>NC_141369.1:8145802-8745802 GCF_963921425.1 Dryas octopetala
GAAGTCAGGGTCTGAAGGCTTTGGTGCATGCACTTAACCACAAAGCTGAACGAAGGCACAGTGAACAGTAGAATTTTTCTGGAAAAACTCTTCAAAAAAAACCAGTAGGATAGAGAACCATGCTCTGATACCATGTTCAGAGGAGGCTTAGGTTTAGGGTTTCAATATTTTCTAATTAATTGAATAAGACCACTAAAAGTGGTTTATATACATGGGCCTATAACTAAAATACAGGAATTAATAAAACACCTAATTAATTCTAATAATTACACAATAATCACACGTGTTGACTCACACCAACACAAGAGAGGATATATAGTTTGAGAGGTGAGTCGGCATATGTATAACATAGGAATTAAGAGGTGTCGCCACCACACCTTCTAAATAGGTGCAGAGATTATGTCCCGATAGATGACTTGATAGGGTAGCTTGAAAGCAACTTTAACATTAATTAGAAATAATTAATATTTCCCCTATAGATAACTTAAACAATATATAGGGTATAGAGATCACAGAGAGAGTCAATATATATTTATTTATTAATAATAGAAGATTTAATAATGATGTTGCATGTTATAGCTGCAGTACTCCGGCATTAGTGGTTCCAACTGTTGTTTGTCCTTTGGATACTTAAAACATAAACTAATATGCAGTGCATTATTAATCAATGGAATATTCATACTTAAAACATAAACTAATAATGATTTTGGTGTCTATATACTGTACAGGTGCATATGCATGTCGACCAATCATTTGGTTTTCTTTCATAATTTCATTGGTTATATAAGTTCACAATTAGTCTCACACTAGTATTAAAGACACCAATTATTATTTTAATGTTATAAATTTTAAATGATATAATAGTTTTTTATCTATTCATTTATGGATTCACTATTTGTGCCTCATTTATATACAGATCAATTTGTGACATAAAATTTAAATAACAATTGACAATTGTACTATTATTGTAGGGAAATTGTACTTTGTTTTTATGGCCTTTTTTCTAAACTTACATTTATAACTCTTTTTGAACTTGAAAAGTCCAAAATACCCTTTATATAAACATACACAAATTTGTTAGCGTAACTTCATTTGGCTGACTCTCTCTCTCTCTCTCTCTCTCTCTCTCTCTCTCTCTCTCTCTCTCTCTCTCTCTCTCTCTCTCTCTCTCTCTCTCACCCAACTCTTCTAGATCTGAACAACTTCTAATCAGCCAAATGAAGTTACATTGACAGATTTGTGTATATTTATATAAAGGGTATAGTGGACTTTTCATATTCAAAAAAGATTATGAATGTAAGTTTTAGAAAAAAGAGGTTATATATAATAAAAAATTGCTAAAAAAAGTAGGTCATCTAGTTCAATTTCCCATTATTGTAAATTTCACACATTTTTAAGGCTTTTTTACATTTTATCCACTTGAACTTTGGGCTCTATCGAACTTCAACACCTAACAAAAAATTGTGTCAATTTACCACTTGAATTAAAATTTGTTGCAATGTACCGCCTCTAGCTAATTTTGTCTAAACTTTTATTAAAAATAAGAGTGTTTTGATATTTTTCAAGTTTCTATTGTTAGAAACAAAAAATAGTTTTTTTTATACTTGACCTATTTTGACATAATAAAAAATTGACTTGAAAAGACCAAAACACTTTTATTTTTAATAAAAGTTTAGACAAAATAAATCAGAGATACATTACAATAAATTTTTAATCAAGTGATAAACTGACACAAATTTTTTTTTAGATAATAAAATAAGATTGGCTCAAAATTCAAGTAAATAAAGTATAATAAAACCTATTTTTAATAGCATTTGAAACGTGGGAAGAAGTGCATTACTATTCTGAATTCTGACAGTACCAAAACCAAAAAGATTAGGTAGACTGTAGAGAGTGAACCACGCACATTAATGAACAACATCATATGTTCATATGGAGGGACAGCAAGGAGGCATTCGATCTGCACTTTAGTTAGTTTTTCAGATGCCAATCATGTCATGCATATAAATATAAATATATATATATATATGCATTATGTACTTTCCTGTTTACATGCAATACATATTATGCTAATTAATTTAATTATGTGAATTTGTATAGAAGCAATTCAATAATTGCGGTTGGAGTAATTGTAAGTTTGTAACACAAATCAAGCTGCTCGCACTAAGCAACTTAATGCAAGCATAGGTTCGATGAATTGTGGTTTGAGTAAATGTTAATTCTCACACTCAATACTGATCCAAGCATTCATGTTTGATTAAAAGAAAAAGAACAAAAATCAGATTTTAAGTGACCAAGTTCTAACTTGATTTCTTCATACGTGAGTGCTACCTAAAGATTATATCTTTTGAATAGAAATGCAGTATAATTATTATATTACTTATATATATATAGATACAAATGTTTTAAAATTAATTAGTTAGTAAGATAATATGAAGCTAACTATTTTTTTGAGCTCAATACACAATATAATTTTATAATTCAAATAATTTAATTTTTAGATCTTCATTCATAGATCAACCTTGTAAAAATCAGTCAAATAATATATTATTTAGTCATTTGATTTGGATTGTAGCTGAACTTTCAAATCCTAATTGTGGGAAGAAATAGAAAAGTAGATGCGTAGTTGCTTGCTCGACCTGACAATGACATACTTGTTTGAAGTCCTAATATAATTAGGCATACTTTGCTTATTCAGTTTCACTTTGCTATGCACTCTCTCGGGCGTACATTTAGACAAACCTTACTGAGTCGATCACCCTTAAATTCCATTAATTTGTAGATTTAGCCGTAAAAATGATTATAAGATTCTATTTCTTTATTCAATAAGAATACTTTTGGGAATATGTTATAGTGTTACTTTTTACATAGATATGAGATATGGGAATTTGAATCCTTTGAGACTCTAATTGGGTTTGCTATTCTCATTTCTCATTTCTCATCACTTGATAATGCATTTATTGTTGGTTATTGTGACCAAATTACTCCTCACTATAAATTGAAAATACCTTTTAACAAGGATGAATATAATAAATAAGGATATTATTGGAAAATTCAACATGTTTTTATTCCTATTACTACACTAACCAAAATTGAAATGGTAACATGCAAAAAAAATTTCTAGGTATCATTCCCAAAATTTTCAAATACTAAAATAGAAATTATTCATTCGCATCCCTCTAGAATAATTAGCATGACTATGATATACATTCTCAAGAAACTTATTATGCAAATTAAATACTAAACATAGCTTTCATTAACGATTTTAGATGTGCAAGTTTTTTGATCGAGTAAACAATTGTTAATAATTTATAATTAATATTGGCCAAAGTTTTCTTGGGCTATGTTCGGTGTCTAAGATGATTAGATGAATTAACCGACTAAATTCATGGTATATTGAAAGATGAAATAAATGCCAAAAATGATGGACTATCAATGGGTTATGATGTTTAGGCCCCGTTTGGGATTGCGGTGGAGGACCCAAAAGCTGCTGTGGATGACAATTCTCAATCACCTACAGCAGTTTTGGTGTTTGGTAAAAAAATAAAAAACTGCCTTCCCCCACAATTCTCAACTTCCCACAGTAAAAACAGAAAGCAAGTTTTTAGGTGTTTTTGAAAACTGTAGTGAATTACAACAATAATGAATATTTTATTTTACCCATACTACCCTTATTGATTTCTATAATTTATATTTGTTTATTTTAAATTAAAAAATATGTTCATTGTTAGTTATATTTTATATTGTGATAATTAATTATAATATTTTATTTCTATGATTAAAATTATAATATACTTAAAAAAATAATAGGAATACTTATTTAATAATGTTGTTCTTAAAAAAATTAATGCTAACAAAAATTTGTAGCCACAAATTTTAAAAATAAGTAAAAAAACATTTTAGTTTTACCAAACAAATAAGTAAAATACACTTTCAGCATCATGTCCATTTTAGTAATTATACACAGTCACAACACTTTTACATTAACATTTACCAAACACTTTGATATTATTTTTTGCACTCACAGCACTTTTGAAAACATAGTTTACCAAACACTCAACTGCTTTACTTTACAGCTGACTTTACTTCACAGCTGTTTTACTTCACAGTTATTTTTTTTCACAGCAATACCAAACTAGCCCTTAATCCATCTCATTTCTTTAATTTTGATAAAATTTATTAGTTAACCTCAATTTCTTCTCAATATACCTTAATGACATGTTTATTAATCCGTAATCGAATCCAATTCCTCTAAAATAAAGAGTTGAATTCCGATTATGGATTACTCCTGTGTTTACTAATCATATTTTGAAGGAATTCAATTCCTTATTTTTTTTTCATTATACCCTTACATTATTAACTAGTATATAAAATAATTTATTTAAAATAAAGATATTTTAGTAATTAAATATCTATATAATATTATTTTTACTCTAATTTCAGATAATTTAGTATATAATTTATTGCTTTAATTGGGAATGGAAGTAACTCCGAAAGTCCGAAGAGAAGCCAAGTAGACATTTATTAATGGAGTTGTCAAGGACAAGACTTGGGCCCCCCTATCTGTCAATAATTAGCTAAGCATGTGTATGTTGATATGTACCACCGTCATTGTCTTTTTCTACTCTCTTTCTAGACTTTCAAGTTTCAACCCAACAGACAACAACCAATAAATAGGAAGAAAACTTTTTCTCTTCTAGAAGCTTCAGTTCTTCTCTTAATTACCATGTGACCATTTGGAATTTGTCAATTTGAGAGGCCAAAAAATTATTGTTGTTTCAAAAGCAATGAGCTCATTCAATATAGGATCCACTGATCAACGGCTTTAAATGGTCTTCATCTTCTAGAAAACTTATAGGAACATTAATTAATTTATACAAATTTACTTCATAGATTTTTTCATAAAAATTTACCTCAGAATTTATTTTTAATTCAAGGAATAAAAAAAGCAAAGTCAAATTCCTACGGTAAATGTTCTAGATAAAATTAAAAGTCTCTTTATTATTTTTTGAATAATGCTATATTTACCACATTTTTATACCATATTTTTATACCATCTTAAGTGTCATTATTTTATTAGACAAAATTTTTCTTTTTCTTTTTGAATTTTTGTTTTTATTTTTTAGTGTCCAATGCATGAATGCCATGTAAGTTGCCACATAAGATGGTATGAAATTATGGTATATAAATGTGGGATGTCTAGCACTACTGTTATTTTTTTTATTAATCAATTGTCATCTATAATATTTAAATTCAAGATCTCATCCGTCAAGCTGACAAAAAAAAATTATATGTTATCCATTAAACTAAATGGTCATTGACAAAATTACTTCATTGTTGATTCATTTTTCTTTTTGTTTATTTCATTGGTTACATACTTAATACTTGCTCTGTGGCATATTCTCTCGAGTCAATCTTAATTAATAATTAAGTCCAAATTGTTAGGGTTGGGTGGCTGAAACAAGCCATGGGTGTGAATATGGTTAACCCTACAACAAAAATGATGTAAAAGTGACGCAACAACTTACGATTTATAAGTTGGGTATTCATAATGTCAATAATTATAGTGGCACAATCTCTCATTTATGGGAGGAGGTTATGAGTTTAAATCTTAATGATGAGCCCTTGATTAAATAAAAAAATAAAAATTAGGGATTGACCACTTATGACAATTAAACATTTGAAGATAAAATTATACATCTAGAAAGTTATTGGACCTGATTATTTACTTGAATGGTGGACTTAAGTGATTAAGTTAGAGGGAATATCGTGCAGAGCTACAATAGTAGTGGGACCACCCTGGTCCGATGCCCAACAATGGTTTAAGAGACGACGGTTCGACTGGGATGCACGTCATTCCACGTAGACCAATATGGTACACCAGCTGATAACACTCAACGTGGAGTTGTGCATGAAGCTTGAGATGGATGTGCCTCAAGATTTGCCAAGAAATTGAATGATGTTGAGGTTGCAATAAATTGTGATTTGGCTTGGATCTTATCAAGGTGGAGATATATGCAAAGAATAGTCTAGTTCTCTAAAAGAGAACAATTCATTGATTTCATTCCACTTCAAGGGTTAGGATAATTACGCCAGCGTATGAATATCCACTTTTATCGATCATTGTCCATTAATGACATACATTTGACAATTACATGAATATAATTATTAAAAAATATTATAAAAAATATTTTTTAAAGAATATATCACATTACAAACTCAAGAGGAACTTACTTGTTCCGATGACACAAGGACATGTGGTATCTCTCTATTATCTCTCTCTATCTCTCTCTTCCTCTTTCTCTCTTTCTCTAACTGGAATAACAACTGTCCCTATAACATGGACAAGTAAGTTATTCTCTACAGACTCTTACAAGCGGCATAATGCAAACTATCGTCGATAGTCAGACACAACTCTTCTTAATGCTCCCTCGGATACACCTATTGAATCGAAGACTTTTATGAAGCTTACTCTATATTTTAGTTTAATAATTTGAATCTTTTTCTTTTTTTTTTCTCCGAATCTCCATTTAAAAATGAGAAATCGGAAACAATTGTATCATTGTTGAAATTTTGATTAATCTCATTAAGCCATCAACCATGCCATTGATTGAAGGCATATATAAATAGTGACATACAAACTCTACCTATACATACTCGTATAGAGTATAATACATATTCATTCGTTTACACGTAATCATGATACGTTTGGTCTTATCATCATTTTATATATATATATATATATATAATTTAATAATAAATTTCTTCTTCAACTTTTCTTCAGAAGAAAATAAAAAAACCATCGATATTCAATGTTACGGGAAAGAAATGTATAAAGAGCTTATAGACATATTTTATTTTTTGTTTTTATTGTCGAAAGGGTTTTATTTTAGATGGAGGAGTTGCGTCTGCAATGGAAAGTGATCATATCTAATTTATCCCAAGAATATATGCTGACTCATGAGATAGAATCATAGAAAGAATAGCAGGTAGGATAAGATTTCATCCGTAGTACTACTCAAGCTATGCAATAATGCACATTATGCACTAGTGCAAGTCTGCAACACTGTTCAACTTTATACCTACGCGCATAAACATTAATAATAACAAAAGATAGAGCACATTAAATTAACAACTCAACATCACTGACCATATATATATATATATATATATGTATATATAATTGTCATGCATGCTACTGTCAACAACCCCCATCTCCCCCACACCACGTAGCTGTTGAGCACTAGTACGTTTTTCATTGGTTGAACAAAATCTGTAATAAAGTGTCATAACTATTTATTGAACTCTCCATCTCATAACTTAAAATTTTTATTGCTTAAAGAGAAATTAACTTCAAAATTTTAAAATGAATGTTATTAAGCCACTAATTGTAAGTTACATTTAGCAAAAATCACACATAATTAAGAACTCTCGATCACTTAAGAGATTGTCATTTGCATGTGATCTGTCCACGTCATGATCACCTACAAGAAGAATCCTACGTGAGGAGGAGTGTTGAGTATTTTTAGTCGCACATTAAAATATTGGATGAGCAAAGTCTCTCATAATGTCAAATATTAATTGATCGATCTCTTCACTTAAGAGTTTAAATTAACTTTTGAATCTCTCAAGGGTCAAATACTATCATAAATCAACCCTCATTTTGTTGCAAGTAATTAGAAAAACCATCATAATATATAAGGAGTTCGTAAAATTTAAGAGCCCTAAACATTTGAGGGTACGAAGTGATTATCTTATTTGTATACTTTTAATATTCACTTTACACATATGTATCTAGTTGTGCCTTGTTTAATGAATCTATTTTACATCATGAGTCTTATATTTTAATGAGCCAAAATAAATTAAGTATAAGTTTAGCCAGATAAAAAATTGAGTCAAAATCTAATCTATTCGAATGCGCGGGCCTGAATGTAAAAAACAAGGTACATAGCACTCGATATTCTTGCCGAGAGCTCGGCGGATGCAGATGATGATCTATGTGCAGATTTTAGGTTGCATATGCATATTTTTTAGGTTGCAGATGCATTTTTTTTAAGTTACAGATACAATTTTTTAGGTTGTAACTGTAGCTTTTAGGTTGTAGATGCATGTTTTAAGTTGTAAATACATGTTTTAGATTACAAATGCAAGGATGAGGTCACAAATGCAAGTTACATCTACAACCGTTAAGCACTCAGTAAAAACTACCAAACGCTCTATAAAATTATCGAGCACTCAGTAAATAGATTGGACTTCTACTTAAGTTTTGAACCAGTTGGACCTGATTTATCCTTCTTTCTCATTTTTAGACTTCTACTTCAACTTTATTTTTAGTAAATTTGTTTGTTCTTTTTTTTTTTTTTTTTACCACTTTAGAAAATTTGTAAATTTGTTTGTTTGGTAAACTTAGTTGGTAAAAAGCTTGTTGTTTGGTGGTTTCGGTCCATCATCGTTCATCACTCACGAGGGGGACCTAATTAAATGCCACTTGAGCAGTCAATGTGTGGGGCCCCTTTGTTTTGGCTAAGCATTTGAAAGGGGCGTTTTTATCGGTGAATGGGGTCTTGGTGTCTTGTGCTACGTGTGGCGGTGCTTATTCTACGCCGTAGTGCCCATGCCTCCCTATCTGCCACGTCCACACTGTTTCCTGCTTCTATTACACATTCCACAAACAACAGAGAATAAAATAAGAAACATCAAAATTACGCGTCCTCATTTTCGGGCCGTTAACGGTTTCAATCCTCCAGCCCCTAGGTTGGTTCGATATATGTTTCTGCGATCTTGCCTCGAGATCTGGACCATAACCTTATTCAGGCTTTGAAAATCGAAACTTTACATTAATAAGGTGACTTTGATGATAGGCCAAGTATGCAACTGTTTGGAGTAGGGGTGGGTTCGGATCGGTAATCGAACCGAAACTCCTAAATCGAAGATCGAACCGAACTCCTCCAAGCCTCCATGGCAACCGAGATCGAGACCGAAAAGCCGATAAACCGATGTTCGGTCAACCGAAAAATCCGGTCGGCTCGGCTCGTTTATGGGCCTAGACCGAACACATGTTGGGCCATGTTTTGGGCCATATTTTGGGCCATTTTTGGGCCTTGACTCCATTTACTAATTTAGTATAATAAATTAATATTATGGTTTAGGGTATTTTTAATTAGTTTATATATATTAAAAAACATATAAATTAAAATTATAGGGGTTTATAAATTTATATATGTTTTATATAATTTATAGAAATGTATTATATAAAATTATAAATTATTTATTAGAAATGTATTAGAAATGTATAAAAATGAATTATGTAAATGATTTGTTAAATATATTCGGTTCGGTTCGGTTTACCGACGGTTTAAGGATGTGGGAACCGGGACCGAGTCCGAACCTCCCGGTTCGGTAGTCAAACCGAACTTCCGGTACGGTTTTATTTCGGTACGGTTTTTTTCGGTATCGGTTGGGCCGGTTTCGGGCTCGGCCTCAGTTTTTCGGTCAATCCGACCGAGCCCTAGTTTGGAGCATCGAAATGTTTAGAGCTCTTAACTTTGTTTTATTTTTTCATGGTCTTACATACATGTAGACTTGTAGTTGATATACATTATAATAATGAAAGTCATCATTCTTCACAAGACATACATAAATATTTCTCATAGGACATTCAATCATCATTATTTAACTTAACCAAAATAGTCTTTAATTTTTGGGTTTATTAATTACTCTCTACTACTAAACAATTAAAATTAATAACATAATTAAGCTAAAGGATAATCTGTGTGTGTTAAGTGCATCTGTCAACGTAAGTTAGACTGTCGAAGGCTTGGCACCTATATATGTAGTTGAGCTACATTTATAGTTAGCAGTTGATAATCTGTGTGTGTTAAGTGCATCTGTCAACGTAAGTTAGACTGTCGAAGGCTTGGCACCTATATATGTAGTTGAGCTACATTTATAGTTAGCAGTTGATTTTTTTTCTTGATTTTCTACTTGAATCTTAATATTTTTATGGTTGATTAGGTTTTTTTATTTTTATATAGTGTATGTTAGGGGATTTGTTGGTTAAACATTTAAAATTAGTGTTTTGTATTTAAAATATATAATGTAGCTGTAATGTTGTAATTGCAAATGGGGTAAAATGACAGATACAATTAACATGTGCATATGCAGCTGCCGAATGCTCGATGATAATCTTGTCCTAGGACTTAATAATACAATCGGCTATGCTACTAGGTAAGTAAGCTAGTAATTTTGGCTTGAAAATTAAAATACTCTTATTTTTTTGGGCAAAAATATAAATTTCATGTTTAAATTTAAAAATATGAGTATACATGCAACCCATAACTAATTGATAATGTGTGAAAATGTCAATTCCTTATTAATTTTTCAATGCGAGATTCCCTCTCAACATTATTTGTTATGATTAGTCGATGAATGACTAAAATTTCCATATTTTTTATAGTCTAACTAATAGAATGTGATCTCTAAATAAAATTAAAAAAACACATAAATATTTATAAATTAGGAGAAATTATTTTATCTAACTGATACACCGTTATATGGTATAACCAATCTAACGTGTCATAATATGGGTGAATGTTATTAATACTATACCTTACTAATATAAATATACCGTCCAATAATACCCTTACACGTTGGATTGATTACATTACGTGGCGGAGTATCGGATACACCCAATAATTTTTCCATAAATTAGGAGCATATATAGAAATGTAAACGGCTTTGACTTATAACACGTACACTTAGCAATAATATGGCCAATCACTATTTTAACTAAAATTATTTGGTAGTCAACTATGTAGAAATTGCAAATTATATATAGATATATGCGATAAAGATCACTTGCCGCCCTATTAATTTGTAATAAAATTATTTAGGTTTGTTATGCATGTTCTTGGGATGAGCTAGAGTATACAAATGTGCATTCAAGTAATGCTTTGTATATATATGACCTTTTTTTCCATTTTTTTTTTCAATTTTCAAGATTGATAATAATACTAGATAGTGGCAATGTATGATAGTAAGAGCATGCAACACGATACATATATTGAAAAAGCTAATTAAACAGTGGATCTTATTGCAAAGTTGGATGAGGCTCTTCTATTGTGGTTGATAGATGCTGGCGTAATGTGAAGATTGGTTATCAATGGAATTGTCGATGTTAGTTTCTATTTTTGGTAAAAGAGGAATAAAGAAAAACATGCAACATGAACGTCAAACAAAAAACCTGAGAGGCTAACACATGCATAGGGGAGAAACATGATTATTCCAATTGTGTTATATATCTATTTTCTTTTTTGTTTTGAGAATAATACCTTTAATAAAATATATAGGCTAAAATCCCATTTTGTCATTTTTAATTTCTTTTGGCCTGTTTGGCATTTTTAATTAATAATATAGGAAAAACATATTTACTATAAGAACATATATATTTATAAAGTTGTTCAAATGAAAGATAAAATTTTGAACAAATATAAGTACTAAGAAACAATATAATTTGAATTGAATTTGTAAATATTAAAATTAATAACTCATTAGTCATTATATTAAATCTGATCATTATATTAAATACCATCATTAAGCAAAATAAATATTCATTACTTCTCAAAATTTGTTCCTTAAAAAACCATATATATTTATAAATAATGGTATATAAGTGGTCTTACTAATTACTTTAATATATAATGTCCATAGACTGATCGAACAGCTGTCTAATTGGAAGAAATTTAATAATCATAAACTATACCTTTTTTCAATTCAACAAACAAAAAGAGAAGAACAAGGAAAACCATTTGTATTTATATGGTTGGTCTTGGCGGGTGTGGGTTGATGACAATCATGACATATATTACACTGTACATATAGAAAGTGGAGAACATTGGTTCTAAATTTTCTTTCTAGAAATATAGTGCATCTAACATTCTAACCCAAAAATTATAATTTATTTTTCAACCCTGTACAAGTTCAAAGGAACTTTCCGCTCCGAGAAATCCATATACATACGAATTAAAATTAAAAAAATAGGTAGAATCTAGAACTTTTAGACTAAAATAATATATATGCTCCTTCAATTGAGGTATATCTCAACTTATTTATGTTAAGGTATGACATTGTTGGGGCCCACACGAGTCATTTTGTGTCGATCCAAACCGTTCGCAAAGATAATCTTTCTTAATAGATCATCTTTGCAAAAAATTAGTCAAATCGGAAATTATTTGCCTATCTAATTTTGATCAACCAGTTAGCAAGTTAATACGAAGCTAACCACGCTTTTGAGCCCACCACATCACTAATCTCATAATCCGAACCATCAATTATTTAGGTCATACTTCAAAAATCATCATTGCAAAAAATCAACTAAATCGAAAATCATGTAGTCATCTAATTGAGATTAGTATTTTCGATAAAAGCATAGAAATAGTTGTTATTATAATCAAATGACTAATGACTTCTGATTTTGGAGATTTTTTTATAGAAATGATCTTTAAAGTAGGGCCTAAAAATAGACGGTTCGGATTTTGAGATTATATTGTGCGGTGAGCCCAACATGGTGGTTAACTTTATATTAACTTACTAAGTAGTTAATTTTAGAGCATTCTTGTATATATATATATATATATATAACAGAATCTAGAACTTTCTTTTGTCACCTTGAAGGCTTGAACTACTTGGCTCAAAGAGAACTGCTATACATCCTTGTAAGAGTTCAAACTTGTTATACCAACGTGTTATGGTTCTCTTCTTATTTCCAGCCTGATGTAATCTTTTGGTTCAAGATTAATGCATAGGTTAAGAGATTTTTCCTTGAAAAAGAAAAAAAAAAACAAAAAAAGAGTTCATATCATTTACTATGATTGAGTGTGCATTTGTTACATTCTTCCATACATATCCTAAAATACAAAGGTTAATTAATTAGAAAAATTATTAAGTGTATCCGAAAAACCATTATATGGTGTAACCAATCCAACATATAAGGGTATTATTGGATGAAATATTTATATTAGTAGAGTATAATATTAATAACATTCACTCATATTATGACACGTTAGATTGATTATACCACGTAGCGATGTATTAGATACATAGAATAATTTCTCAATTAATTGAATTTAAACCCTTCCAATCCCTTTTTCAAGCTTCTAACCCATGGGTTTTTTTATTATTAGACTGGACCTTTATATTCGCCCATAATTTCAAAACATGCATGTCATTAATTGTCTTTAATAAAAGTTAAATCTCTCATTTAATGACTAAATTTATTTAAGAGATAATTATGCTTAGCTCCTTTAGAAAAATAATTTTTAGATGGAGATCATGGGTGTTCTAAAATTATGACACGTTGAATTTATTATACTACGTAGCGATGTATCAGATACATAGAATAATTTCTCAATTAATTGAATTTAAACCCTTCCAATCCTTTTTTCAAGCTTCTAACCCATGGGTTTTTTTATTATTAGACTGGACCTTTATATTCGCCCATAATTTCAAAACATGCATGTCATTAATTGTCTTTAATAAAAGTTAAATCTCTCATTTAATGACTAAATTTTACGGATTTATTTAAGAGATAATTATGCTTAGCTTCTTTAGAAAAACAGTTTTTAGATGGAGATCAGAGGTGTTCTAAAATTTATAAAAAAATTATTTTAATTTATAATGATATCATTTTAATTTATAAGAAAATCTTTTTAATTCATAATAAAGTCTTTTTAATTTATAAAAAAATTATTTAAATTCATAATAAAGTCCTCCCTCGATTTAAAGGGTATTTCCCCTCCTAGAGTATATGATAGGCTTTGTAGAGGTTTCATGTTTATCCAAAATTTCGGAATTAAAACCTAATATAAAGCCATTAAAGAAGAAAAATAAAATGACTTGATTAAAAATCATAAATCACTACCGGTCTTAGTTTAAGAAAACTCATAAAATAGACTAAACTCTAACTCTCCCTTTATTTAATTTCATAATAGATCGAAGACAATAATTCAAATCCATATTAATTCAGAACAACCCTTCAAGTTTGGTGATGAGGTTTGATCCAGAAGTTCTCTTTTAATTGTGCTGTTTGGCTTTATGCATATATGGGCGTTGCCTTGTTCTTCACTTTTTGCTACTTTTAATCTCCTTGTTTGATTTCATTTGCTCTGTTTTTTTATTACTCTTAATTAACTTGATTAGTTAATCCAACGCCAAACAAGAAAAATTGTAAATTTCTCAAACCATGGTGAATGCAGTATTTGATCCTACCCAATGTGCCATTTTCTTCAATTTAATCCATACAAACGAGTCGTATAGTTAGTATGTTATCTAATGGCAACATACATCTTTAATCAAGCAAGATGTAAAACAGAGGCAAACATAATTTAGAGACAAACCTGTGAGTACACCAAAACAAGATGAACATGCAATCAGCCTCATCTTTAATCAACGCTGACGTGGCATATTGGATGTGCATCACTTGTCACGTCTTTTTTTATATTTTATAATTTTTTTTTATTTTTTCTATTTGTATAAATTTTGAAAATTAATTAAAAAATAGTTTCGAACTCAGAAAAATATACGAAAAATTTCTATGGACTCATCTTGAATAAGACTAATTTACTATGAAATCAAAATACCAATTTCTCTCTAAAAATTTCCAGAAAATTTGGGAAGTCCATAATGTGTCAATAAATAAATAAGTATAAACTTGTCACATTACAAAGTTAAGACAATAATGAGTGGCTCCAAATATCATTCAATTCTTTCTTAATTTCTTTTTATTTATATTTTAAATATATAACGGGTACAATTTCGAGCCAATTTGATCCAAACAAACAAGCAATAAAACAAGGTTAGCAAAAAGAAGAAAAAAGAATCAAACAATGGAACAAATGAAAACAAAGAGACCAAAAGAAAAGATCTAGAAGATAACAAGCAATAAAACAAGGTTAGCAAAAAGAAGAAAAAAGAATCAAACAATGGAACAAATAAAAACAAAGAGACCAAAAGAAAAGATCTAGAAGATAAAATGTTTTTTTTTTTTTTTAAGGAGAAATGATGGGTGCCACGTAAACAAGAAAGAGAGAGAGAGAGAGAGAGAGAGAGAGAGATAGAGAGAGGAGGGAGGGGTGGGGGGGTGTATCAAATCAAAGTTATCACCAAATATCATAGAGAACCGTGCGTGAATAGCAAAGTGGCTCAGCTTGAGTCATGGATTTATAATTTATCTAATAACTTAATAAGTAATAATATATTCCTTCTTTCTTTCTGGAAGACGTAATGTTTTGTTTTTCTATATATATCCTTCCCCCATGCCTCTTTCCTCTCACCCTCTCCATTAATTATTTTTCATACACTACCCACGCTCTCTCTCTCTCTCTCTCTCTCTCTCTCTCTCTCTCTCTCTCTCCCGCCATTGAAGCCCTGCTTCCAAAGCTCCCATTTGCGCACTCTCAGCTTTCATACACCAAGAAAGCCACAACCCACTTCTCAACTTTTGCTGGTATGCATTCAACTTCCCTCTCTGCCTCATATATCTACTTGTATCTCTTTCTTCTTATGTCTCCTTGAGCGGGTTTTCTTCTTTGGTAGTTGCTCTTTTTCGGTTTCTCAAGTTGATCATGTGGTGATTTCAACTCAAGAATCTTGGATTCTGAGAAATCCAAGAGGTTTTTGCCCTTTTGGGTTTTGGGTGTTTTTGTGTAGTAGTGGAACTTGCTCAAAACGTTGTGCTGGTTTTGGTCTCCATCTAGAGGATGATTGAAATATAGACTTAATATTAAATTTCAGAGAAAATTTATAGTTACCCACCCACCATGGTAATGGTATGTGACGAAGCTAGTTAAATGCTTTGGAATTCCCTGGGAATGGGAATCTCTGGCTTTTCCTCTCCCTAATATGATGGAGAATGGAGATCCATGAAAAGTCCATGAAAACTGATAAAGCTTGGGTCTTTAATGCCCTACTTAAATGTTAATTAGGAACACAAGAAGATATTGTTTAAGTGTGGAATAAGTTGTATTCATTAATCAGATCTATCATGTTTTAGTCTATTCGGGTCAACTGTAACCTTTGAAATATAGGTGTTTTTGGCCTTTCTGTTAATTTAGTCTATGATTGTCAACTTGATATTAGGTTAATCTTAGACAGAAGAGTCCATCAATGTCAACTTTATGTGTTTATTGGTGATGTTTGGAAGAAATAATCTCTCTGTTAGGTTTCCCATCCAATTAAAGTTGGAAGGGGGAGATGTTTGGAAGTTGAGCATATAAAGTTTTGTAATTCATGAAATTATGCTTTTGCCTAATCCTCACCTAACCCATATCTGTCAAGCTTACCTAAATATTTTCATTTTCTAAATTTAGTTTACTTGAAATTCTTGAAATCACATATTTAATTCTCTAGCACCCTGAAGAGACTTAAGTTGGGGGTTTCTGACTGTAACAAATTTATTGTAAGGAGGAAAAAACAGAGGTTGCAAGTTTCAAGCCTAATTGAATTGATCTAAAAGAAACTTTGTTGAGGGCCAGCTTCCAAGAAAGTTTTGAGGTCTTTGATATCAGGTCTCTGAAAATTTTTGTTTTATAAACATGTGGAATATATGGAATAAATATTTAGAGAATTTAAAATGTTTGTGTTGTTTAAGTCTTTCTAGAAGGACAGATGATAATAGATAAATCTAATCGATCTGGTGTACCACATACTGTTTCGATTAACTTGTCTATAATAATTTGATTGGTTATCGAATGGTGTGACCATTTGTTTCATGAGTTTTTTTTTTTCTTCCAACTTTCGTTCTGGTGCGTGAGATCTCTGTTTGATTCTTTTTTGTTGCAATATGTATGTTTCTAATCTAGTTGTTTGAGTTTGGTCATCCTTGCTGTAGCCCTTTTCATTTAGATCATTGAACTTCATCAGGAACCTGATTTTTAGACCACGATTTTAACGCTCTTGTTTTTCCATGTCTCAGATTTAGCCAGCTGAGGAATACTACTTTGTTGATCAGTTAAGATGGCCATGGAGCAGCACTTTCAAGAGGCTGTAGCACAAAATGATTCCATTGGACAAGATAAATGTTCCTTTGGAAAATGGAATGCTGTCTCTGATGAAGTTAAAGAGTCTGAAAAAAATTCCAGTGGAAACTTTGACTGCAGCATCTGTTTAGACTGTGTGCATGATCCGGTGGTCACCCTCTGTGGTCACCTTTACTGCTGGCCTTGCATCTACAAGTGGCTCCAGTTCCAGAGCCCGTCGTCTGGGAACCAAGATGAGCAAAAACTGCTTCAATGCCCTGTATGCAAGGCTGAAGTCTCCGAAGCCTCTTTAATCCCACTCTACGGTCCAGGCCAAACAACAAAACCCCCAAAGCCCTCTAAAGGCAAGGCTCCCCATCTTGGTATAATCATTCCACGACGACCTCTTGGTCCTGCTGTTTGCGGGGTCGACTCACCACGAACACCCAGTACCACCATGAGTCCGCTCGGCACTCAGCAGCTCTATTACCGAAGTTCTCCTTATTCTTCGCAACTAAACAGCCCACAACGAGGCAGTTTGACTGCTTTACCGATGCATAGCCCTGTCGGTACAGCAACAGACGTCTCCAATCCAATGATCGGAATGTTTGGTGAAATGGTGTATGCAAGAGTGTTTGGTAACTCAGTAACAAATTTATACACCTACCCGAATTCGTATAATCTTGCTGGGACCAGTAGTCCTAGGGTGAGAAGGCATGTAATGCAGGTTGATAAATCGCTCAACAGAATTTGTTTTTTTCTATTCTGTTGCTTTATCTTGTGCCTTCTCTTGTTTTGAGCCCATTTTTGGCTCCTTGCTCATTGTATTCCTGTAAAAATGAGTATAAGAATATGAAAGATTTGCGGATTCAACTATCTAAGATGAGTTGCCTAATTTTATGTTACTATAAGTGCTGCAAGATGTGGTATTTGTGTATCATCTTAAAAGCCATGTTCATAAAATTTTCATTGTGTATCATATTTTGGATAATTATTACTTTTGGTCCATTGCTATTTTTGCATTCTGTTCTATTTAGGTAATTAAGATAACATTCATGATGAGATTGCACTTCTTGTGGGGTTTGTGGTGAGGAAGGTGCTATGCAGCTACCCAAAAACATTCCAATTCAAAGAAATTAAAAGATTAGTTTATTTGATAGACACTAATGGCAGCCACAAAAAGCTCAAGCACGGTTCTATGGCAAAAAATCTTCTCAATTTTCTTTGGCCGTTGCTATCATAGGAGTTGTGGTGGCCATGAAGTTCTAACATTTATGAATTCAAATTCCCAAATTTCAGCTAGCCTTGATAATTCATAAGATCTAGACTTCCTCTATATCACTAAAGTGGGTCAGTTTTGCAATTGTATTTGATTATAAGTTCTTTCTTCTTTCTTCAACTCAGAGATTTTGAAATCTTCTATACTTGTTGGGGCAGATCCGAACAAAATGAAGAAGACAAAAAATCATTTCTATGATTAGGACTATTCGGAGTAATAAGGTGAGTTTAGAGAGACTAATGAGAGAGAGAGACAGAGGTAGGAGTGCACGGGAGTGCTTGAAAAAATTTTCTTGATTGAAAACTAAGAAAATTAAAATGAAATTGATGTAGCTAATTCGTGAGGACCTTACTTTGGCTATGAAAGGTTAGGAAGCCTTGACCAAAAAAACTGAAAGGTTAGTAAGTTTAGGATGGAAATAGGTTACGAGATAATTCTTGTTCGTAGATAATGGTCATATTAGGTATTTTGGACCTCATCTTTAAAATTTTTCCATTTGAGTTCTTCAATTTTTAGATCTGTTTGTTTAGCAAAGATAAAATGAAACATTGGTTTAAAAACAAGATGAAAGAATGGCAGCTTCGCCCATTAGATGTTACCCACTCCACATACCTCTCCACTCATAAACCCTACATTTTTCCATTATGCCTGTCACTCATCTTTTCTAATTCCTTACCAATATCCAAAAGTGTAGCGGAACTTGTTGCTTAAGATATAAATCAGCAATCTGCCGACGTACATATCGATCTCTAGGAACCAAACTTTAGAAGCCGAGCAATTAAATGGAAGAAATTGTCCGGCCTTGTTCCATCAACTTTTTAAATGGATGTTTCATTTTGTCATTACTAAACACTCCAATAAAAAATCTAAACTCAATTGAGAAGTTTTCTAGTTTTAGAGGCCAAAATGAAAAACTGATCAATGTTCAAGGACATTTATATATTTTATAACTCTTTTACATATATTGGCTCATTTTCTGACAGCTTAAACTTTTGGGATTTAGTGGTTGTCTAATATAGTATTAGAGCCTTATTTGAAGGAATTCTTAGGTTCGAATTCTCCGTTCCCCAATTATGTTTGTTTATATTTATCGGTATATGATGGATGATGTTAAGCTAGATATACATTATTGACCTAGTGACCCATTAATCCTAACACCTTGGAGTGGCCAATCGACAAGAGATGGCAAGTCCCTTTCGTTCCTGTCATATATTTGAAGTAACATACAAGCACCCAAAATGAAAAGATCGAACACGTACATACATACATGCTGGGGTGGTGGGCGGGCGGGTGGGTGGGTGGTGGCAGTGGAGAAGCTTCCAAGGAAAGTGGTCAACATTGTTTTAATTGATGCCGATGGCGATTGGGTAATCTAATCTATTTCCTGGATGCTGCCAAAAGGGTCGCTACCACTTTGCGTATAGCAGGGTTCACGGATCATTCACCACTCAAGTTGCAGCCAAAGCTCTCTCTCTCTCCCTCCCTCATCGAACTACCTCTCTATTTAGGATGAAACAAAATTCCTTTGTGCAGTAAATGAATAAACAAATTCTTGATGAGCTGTGGAAATAAAGGGAAAATGGAGAGTTCAGAATGGTTAGCATGCAGTGTTTGGACTGATAAGTGAGGATTCAGGAAGATGAAGATTTATTTTTTTGGTCTGAAAATGAAGAAGATTGAAAAAGGGTAAAATAGGTTATAGAATATATGATGTGGCAAGTATATTAGTTTACATTGTAATCCATGTCATTGAGGCCAAGGAATAAAATTTCGGATTTCGAAAAAATTTCGATAGAAATTTCGATGGAAATTTCGACGGAAATTTCGAAGATTTTTAAATTTCGACAAAAATTAGACGGAAATGATGAAAATTGCTATCAAAATACGGAAATTTTGAATGAAACTTTACCATATGTTTATTTAACATATTATCTACTAAATTGATAAAAAAAATTGAAGAAACCAAATTATATAGTAGGTTTTATATGATATAAGATGAATATAATGCACGCTGGAGACAAATACTGTTAAATAAAATTAGTATATTATTTATACTATATAATATATACACTAAACCCTATGTATTTTATAATCTATATTGTTTAGGATATGGTATATAATATTAGAGTTTAGGCCCTTTAGGGTATTTTAAATTATTTTTTATATAGAAATATATTATAATTTACTAGTTTAGGGTTTAAAAACATTTAAACGAAACTCCAAAATGGTCAAACGAAACTCCAAACCATTTTTTTTTCTTTACAATTGCCCAAAGACCTCAAACCCTAATCAATCCTAAACCTTTTAATTTTTTTCTCTTTTTTATTTTATTTTTCCTTTTTTCCTTTTTTTTTTTTTTTTTTTTTTTTTCTTCTTTTTCTTTCCTTCCCTTCCTTTTCTTTCTTCTCCCCCAGTCCCCCCGAGTCTGCAGTTCAGCTGCTGAACCATCTCCACTATTTGTTTTCTCTTTCTTTCTCTCTCTCTCTCTCTCTCTCTCTCTCTCTCTCTCTCTCTCTCTCTCTCTCTCCCCCCTGCCGTCCCCCCTGCCGTAGCCCCCCCGCCGTCGCCCCCTGCGGTCGCCCCCCTGCCATCACCCCCCATGCCATCGCCTCTTTCTCCCTCGATCTCCCCCCTGCCGCTGCTGCTGCCCTGCCGCCCCCCGCCACCCCTTCTTTCTCCCTCGACTGTGCAGGTGAGGACCGTGAGGTAAGTTGGTTAGCTGTGCAGTGACGAAATTTCGCTGAAATTCAAAAAATTTGGCTAGTAGGGTGTTCGAAAATTTCGCCGAAATATTTCAAATTTTTGTCGAATCAGTGTTAAAATTTCGGATCTCCTCAAAATCGAAATTTTCGGCGAAATTTCGCCGAAAATTTTGAAATTTAAACCCTTGATTGAGGCACCAATTTTTGAGGCACTCTAGCACTCCCCTTTTGTGTATTTCCAAGATAAACTTTGTATCTATAAATACATGTACTATTTTGAATAATAAAATCATCTAAACATATTTTTCTACACATGATTTTGAACAAAAAAAATATTGAGAGTTATTGATAGTTATGTAACACATATTAAGGTTTGTGCTATTCATTCAAATAAGATTAAATTATTAAAAGTTTTTATTTTATTTTGAGTATAATTTGTCCAAACCTAATCTTAATTTAAGACTCCAACATTATTGCTGAATCTTTTCCATTTTATTTTAATTAAAAACTTATTCAGAAATTCCTGACAATTTGTAAAAATGCTAGTTGCAATGGCAAAATGGAACAAAAGTTGTTAAAAAGCTCTATTTTAATTGTGTCATTATTCTTTGATTGTGTCATGCTTTCTAACACCTTCTATGCAAGTTCAGATTCTTTTCGTTTTTTAATTTATTTTTTATTTTTTATATGAGAATGTAAAGATTGAATGGATTAGAATATAGTTTACATTCTTTATTTTTTTATTTATATTATAGATGTAGAATGAGTTTTTGTTAAGGGATTTCTTGTTGGACTCATTCTATATTATACTCAACTTTTTAGGTCTCCGAAAAAGAATTATCAATGCAAAAAGTTAGCTAAATCGAGAACTATTTAACTGTTAGATGAAATTGTTATCATTTCAAGTGTTTATTAAAAATATTTTGTTTGTCTATTTATTTGATCAAAATTAGATATCTTAGTAATCTATGATTTGTCTAATATTTTGAATTAAATAAGACCTTAAAAATAGATAACTCAGATCGTTGAATTACAATGTAGAGTGTGCCCCACCATTAATCCCTTAAATAAAATTATTTGAGGAAATCCTATAAAGAAGCTCCCTCTATATACATAGATATAAAAAAATTAATTATATAAAACGTTTATTCTTTAACTGAGGAATGGACATGGGTCTTTTTATGACTTTTTTCCATTTTTGACAGGGTTCACTTTATAGGGTATAAGATTCTATATTTTAATAATAAAATTATCGTTCGAAGTTATATTTAAGGTTTTAACACTCGAGTTTTAAGCAGTAGCCTGAAACTCGGGATTTAAAAACTAAATATAACCGATAACCGAGAGTTCAGAACAATGAGAGTTACAACTGATGAACGAATCTCAATTAAAATAATTTTATTTAAGGGATCCCTCATGGGCCCCACTCTATATAGTATTTCAATGATCTGAACCATTTATTTTTTAGGTTTATACTAAAGATTATCCTTGCAAAAAATTAGACAAATTGGAAACAATTAAGCTATCAAACTTTGATTAAATAAATAGTCGAACAAAATATTTTCGATAAGCACTTGAAATTGTGACATTTAATCAACGGTCAAACGTTTTCCGATTAACCTAATTTTTTGCAAGGACAATCCTTTAATGGAGACAAAAAAAAAAAAAAAGACGGTTCTGATCCTCAAAATACAATGTAAAGTGGACCCCACAAGAGATTCCTCAAATAAGCTTATTCGAGGGATCCCTTAATGGAAGAGGCTTGTATGTGTATATATACAGGCTCATTCAGGTGTGAACGTCTGCATGTTCACACCGAACATCGAGATCCGAGCGCTCAGTAGCTGCAAAATAACGCTTGTATATGTTATGGTTTGTCGGCGTTTATGTTATGTTTTAGCTCCGGAATTTTGGCCCTATCATAACGCCTTCACCAAGTCCATTTTATACCATAGGAGAGGATGAGGTGAAAAGATGAGGATTTATCCTCAAAACTCGACGGAGGAAGCAGCGTCAAGAGCTGCAAGCACTGCTCGCCTGTATTAAAAAAACATTGTCGAGCGCTCGGTTATAGGTGTGCACTGATCAAATATATATATATATATATATATATATAGGCTCCGTAAGGTGTGGGTCGGATCCCACATTTAGGCTTATTTGTGGGATCACATATTTAGGCTTATTTATGGGATCCCTCATGAGGCCCACTCCATATAGTATTTCAACAATTAGAACCGTCTATTTTTTAAGTCTATATTCAAAGATTATCCTTGTAAAAGATTAAGTAAATTGAAAACCATTAATGTATCAAACTTTGATCAAATAAATAAACAAATAAAATATTTTCGATAAACACTTGAAATAGTGATAATTTAATCAATGGTCAAATGGTTTTCGATTAACCTAATTTTTTGCAAGTACAATATTTTAATGGAGATCAAAAAAGTAGACATTCTGATTATCAAAATATAATGTAAAATGGACCCCATGAAGGATTTCACAAATAAACCTAAATATAAAATCTCACACCAAAAGCTCTATGTGTGTGTGTGTATATATATATAGAGGAATCACTCGTAGTCATTGGACACAAAAGTCTTCGTTCCTATCCCTTCTTCGTCTCAAGCCTTAACCACAAACAATTAATGTCTGTTAGCTTGCTAGGATCCAGATCCAGATTGTCTCTTAAGAGACATGTGACCTCTATGTGTAGGTATCTATCAGAAAGCAGACATAATCCCCTACACTACACTGCACTCTGTTGAGCATCTAGCGCAGGAGCAATAAGACAATTGTGGTGGTGCAAGCAACAAGCTAGTGGGAATCCCCTATCCAAATTAAAGAAAGAAAACAACATGTCAATCTATCTACCAGCTACTCAGCTGCTTAAACAAACTCCCCATAGGCATACTATGTATTTGTTTAAGAGAGGAACTTGTATGTTCCAGGGATACCAACAGGTGGTATCCCCATCCTCCACTCTCTCTCTCTCTCTCTCTCTCTCTCTCTCTTTTCTCTCTTTGTGATACTAGTCTCTCCCTCCTCTCCTTTTTCTCTCTTTGTGATACCAGCCTGTCCCATGTCCCTATCACACGGAGACAAGCAAGTTATTTTCTTGTTTCACTGTGGATTACCCTTTTTGCACTACTTGCTTGATTTGGATTCTTTTGCGAGTTAATTACACTTACACCCCCTGAGGTTTATCGTCTTTTCATATACACCTCCTGGAGTTTCAATAATTACACATACACCCTTTGAGGTTTTAAAACTATTACATATAACCCCCTATAAGAGAAAAAAATAAATAAATAAAAAAGAAAATATTTATATTGAGGTTGGATCTTACACTTTGAGAAATCTTATCAGGTTATTTAATCCCTTAGCATGCTTTTTTGCATAATTTCTCATCATTTTTCGTCTCACTATAGGAGGTTATATGCAACAGTTTTGAAACCTCATGAGGTGTATGTGTAATTATTGAAACCCCAGGGAATATATGTGAAAAGACGATAAACCTCAGGGGGTGTAAGTGTAATTAATTCTTCTTTTGCTAAGCAGTCTCCATTGGCCGAGCGTTCTGGGTCTGAAACAATGGGTTTTGGAATTGGGCCATGATTCTCCTGGACCGAGAGCTTCTGTGGGCTTTTTACTCGGCCTGCACTTGATCTGGTATATTCAAGGTGACAAGGACATTTTGGCCATGTGAAAACTTTAAGGGGTTGTGAGGATTTTATCATTCATTAATTTCGCATTCTTTGGATGCCACCACTGACCCACCCAGTATTTAGGCCATGTTCGTTGCAAAAGATGATTGTGACATTTTCTATTGTAGGGGCATTTGGTGCTTTGGGAGTTTGTATTGGTAGTCTTTTTCTATGTATAATTATATATTACTTAAGTTGAAGAAAATGACAGCTTCAGTGGGTACTTTAATTGATAAAATAATTAGCGTATATTGTGGACATTCATTCCATCAATTTCCCCTCAATAATCAAACCTAAAATATACCAACCTACTTTTGACTTACCCTCCATTGTGTAGACCCTCCCTAATCTCCCTGCAATAAATATTGCACATGCTCCCTATTTATTATTTTGAGTAGACTTTCATGATTTTGGTCTGCCTTTTGTCTTTAATAATAGGGGCCCTTGTTCCACTAGCAATTAGTTTGATTGCCAAAGTCTAATCAATGTATGCATGTTTCTTTGGACATTTTGCTAGAGCCAATGGCTTAGTGGCCTTTAATTAGCTTGCTTGCTAATGATTCAACTTGAAATTAATTTTCACTTTTTGAACAGACATCTTGATAATCAAGCATCTTGAAGAATAGGCAATGGGCCGGCTTTATGTTAGGCTTGATCGATTGGATCATATCAAACATGCAATGAAATGACAGCATTCGCACCATTGAAAACCTGATTATGCTGCTTTATATTAAATCAATATATATATAGTGGACTTGGGCTTTCATAGATTTGGATATAGTTCAAAATTCAGTAATGGCAGACACCTCTTATCTTTCACTACCAAAAATGTATTGTGGGATTTGACTTATTTAAACAATAAGGTCGTATTTAATGGTTGGAATGAGAATGAATGGAAATCATAATTGGAATGGATCAATTTCATTGTTTAATGGAATATTGGAACAAGTTTAGTTGAAATCACAATTCTAATTTATTTTTTTCTAAGCAAATATTGAAAGTGGATGCCATGGTATCAACGGTTTCTCTCCTTCTACCTCGGGTAGATACCAACTTTGAAGAAACAAAAAACCTCTCTCTCTCTCTCTAAATAGAGTACCAATTTATTCTCAAATCTATGTTTTTATGAGAGCTCATCTACACTTTGGAAAGTTAACAATCAAATTGAAAATTTCTCCTATCACTACAGTTAATGTTTGAGTTGGGTCAAAAATCACAAGTCCAGATCTTCTCTCCCGAAAATAGTTGTTCCTCCCTGTCTCCTATGCTGATAGAGTGACACATGTTCTTTAACTTAACTGAGCATTAACAATGTTAAACACTTAAACCCTATTGAAAAATAAGAAAAAAATAAAATAAAAATTATACTGGTAACTTCTCTTCACCTTCAGATCCATTTAACCCAATACCATCTCCTCCACATTCTTCCGATTCACCACTGCCGCCTTCATCATGCTCCAAGTACCAGCACAAGAACACATTTTCTCTGTTTTGCTTTTGAAGCATATATGTTGTCTGCAAAACCCAACTCACATGTCATCCAAAATCTTGATCAGTTGTGCGATTTTAGCAATTGGGTTGTTCCTAATTGATTTTCAAGAATACTGAATATACAGAGAGAAAATCTATTCCCTTGATTCTGTAATGACCTTAACCATTGGAGAATCTATTATTAGATTGACTGAAATTGCCTTTCCCTTTTGTTGGTTGCCATTGTGAGATACCAGAGTAGCATAGGCCTTGTTTGGTACAAATGATAACATAGGATACGATAAATAGTTAAATTCACGTGTATTCAAGAAAGAATATGGAGGGTGTTTTCTAACTTGAAGGAAGAAGATGAGAAGAAGATGAATTATTTAATTCACTATTTTTGGGGGAATTGGAAGGAATAAGTCTCCCTTTATGATTAGTCCATTTTAATACATCTCATTTCTTAAAAGTTAGAGACTTTTTTTTTAAATACATATAAATTTAGCTATATATCTTATCTAATCTTATCCTATGCACCAAACGTGACCTATAAAGGTTTGAAATTGATTGAACTTGTTTGATTTGCTTTTTTCTCCATGTGGGGGAGGAGTTGCTGAACCGGAACACGGTGGTGAGTCCGAATAGAGGCGGTGAGTCGGAGGGATATAGTTTGAGCCTTGAGGTGCTGCGTTAAATATTGAGTTTTTTATGTTATTTTAATTGATTTAACACTGTTAATGCTTAGTTAAGTTAAAGGACATGTGTCACCGGCCAAAAAAAAAAAAAGGTAAAAGGACATGTGTCACTCTATCAGCATAGGAGACAAAGAGGGACAACTATTTTGGAGACAGAGGATCTGAACTCAAAAATCACTTGCTAGTTTTGGGATTAGCCATGGAAAATTGATGGGTCTTGATGGGTTTGTCCCCATTTCATTGTTAGAAACTTTCACACACACACACACAGTGAGTCCGCACCAACGACGAGCATGAGGCTCCTCCAATCCATTACTATTATTGGTTCACTCTCATCCTCCATAGTTACAAAGCTCTGATTCAGTTATTTTAAATTAAAAAACTGATATATAATTATATAAATTACAAGCAAGTCAGCATAGGCCGCTGCTGCGAGAATTGCGGCGATGATACTTGGTTTGTATTTTTCAAAATTTTAGTTCCCGTCCCGTTTACTTTTTGAATTTTAAGTTTTTTTTTGTTTTTAAAGTTTAACTGTGTTATTATATGGTTTTATGTTGTTAGATTATAAAATAGCAGGTATAAATGTATAATAAGTGTATATATTAACTTACGTATTTATGACCAACTAGCTATTGGTCTAACAATATCTCCATCTGCAATGTTTGGATCGGTGTTAAGTTCAGTTCATCCATCCCTAAATAAATAAAAAATAAAAATATTTATAATGACATATTTTAATACGAAGAAAGTATTTTAAAAGATAATATTGAGGCCCGCAGGTGTATTCGACAAGATCTCCATTTACCTATGTGCGACACCAAGAATAGATGGAATGGGAATGATAAACCTAACCAAGGAGAGGGGTGTTAAGTGAAGGACTCAAGATCCATTTTTGTGTCGAAGGCTTGGGATCAAAGAGAGTTCAGAGCTCGAATATAGGTCCAGGGTTTAATGACTAAGGCTACAAGCCTCTAAGGGCACATTTACACTAACATAGAATTAGAATCGAAAG
The DNA here is from genome assembly GCF_963921425.1 of Dryas octopetala. Classification (NCBI taxonomy): domain Eukaryota; kingdom Viridiplantae; phylum Streptophyta; class Magnoliopsida; order Rosales; family Rosaceae; genus Dryas; species Dryas octopetala. Next base: position 8,173,683 of record NC_141369.1, read on the forward strand.
AATATGAGTCACTCTCCTTCCATTCCAACCATGTATTTACTTACATTTAGAAATATAAAAAATAAGTGGAGCCTACTTCAAAATCGGTAATCACATCCTCTTTCTTTTCAGCAATCACACTTCTTTGGGAAGGGAAGGGAAGGGGGAGGGGGACTTGGTATTGATTCTCATTCCAACTGGAGTCAATACATTCTTACCAAATTTACCCCAACTTTTTTAGTAACCCCAAAATACCCATTAAGAAAATAAAATTCGTTTTAACAACCCTCAAAGTTTTTAGTAATTAAAGTAATTTTGATGTCGAATCATGATCATTAGTAAATACAGGAGTGAGAATAATGGCCTGTTAATTTTTTATATCGTAGATTTTTTCTAACCTTTTAGGCAACCCATCTTAAATAATAGGTAATGATAAAGACACCAAACCAAGTAATTGGGAGAGAGCAAAACGACCTAACTGTACATTTCCACTTTCTCAGTGTTCTTGATATCAACTGACATTTTTAAAGTATTGGCTAATTAAAGGAGGGAATTCAATCCACCTCAAATACAATTATAACATGAAGGAGAGCTTTCCTTCAGTTTTGCTGAAAATGTAATTCCTCAAGGTCAACTAGCAGCTACCAAGTCATCTGAAGCATTTAAAAGTGGTTCTATGGCATATATAGATAATTACCTTTTGTTGGTGAAAGAACAAAATACCTTCCACAGATATTAATATAAATTTAGCTGCCACCCACATTATTGAGTTCCACCATCCCATGTGCCTCTCCATCCTTAATTTTATCAATCCCTTCCATATGGTTATCCTCTTTCACTTGATCAGTTGATCCAAGGACACCAGAACCTGAGATTCACCAATAGTAGAATTTTCTAATTTATCGTACAAATCTGTTGAAAGATGATCACTTTCACTCAATAATCTCAAAAGCTTGTGTGATACTTCCACTTCTCTCTTCTGGGGTTCACCATTCATATAATTTTCTAATTTATCACACAATTCTGTTGAAAAATGATCCCTTTCTCTCAATAATCTAACAGACTCAAGTGATACTTCTACATCTCCCTTCTCTTTCAAGTACTCGAGGCATGCAGCCAAAGTTGAATAATCAGACCTCCATCCTGGTTGACTTTCCAAGATTGCCTTTTTCATAGTTTCCACGGCCTTTTCCATTTGACCATTCAAATAATATCCATTTGCCAACCGAGCCCATGTGCTTGCATCTATCTCCTTTCCACTCTTTGTATGCTGCTCTACATATGTTATGGCCTTCTCCAAAAGACCTTTCTTGCAGTAAGCAGTGATCAGCAAGTTTGGAATTCGAATGTCAAAGGATGTGGTAGTAGATTCCCATTCCTCCACAATACTTTCAGCACCATCAATGTCATCTAGCTTCACTAACGAACTTAACATACAAAGATAGCCAGAATTGTAGAGTCCCACCATATTTTTGTACAAAGTCCAAATCCGATATAGCTCAGTTTTATTCCCAAGAGCAGCATATGAAGTGAGGAGGACTTCATAAGCAAATTTCCTTGGTTTATTGCTAATGAGTTGCTCTGATCGCCTAAGCATCGTTGATGTCTTCTCCAATAGGCCAGCCTTCAAGAACCCATTCGCTGCAAGAACATAACCATACCAGTCAATTGTGACCAAAGGATTAGCTTCTATCTTCATTAAAAGCTTCTCCATTCTGTCTATGTTAGAAGTGGCTACATGAGAATTCAACTGTATCTTCCATGTGTAACTGTCATAACCAATTCCTTTTTCTTCCATCTCTTTGACTAGATTATCGAGTTTTGCATGTTTACCCATCTGGCAATAGAGAGTTAGCATAACATTATAAGGTAATGGTCCTTTCACAAAACCTAACTCCTGCATCTTCTCGAAAATGGTCTCAGCCTTTTTCAAAGATTTATGCTCTGCATAGCAGTGTAAAAGAGCGACATACACTTTAGAGATTCTCAATGGGTCTGGGATGCTACTAAAATACTTCTCAGCTTGTTCTAGGCCATGAACTTTTGAGATCAAACCAAGCCGAATTGCAATGTCTGCAGGAGATAAATCATGGTTCCTTTCATCACTCATCCATTCTGAAATCTGAAAAATAACACAGTTCAGGGTCCTCTGATTAAATAACATGCAGATCACACACCATCAACTAGCAATGATTTGAGTTGATTATCACTTTACTAAACATTTAAAAGCTTATAACTTGAATCTATTACCAGAGTCATACAAGCACAAATAGTGACTAGCATCCTCAGAGAAGAAACTAATTATACTATTACATTATTACGTTTTCAATGGCAATGTCTAGAGGAACTTCACAGGTTGAAACATGTAGCTTCTAGTAGCTTTAGCAGAGTGATGGCAGTGGAAATTATAGAAAGAAAAACATTAATAAGAAAACATCTAGGGACACAACGCAAGTACACAAAAAATATACTAAGCACAACCACCAAAGACACAAGAAAGGAAAAACAAAGCGAGCAGTTTAAAGCATCAATGGGTTCCAAGTTCCAACAGAGATTAGTAAGAGGCTTAGTCTGATTTCCAAGAAAATAACTTATGCAAACGTGTAGAGCTTTTATGGTCGACAAATGAGCAGTCCACACAATAAAAATTTGTCCATTGTACCCCAACCATGTGTTCCATAACAAGTATAGATGGGAATACACTACAGTCATTTTATTTGATGTGAAAACAAAGTGTTGTTTTCATGAAGCTTGTTTAAAATTTTATCCCAAACTAATTAGGGGCTTAGCATCTTTAGCTGCATAATTCTCATAGTAAATGCATAATTTTGTATGCAGGTTAGCTTATACTATAAAATTTCATAAGTTGGGTTATCGATTTTCCATCATAATCTTTTGTTAATATTAATTTCTATCCCTGGATTTTGTGAATGAAATCGATTATGCTATCAATAACTCCATTTCACATTCATTGCATTATATTTGAAAAGAAATCATTATTAAAAACTAAAAAATAAATAAATAAATAAACCTGGAGAGCGTGGCTGTAGCGACGGAATCTACGGAGCTGCCTGAAGAAACTTTGGAGCTCTGATTGCGTGACGTCTCTCCCTTCTTCAACCCAACGCTCGAGCACAGGGACAATGGAAACCCTAGGATTTCCATCCCGCGAAATCCTACGGTGCAGAGACTGAAATGGGGGTGAAGAGGAGGAGACCGGGGCCTCGGTGGAGTAAAATGATGCCCGCAAAACCATAGAAATCGCATAACGCCCAGCATTTGAACCAAGAAGCTTCATCATCGACCCTGATTTTAATAAAGGTTTTGGAACATGTTGGGAAAGTTTATGGGTTTAGGAACTGCTCCTGCAAATTAGACTTTTTTTTTTTTTTTTCAATACAACTATAATCAATTTTCTTTATGGGAGTGCTACTACATTTCCCGATAGCTTTCTCTTTTTATTTGGTTATTTTGAAGTGTAATTTCATAATCATTTTTTAAATAAAAAATTATTTTTGTAAAAAAAAAAAATTTAAAAATCATTTAATTATGTAATTATTATAATATAAACAAATAATTTTAGTATAATTCACCGAATTGTTTATTTAATAACAATTATATAATTAAATAATTATTAATTAAATTAAATTTTTATAAAGATTAAAATAATTATTGGGGCACAATCCTAATCTAATTAGGCATAACACATGACCAAATGGCAATTGCCCCAATAATTTGGATGGTATATGCACAAAATTCTTAATTAATAATTCATGATCTTCTCGGGATCGTTGTCTTTTTGTGGTTGGCTCAGCTGCTTGAGGCCTCCGAAGCCATACTTCTACACCCGACTTTTTCCAACAGATAAATTGGATTTGATGAAAAGATTGGGAAGATTAACTTCTTTTATTTAAGGTTTGAAACTATCATTTATGTTAGAAAACAATCCCATTTCATAATTATTATGTGCATCATAATAAACCGTCTCAACTATTGCTGTGATGAAACGGCATATCGAAACCATCCACATCTAATGGGCAACTAATTCATCTGCAGCAGAGAATTACTTCACAATCAGATACCAGCAAAAAAAAAAAAATAGAAAGAAAAAAAATTACGACCCTGTGAGAAGTCAATGCCTAACAAACTTGTCCACAGGCAGCTAGGAAAAGATGTAAACAAAGACAAAAGGATCATCAAAAGAGCAAATTACATTGACATCCAACCTGAATTCATGCACTGGGTATTTATAAGAAAGCATTGATCAGATTAAAATGAAGAGAATCAGAAATTTTCAAGAAATATTAGAAAATAAACATAAAAAATGAAATGCAACTAGAAAAATACAAAGCACGGTTACCATCCTGAGACTTGAACTTATTTTTTCACAACAAAATCAACTACACTTCCTGTATGTAAGCCACTTGCAGCTACAATGGAAGAAAGATCCCTTATCCACTGAGGGGTTATCTACAGGATAACTGCTGTAGTTTGTATAGAAAATTTAAAGGACGGGAATAGAGTTCAACATATACACATATGCAAAGTACAGAAAATTACTCGCATATAGATTAATCACACTGATAAAGTTTCAAGCTGTTAGGAATTAAGATGAATATGTAATAAACAGATGCAAATATGTTAGACCAAGGTCAGAGTACCCCATCTCAGTTGAAATGTCAACTTGTATCATGACATTACTTGATGATCTACAACTGGTTGATGTCTTCATGAATTGAATACAGATGTGCGATCTAGCAAGAAGGAAAGGCCAACCGATGCTGTTTAATGATGGGTCTCTGGAATTTGAAGTTCTCTTGAATTGTCTGAAACTTTCTTAATTCTCTCGCAATGACAGGAGTTCCAATAAGCTATGTTGGCCTTGTTTCAAGGGACTTCTGTGCTTCTTCATCAGCAGTAAACCCATCCATTTTCATCTGATCAAGAATTATAGAAACTGGTTTTCCAGCTGCAACACTAGTCCTCAACAGTCTGCGATACAAATCCCTGGACAAAAGACCCAAGTTCTTTAATAAACTTTTGATCTCTTCCATTCCTTCAACATCTCCTTGCTCTTCCAAATAATCCAGACAGGCTGTCAGAGTGATGGAATTCGGCATCCACCCCTGTCTACCAATTGAAAGTGCCTTCTTCAACATTTCAATTGCTTTAGGCATTTGCTTATTCTCCATATACCCAATTGCTAATACATTCCATGTGCTGGCATAAGGGACTCTTCCTTCCACAGCCTTCTTAATTACAACTGATTCTGCTTTATCAAGAAGACCCTTTTTGCAATAAGCAACAAGAAGCCTGTTCAGAACCCGAAAGTCATACATTGTGCATTGTGACTCCCACTCCTCAAAAATCCTCTCAGCTCCTTCAATATCATCCAGCTTTGCAAGGGATGAGATCACGCAACCATATGGTACATCCATTGGTTTGTTCGATGGCTTGTATGTATTCCAAACTCTGTAAAGCTCCTCTTTATTGCCTGTACTTGCATAAAGAGTGACAAGAAACTCTAATGATTTCCTCCCTTGAAGAGGCATCATTCCCTCCATTTTCTTCAGCACTGACAGAGCCTTTTCAATCAACCCAACTTTTAGATACCCACTTGCTGCCATTGAATATATTTTCCAGTCAACAATCAAGTTTGGATCGTCCTCAATCCTTTTCAGGAAAGTTTCCATTCCAGGCATGTCAGATGCTGCAATATAAGCCACCATTCGATTTCTCAAAGTGTACTTGTCGAGAGGAATCCTGCTATTTTCCATTTCTTGCATCAGTATGTCAACCTTCTCATGTTCTCCATTTTGAGAGTAGAGATTGATCAACATGTTGTAAGGGAATGATGATTTTTCCATACCCATCTCTTTCATTTTCTGATTGATGGCTTCTGCTTTCTCAACAGAATGTTCCTGGACATAACTGCTGAGAAGAACACCATATGCATTAACTGATTTTAATTTTTTGGACATATTGTTGAAATAATTTTCTGCATGTTCTATTCCATGAACTCTGTGGATTAAATTCAATCTAACTGCAGCATCGATTGGTGATAAATCAAAATACCTACGATCTGTCATCCACTGAGATATCTAAAAAACAAAAGGATGACACAAAATAATTAGCAACTGGCAGTCGAAACACATTGCTGGCAAGGTTAAAATCAATCTTGGGCACAAAGACTGTGTTCATCTACGTACAACTACAGAATCACCCACCACAAGACAGAGGCCATATGGACAATTTATTTATTTATTTTTTGAAGAGATAGGGACAATTTAACGATTGTCATGGTAAAATGCGAAAGCAGCCCCTCCATGCTGTTATTTGGTAAGTGCTAAATAGTAAAATGTATGAACCTGATAAGAGATTAATTTAATCCTACAAAACTCTACGGCCACCATTGAATATGCCATGATAGCTCCTTTTTGCTAAATGAAGGTAACTAATATTCCCTATTTTTAAGGGAAAAGAAATTAGAAACTTTTACAGGTAATTTTGGTTATATGGTTACGCTGGAATCTATCATTTATAGCACCACATGAGTTGATATTGGTAAATGAAAGTAACAAAAAAACAACCAGTTGGAAAGCCTGGATATTTTATTTCTTTCTTTCGAAGGGGGGGGGGGGGGAATCATATAAGTAGAGAAAACTTCAATGATAGTTACATTGAAAAAGGAAAAGAAGTTCAGAAAAATTTTCAAGGACCAGGGTTGTCTTTGGACTCTTTCCCACTAACCCAGACAAAGATAAATATGAGAATCATTGTGCATCATTTCAATATTGAATTTTAGAATTATTCTGGCCGTGAGCAGTAAAGATTTGGCACATGGTAACAGTCTTGGGTTGTCAAGCCCAACTCTGCAGGCTTGATTGTTGAGAGGAGATTCGAAAATGCAATGCATTAGAATTGTATGCAAATATTCGGTCCAAGTAACTCCACATTGGCGTGATCATCATTGGGTAATGGCGCTTGTAGGGAGTTCTTGCAAGCATGATTACAAATCTAAGAAAATTCAAGAAAGATTTCTAATGAATGAAAAACGATGCATATGCTTACTTTGAAACAAGAGGGTTTTGTGTCATTGGAAACCAAATTTAAGGACAATTCAAGAAATCTCAAAATCAAGGATTTATCCATTGGATTCAGGATATATGAGAGTGCTTCATCTTGTCACTTGGGCAAGTAGCAAAATGGAAACACAGAGAAATGTTTTGAGAATTTATTTACACATATATTTGTACACTTTATTTACTCATTATCATCTAAAAACAAGCCCAACTCTCAGTAAACTATAATTCCCAAAAACGTATCATACAATATTCAAATCCCAATCGTTTCAATAACTGATTGAACCCAAAGAAACATAACAAAAGGGATCCTGCCCAGTTGGGCAATTGGTTAGGTGAAGAAAAATTGAATGGAATGAAAAGGGGTTCGTGCCTATACCATGTAAATTCTACAAGTTGCGCAAAAAACTAGTAAACACGAAACAAACTCGAAGTGTGGAAGAAATATATATGTATGTACCTCGAGAGCGTGATTGAAGCGTCTGAAGTCCTTCATGAGTCGAACCAGAGACTGAAGCTGTTTTTTGTCAACAGCTCGTCCTTCACTGACCCATTGATCGAGCGCTGGTAGAACCGAAGCTTTTGGGTCTCTGATGATCTTGATGCGTTCGTGGAGAGCACTAGATGAAGGAGGAGAAGAAAGAGAAGGTGGGTTTCGGGTTCTAGCAGTGCGGAGTGAAGTTAAAACACCATAATTTTTGTGAGGGTTTTGCAGCGAGAAGGGTTTGAGCTTGCTCAAACGATGAAGCTTCATTGGCTCTCTCCGGTAGTAGAGTACTGGAGTAGAGTGGCTTGGGTTTAGTCAGTCGACTGTGGTCCGTGGATATCAAATGAAAATCTCCAACAGCACAAAAAATAAAATTAAAATTAAAAACAAAAGGCGAAACTTTCATTTTATCCTCTTCTTTCAATTTTAACAATTTCAATTTTGTATTTCCATTAAGTTTGTAATGGAATCCAAATCAATAATTAGGTTTAAATTATTAACAAAAATATGAGGTATTAGATATATTTTAAATAATTTATAAGTGAAATTCATTTAACCGGATGACGTAGTCCAATCATACTTGGACACATTTTTTTTTGTTATATAATTTTCTTAATTATTTAAGTTTTTGTCTTTTCTTTATTCTTAATTATCTTTATGTTTAATAAAAAAAATAAAATAATAAAGTAAAAATAAGAAAATCGACCCCAGCCTCTGCCACCCTGCCCATTAGCGCTTCCCTCGTTTGACCATCCATTCCTGCTTTTATCTTCCCAAGGAATTAAATTTCATTTTTTTAGGGTGTTGAAATCGAAACACATGTTTAATAATTTTTCGGGCAAATTTCGTCGAAATTTATCGAAATTTATCGAAATTTACCGAAATTTATCGAAATTTATTGAAATTTACCGAAATTTATCGAAATTATCGAAATTTTCATATTTTCTATTTCCTCAAACTTCAGAAATTCACCAAAATTAGCTCGAGATTCCAAATAATTCAACGAAAAATTCTACGAACTCGAATTGATGAGTACTAATTTCCTATAACCTCAAAATAGTCAAATTGCTTTCAAAAAAATTATGAAAAATCCTACTCTTAAAATTTAATTATGAAAAAAATAATAATCGTCAAATTCTTGAATTTTCATTTTTTAAAATTCATTTCCACACAACTAAGCTCTAGAACCACAACCAAAGGTCTAAGTTAGTTAAAATAAATTTAAAGAAATTTCTAATTCCTTTAAACAAACCTTAAAAAAAATTTGAAAAATTTAAATAACAAAATTACCATAAGCCAAAATTTGGGTTGTTACACTTAGTGAAGACAAAGCTTGGCTAAGTAAGAGACACGAGAAAAAAAGGAAGGAAAGATAAAAAACTAAAAAAAAGACTGAAGAGAGAGGCACATGGAAAAAATGTAAGGAAAGAAAAAAAAAAAAGAAAAAAAATGATGGGAGGTTTGGGGTCTTTGGGCAATTGGAAAGAAGAAAAAAAGGTTTGAGATTTCTTTTAGTTATTTTAAACCTTAAACTTTAATACATTTCTATATAAAAAAATAATTAAAAGTATCCTAAAGGGCTTAAAACCTAAGATCCTAAAAAATATAGAGTATATAGGTTTAATGTATAGATTATAGAGTATAAAGAGTATTAAGGTATATAGAATATATAGAGTATTAGAGTTTAGATTTTAGATTTTAGTGTATAATTAAATTATAGAGTATAAAGAATATACTAATTTTGTTTATTCATTATACTAATTTTATTTAACAGTATTTGTTTCAGCGCGCATTATATTCACCTTATATCACATGAAACCTACTATATAATTTGATTTCTTCAATGTTTTTTATCAATTTAGTAAATAATATGTTAAATAAACATATGGTAAAGTTTCATTCAAAATTTCCGTATTTTGATAGCAATTTCCATCATTTCCATCTAATTTCTGTCGAAATTTAAAAACCTTCGAAATTTTCGTCGAAATTTTATTCCTTGTATCTCCCTCATCTGCAGTTGCTATCTAGTTTCTTTTTTAGGTTTTAAAAATATAAAAGAAAATAATAAAATGAATTAAAAAGAGTTTATTTATATTTTATTAAAATTTTAAAATTGTTTTTTCCTTTTAAAAATTAGTAGACAGTATTAATCATGAAATGTCTAAAATACTCAATCATATGTGCTGCCACGTCATATTTTTGTCTAAAAAATAAATAGAGTTAACAATTTGCACCTAATTGCAAGTGTAATGAAAGTACGAGACCAAAATTGTCAAAATTGAAAAAAAGGGGACCAAAGTAGAAGTTTCATTAAAATACAGGGACAAAAAATGTACTTTGGCCAAAACAAAAACTAAGGTAAATTACAATTATATAGCTCAACTATACCTCTATTTTCAACTTGATACCTCATGTTCAAAATTGGATAAATTTATGAAATAACTCAGTTTAACTCTAATACTACTCTTTTAACCCATCCTTCCAAAAACTAACAATTCTAAACCTTTTTGCATGTGAAAAGCCCATTATACCCTTATAATAAATACACAACCTTATTGTGCGTACAATCAGTTCATTTATGGCTGTTAGATATTTCCCTCACCCTCAAATTCTCTCAGATTATTGACGCTCATGTACAGTCCTCCGATCAATCCTATCAGATCTATTTGCTCGCCGCACCGCCGCCCCCTTTCACCGCGTGCACCGCATTAAAGTTTGAAGCCGAAATGGAACCCTATCAATCTATCATAATAGCTCAAAAGTGACATATTTAATTTGATAGTTACAATTTATTAGTCTTATTTTTCCATTGTTATAGCATATTAGGAATTTTAATTAAAAACTAATTTTATTACCATTTATTTTATGATGGTAAAATAAGGAAGAATATGAAGATGATGGGCCACCACAATATACGACTACATGTAGTCTTGAGGACATATAAAACCCATGATATTATAAGCACTATAAGAAAAAGAGGTCAAACCACGTACACTGTCATGGAGGTGCTTTTTGATGCAAAGAACTTTTTGTTTTTTGATGAAAGATGAGAATTTTTTTATTAATGAGAGGAATCCTCATACAAAGCATGCTCGAGCCAAGGAGGCCCCGAGTTCACATTCAACCAAAGGAAGCACCCAAGGTTAGACAAAGAAAAACGAGCTAGTAAATGAGCAACTACATTAGAATCACGCCGACGAAATTGACATAGAGTATGATCAAAAGTCGCCAAAAGAGCCTTGAGATCCTCGATAATAACCCCATCAGCTGCCATCGAGGGAAGTTGCCGATTGACTCTTTGTACAACCTGTGAGGAGTCCATCTCCAATATGACATGAGTGAGCTGTAAATCTTGAGCCAGCTGTAGCCCGAAAATCCCAACCATGATCTCTGTCTCCTCCATCGAGTAGCCACCAAAAATGGATTTGGTTGCAGCAATCACAAGTCGCCCCGCACTATCCCTAATGACAGCACCAAGTCCACGCCCTCTGGTCTTTAGCTTCATCCCTCCATCAGTGTTGATTTTGAACCATCCCTCACCTGGCTTCTCCCATAGACTTGGTGGTGGTGCAACTCGAGGGATTAGGACCTCCGTGTGGTTTGCCATTATGTAATCCACCGCGAATTTCTGAATCCGACCATACAACCCCAGTGCATCTTCATTGATTCCATTAATCACGTAGTCATTCCGTGAGTTCCATGAGGCCCAGCATAAGAAAGCAAAAATGATCTTCTCATTGTCATTCAACACCATCATAGCATGCCGAAGGAATACATCAAAACGCCCCTCAAAGTCCAAGTCAATTAAATTACCAAGGGCCGAAAGTTGCCAGATTCTTTGAGCCAAAGGACAACCCAATATCGCATGTAAAGCAGTCTCAGTGGTCTCTCCGCAGCGCATACACCTGGGAGAAGGAATCAAAGTGCTTCTATAGAGGGCATAGTTACATGGAATAATCTCATGACTACACTGCCAGAGTAGATGTTGAATTTTCCCAGGCACTTTTAAAGCCCAAATATCTTTCCAGATGTTTGCATGGGCAATCCTAGCAATGGTGCCGCTACCCTGGTCATCATGCCTCATAGAGAGCGCCAGCCAGTATCTACTTTTGACACTATACATTCCATTCTTTGTGTAGTGCCAGATAAGGTGGTCAGGTCTAGCTGAGAGACTTAAAGGGATGCTAGTAATCATATCGGCTTCCTCCAATCGAAAATGTTCGTAAATGAGAGCAGATCTCCATTGCCATTCAGGGGTGATAAGCCTAGCTACCCGCATATCAGTTGGAAGGGAGGGAAATGATTGTACCTGAAAAGTTGTGGGTTGTGGTAGCCATTTATCCTCGAAAATATTGACGGACATACCATCTCCAATTCTCCAACGCAGACCCTTATCCAACAAATGTCTAGCCCAAATAAGATACCTCCAGATCAGTGAAGGTCGTGTACCAATGGTCGCCTCCATAAAGGATCCAGTCGGGTAATATCTAACTTTTATTACCTAACTCATAAGTGAAGTGGGATTTTGAACTAGTCTCCATCCCTGCTTGGCAATCAAAGCTTTATTGAAACACTTCAAATCACGGAAGCCTAGCCCGCCCTCTTTCTTGGGCTTGCAAATCGCTGCCCACTTAAGCCAATAAATACCTCGTTTCATATGTCTCTTTCCCCACCAAAAACGCGATATAAGAGAGGTAATTTCCTTTCGGATCCCATGGGGCATGCGGAATAAACTCATATAATAAGTGGGCATTGCTTGAATTACAGACTTCACCATAATCTCTTTCCCGGCCTTAGAGAGTAATTTTTCTTTCCATCCCTGTAGCTTCCTCCAGATTCGTTCTTTGATTGGTTGGAACAATTTTTTCTTTTTTCGTCCAACCACCGTTGGAAGCCCCAGATATTTCTCATGGCAATCAGTGATCTTAATGCCAAGCACTTGGGAAGTAATAACTTTGATAAGGTGGTCCGTCCGAGGGCTATAACATATTGCAGACTTTCTCGAATTAACCCTCTGGCCTGCAACTTCTTCATAAATCTTTAGAATTTGAGAGACCGCCTAGTTGGCCTTGGGTGTCGCTTGAAGGAAAATAATACAGTCGTCCGCATAAAAAAGATGCGACACAAGAGGAGCTAGAGGAGCCGCACGCACGCCAATAATATCCCCATTGCACTCAGCTTCGCGTAGGAGGCTAGAGAGGCCTTCCCCGCAGAAAAGAAACAAGTATGGTGACAGTGGGAAGCCTTGTCTGAGGCCCCACTTAGGAACAATGTATCCCAGAGGCACACCCCTCCACAGTACAGAGAAGGATACAGTGGTGACACAATCCATTACTTTGCTCACCCAACTTGTGTGAAAACCCAGCTTGAGCATCATTGCCTCAAGGAAATTCCATTCAACTCGGTCATATGCTTTTTCCATATCAAGTTTTATAGCCATTTTTGCAGGTTCCAACTCCGAAGTATTTTTGATAGTTTAGGTGGTTTCAAAAGCAACCATCACGTTGTCCATTATAAGTCTGCCAGGAACAACAGCACATTGATTGTCTGAGATCACCTGTGGTAAAGCTTGTTTCAGTCGATTTGCAAGAGACGTAGCGACTAGCTTGTATAAAGTGGTGTAGAGACATACTTATGGGCCGAAAGTCAGTAACATGATGTGGTTGTTCAATCTTTGGAATAAGGGCAATAAGAGTATGATTAACACTCCTAACGCTGGCAGTTCCATTAAGAATATTCAAACAAAAATTACTAATATCATCTCCCACCACCGACCAGTATCGTTGATAAGAAAGCGCGGGCATACCATCATAACCAGGTGACTTTGTGGGGTACATATGCGCCAAAGCCTCTTCTATATCAGCTTTTGTGAAATGCATCATTAATCGAGCGTTCATAGCAGGAGTGACTCTCGGAGCAACAGTGTCTAAGGTCCGCTACATTTCTAATCCACCAGTAATAGAGAAGAGGGAATTAAAATAGTCACAGAACATCGAGCCAACCCTCTCTTCCTGCTCAGTCCATTCATTATTTTCATCAAAAAGCCCTTTTATAAAATTCCGCCTCCCCCTTTCCTTTGCCTGTTTATGAAAGAATTTGGTATTTTTATCCCCCTCCTTAAGCCAAGTAATTTTTGATTGTTGTCTCCAGTAATCCTCTTCTGATGCAAACAGATTTTGTAACTTTCGCTCAGTGTCTTTTTGATAAGCAAAAGTTGTAGCATTATGGGGACCCATTTTAACTCTACCGAGATCATCTTGTAGAAGCTGCATTTCACGTTTCCGAGCATTATAAAAGTCCCTGCTCCAGACCTTTAGCTTTTGTGTGCAATGTTGCACGCCAGCCAGAATTTGCTCACCATTATTCACCGTTTCCTTCCAAGTATCGGTTATAAGTTGCTCACAGCTGGCTTCCCTGCACCACATTTTTTCAAAAATAAAATCTTCGGCTTCGTCTGTCACTGTTTCTATGAACCTCATGTGTGAGGACCTCCGTAAGAATTAGAATGTGGTCAGAGCCAGGAACCTCCAAATGGTATGTAAGGATGTGTGGGTAGTGTGCCCGAAGTGCATGATTTACTACACACCGATTCGGACGCTCTCGAACAAAAGTCGCCCCATTCCGAGAGCACTCCCAAGTGAAAGGAGTTCCCCGAAATGGAACCTCCTCCAAAGAGCAATCCATAAGTGCCGCCCTGAAATCTCTCATTTGGCACTCCGCCTTATCGCGCCCACCTTCCTTTTCAGAAGCATTTACGATCTCATTAAAATCACCGATGACCAGCCACGCCCCATGGCCAACTCCATTCAACCGGCGAAGCAATTCCCATGAGTGACGTCTCTCCGCCATGGATGGGAGCCCATAAAAACCTGTAATTCGCAGATTATAATCATTAGGTGACTCAACTTGCATATCAATGTGACCTATAGAAGAACTCAGTAATTTCAGATTCCAACCAGACTTCCAGAGCATAATTAAACCACCGCCTAAGACATGGCGTTCCACCCGAATCCCACCCTGTAAACCAAGACGCCCTGGAAGTTTTTCCATTTGTTTGTCCGTCATTTTCGTCTCCATTAAGAAAATGACGTCCGGACGTTTATCTCTCAGCACAAACCTGAGAGAGTTGAATGTTCGAGGTTGCCGGAAACCCCGAACATTCCAACTAAGGATCTTCATGGCTCGTGGTGGGCCAGAGCGTCCGGTCCCACCACGTGGTGCGTATCATTATCGTTCGGGATCTTGTTCTTCTTCGACTTCCTTTATGTATCTTCCATCTCTTTATCAATTTTCCTCTTCCTTTCTGTCACAGCATCTGCATTCAAAGGAGTCGTGCTTGCCTTTTCCAGGCCTTGGTTTTAATCTGGCTCCCCTCAGTGGCTTTTAAAGCAGATCCCTCAACCTGCACAGTGCTGTTTTGTTTCGGGCTACACTTCCCCCGACCTCCTTCATAGGCCACCTTAGAGGCTTTTGGTTGTTGAAGAGTGCATAAAAGAATATCACCCAACTCACGTATAGCAGCCTCATTTCTTTTCCCCTGTGCCTCAGCAATTGGTGTTGGGTCAACACTCGTCAGTATGGGCGATTTCGAGTGGGCTGTGGTAGCCTTAGTTTTGGCATTTTTCGTTCCAAGGGAGGTATGCATTTTCGCAAATATTTTTGTAACTGGGATACCCATGGAACTCTCCCCATTATGATCCTTTGATGTTCGGTGTCGTTCTGCTTCCCCCCTATCAAAAGCTTCTGCACGTTTTAATGTTTGCTCATTATCTTCTTTTCGTTGTGTAGCAATTTTTTCAGCAAGAGTACTAGAGGGAGTTTTTGAGAGCGATGGGGAAGGGAGGTGCCCTCTCTCAGCTCCCTTGTGCCCACCATAAGCAGACAGAGTTGGCACATTAGGTTCAACCAAATTGTTCTCCCCTGCAACATTCTCATCTTCCTCGTCAGATTGCCCATCATCCAAAACCTTGGATTTCCCCATCTCCACCTTGGTTCTCAACCATTTTCCCCACTGTTTGTTAGGGTCCTTCTTTTGGGCTGCGGTAGATATGGGCATCGGTTGAAAGTGTGTCCTAGTCTACCACAGTTGAAACAAAAAGTGGGGAGACGTTCATAACGCAGTTCAACAATATGGGTGCCTCCACCTTCCAATCTGATCTTCTTGATTCTTGGTAGAGGCCGAGTCACATCCATTCGAACCCTGATCCTTAGAAATATTCCCACAAGGTCGGCCTCTATTCCATCACTAACGTCCAAACACTGTCCCATAACATCCCCAAAAGCCCTCCCAGTTGCTTCTGTCATGTAAAGGAGTGGAATGTTATACAATTGAATCCAGAAATCAGGCCACTTTAGCTTCATAGCCGACGGGGCCATCGTACCATCTGGCTCTTTGAGCAACACCAGAGCCCTATCAAAAGTCTAGGGATCTTGTTAGATGACCAACTTCTTATCTTGAGCAAAAGCAAAAGTGAAAAGGAATAAATTTTCGCCCAAATCCTTTGCATGTACCACTCCAAGTGTATCCCATAGTTTGATCATCGTGTTCTTAAAAGCTTTCTTGTTGAAAGGTTTCAGAGTTAGTACTTGCGCCACCACACTCAAACGGAGAGTTTCGGTATTCGTCTTTGCTGCCGTCCCGCCCACAAGTGCTTCATCAATTTCATCATCCGTGAGGATCAAAGTTTTGGCAAAACTAGTTTGCACCTCTTCCATATCACGCAAGTCGCTATCTCGATTAAAGGAAGCAATGAGACTAGGTGTTGATTGCTGCTATATGTGTGTCGTGGAAGACAAGCTAGGTTGGGGAGAAAAACAGAGCTCACCGTCACGATAGAAAGCCCTAATACGGGGTTAGGGTTGGAGAAAACCCTAACAGAAAGTTAAGAGCGAAAAACTCTCACTGAAGGGGAGAGACCTTAACAAAACCCATTAATATTTGCCGTAATGTATGTTCTTGATGCAAAGAACTTGGATAACACTGCAAGGGAGTATGAAGAGACCCATTAGAAAAGGGTGTAAGGGATTGGGGTGCCCAAATTTTATAATCGCATATTTGTACTAAGAGTGCTACACATGAAACTTCCCACCTAATCTGACAAACAGTGAAGGATTTTGTCAAGCATTATCGTGAGTTACACTCATCACTGTATACTTCAACAGTGCACCTGAACAATTAATTTCTTTTATTTCAAAAATGGGTAATACTCAATTGTTTATTAGAAAGTATTTTAATTTCTATTTCAAAATTTGAAATTTCAAAGTTACTTCACAACTGCATTATTGGACTAGCTAAGGATTTGGGGATCCATTCTTTAAGAAAGGCCATCATGAGCACAAGAATAGAGAAGAATAGTTGTCCACTAATGATAACTTAGGAGCTTCTAATGAAAAATTAATGGAAATAGGTGTTGATCTAATGTCTAAACACATTGGGAATGACAGGTTGAAGGAAGCTTAACACCCTTTGAAATAGCTGGTTAGATATATCCCACAACAAAAGGAAATCAAATAGGAGGCAAGTCATTACGGATGTGGTGTAACAAAGCCACGTAGGGAGTAAATTTGAAGAGTGTGGAAAAGAAGGTTTGAAGTGAAAAATAGGAAGAAGAACAATAGAGAGAAAATAGGAAGAATAAGAAGAAGAATATGAAAAAAAAAATGGAAGAATAAGAAGAAGAGGTAGAAAACAGGGAGAAACTGCAACTTAATCAATGGTCATGGCCTGGGAGGAATGAGTTGAGGGAAAGTGAATATACTTTTATGTTTATTGGCATCGCAAGAGTTATCATCTAAAGAGCTAAAGTTGAAATGACATGACCCAATTAAAGAAAGAAACACCCAGAAGCTAAAACACAACAAGACGAAACCACCCAAAGAGAAGAAGGTGGTATATGAGACAATACCAAGTGACTTTGTGTTTTAGTTTGCTCTTTATTATAAGAGGATGCGTTTGTCTTGTTTTTTTTTTTTTTGTTTTTTTACAAGAATGATGAGTTGTCTTTGAACGGCTGGGATCCATCCTTCATAACTCAAGGTTTCTTTACAATCATGTAGTCATATCAGTGGCAGAACTTTCACATGTCTTGGTCAATGAGCCTTTTAAAGGCACCCTTACAGAGGCAAATAAAAATTTAACATATATATTTGGACTAGTGTGTACATGTTGGCACACATTCAGAGTGGCACCTGTGCAAACCACTTTGAAAATGGCTTACCATGTGGTGTGCTAAATCAAGTAGCACACATGATATATTGGTGGCGCCAAAACAATGTACGTGGTTTGGCCTCTTTTCTTGTAGTGAAGTAAGAAAGAATGAGATAAATGAAAGTAATTAGAGTACACAATTTCATCATGCCATTGGGTTTCCATGTAAGTGTAACTTGGTGTTTTTCCTAGCTGATGAAGGATTTCTTGAGGCGCTGTCCAGTGTGCGAAGGATAAATTAGAGTAGCCCTATATAAATATAAAGACCAACATAACAGACTATTGGATACTCTTCTCTCCCAAACTTTTTTTTTTTTTTTTTACGAAGAACTAACTCCCTAGAGAAAGTGAAGGAGGCTATTTATAAAAGAGTAGGCAAACAGCTTCATGAAAGCCAGGTTTGTATATTATTCTTGTGTAGTTTGTGTATATAATTTTTATTCTTTTGAAACATGGTGGATTGTTGAATAATTGAATTGATTTATTTTGATTATATGTTTACACATTTCAAATATATCACGTACTCATAAGTAATAGTTTATAATGTTGGATCATCATCAAAATCCGAAGCGAACAAAAAATATTTACTCATATTTTAAGATAAGGAACAATAATCAATCATCAAGTGAGATCCTTTCTGACCCTTCTTCATCTAGTCCAAGTGAGCCTCATCTAGTCCAAGTGAGCCTCATCCTTTTGAAGCTCAAATTCCGATAGGCGAATCGCAAAGTCAAATAGTTGAGTTTGATCAAGAAATTAATATCAATTCTCTTGAACGTAATCCAGGATCACGTCTTGTAATATGGAAGTATCCTGTTAATGAACATGATAATGTTCGAAGAGCTTATATTCTCTTAAGACCATGTCAACATAAATTAATGTATTATCCAAACACTTTTGATGGAAGACAATTTCGTTGATTTCAATATTCGATCTTGGTTCTCACAGTTTGCTTGGCTTGAATATTCTGTTAGTCTTGACAAAACACTTTTTTTTTCCATGCTTCCTTTTTTATATGAAAGAATCTATACATACTGCATTTACTGTTGATGGGTTCACAAGTTGGAAGAGGGTTAACTCTGGAAAAACTTGTGTCATTCTACAACACATAGGCCTTCCAAGATCACCACATCATAATGCTATGCAATATTGGCATAGCCTAAGAAATTTATCTATACATATAGATAAAGTGATTAATCGATAATCATCACAATATGTTAAGAAAAATCGGTTGTGACTTAGGACCACAATAGAGGTTGTTAGGTTGCTAGGAAAGCAAACATGTTCTTTTAGAGGTTCTCATGAATCCGTTGGATCGTCCAATCGTGGCAACTTCATTAAGTTTGTAAAAGATTTGGCAAAATTGAATATAGACATTGCAAATGTTGTGTTAGATAAAGCTTCTAAAAATGCCACATATACTTCATCCGATACTCAAAAGGAAGTCTTAAGCATTATTGCTAACAAGGTGAGGAAGAAGATTTGTGAGGAAATTGGCCCGGGATACTAAATTTGTATTCTCGTTGATGAATCAGTTGATGTATCTAGTAAAGAACAAATGGCTATCATTCTAAGATATGTTGATTGTGATGGGTTTATTCAAAAATGATTTTTTGATATTGTGAGTGTTCCTAACACTACATCATTAACTTTGAAAAATGAGATATCCAATGTGCTTGCTCAATACAATCTTCAAGCTGATAATATTCGTGACCAAAGATATGATGGTGATAGCAATATGCATAGTGCATGGAATGACTTATAAGCTTTGTTTATCCAAGATTGTCCATATGCATATTATGTGCATTGCTTTACTCATCGCCTACAATTAGCTTTAAATGCTGCAGCTAAATGTGTGTCTGATGTTTGAGATTTTTATTCAATGTTAAGTGTCATGTGAATTTTGTTGATTCTTCTTCCAAGCGTCATTCTGAATTAAAATCTATTTGGGAAAATGAAATTGAAGAATTGTTAGCTGATGGAAATCTTGAGAAAGGTACTAGATTAAATCAAACTCATACATTGACACGAGCTGGAACGCTACTCGTTGGGGGTCTCATTACCGTTTTTGTAAGAGCTTGATTAATTTATTTGGCTCAACTTGTACAATGCTTGAGAACATGATTGAGAATGGACCATCTGAAGATATACGTGGGGAAGCTAGGAGTCTTTATAAAGTTATGACTTCTTTTGTATTTGTGTTTAACTTGCTTTTATTGCATAAAGTTATGGAAATCACAGATTTTCTTTCTCAAGCATTGCAAAAGAAATCTCAAGACATATTAAATGCTTTGAATTGTGTTTCAACAACAACAAAATTGCTTCTTCACGAGTTGAGAGCAGATGGTTGAGATGGTTTTCTTAAAAGTGTGGAATCATTTTGTGAACAAAATGAAATCGATATGCCTGATATGAGTGCTCGTTACATGACAGAGACACATCGTTCTTGCCAGTAAAAGAATTCTATTACAGTTGAACATCATTATCGTATAAATATTTTTTATGCTGTAATAGACTTTCAGTTGGTAGAGTTGGAAACTAGATTTACATCAAGAGCGATGGACGTCCTTATCCTTAGCGCATCGTTGGATCCTCATGATAATTTCAAATCATTTAAAACTGATGATGTATGTAATCTTGCAAAGAAGTTCTTTCCTCAAGATTTCACTCCAGTTGAAATGCATACTTTAAAAGTAGAATGCACATTTATGAGAAGGATATGCGATCTGACCCCAAGTTTCAAAATGTGGATTATGTTTCTAATTTATGTCGAAAATTAGTTGAAACAAGAAAGTCAGAGTTCTACCCACTGATTCATAGATTGATTTGTCTAATGTTGACTATTCTTGTTTCTTGCTAGTTGTATGATTCTTCATATTGAAAGGGAACTTTCTAATAGTATAGATACAGAAGAGGTCATTGATGAATTTTATGTTATGAAGAACCATAGGGTTTAACTTATATAGAGTTATATTGTATTTGCATTGCATGTTTAGTTTTTTTTTTCCACCTTAATTTTTTTTCTAGTCTTTATTTATGTATAGATACGCATTTTGAGGGGAAAGGCTCACTATGTCCCCTCTGACTAGGCGTATCTTTTTTTTTTTTTTATTAATGAAATTGCCTTGTACCGTCGAGGTTTTTTTGAATTTTATGCTATGAAGAACCGCAAGGTTCAACTTAGATAGAGTTATATTGTAGTTGCATTGCATGTTTAGTTTTTTTTTTCCACCTTAATTTTTTTTTTCTAGTCTTTATTTATGTATAGATACACATTTTGAGGGGTAAGGCTTACTATGTCCCCCCTGACTAGATGTATCTTTTTTCTTTTTTATTAATGAAATTGCCTCGTACCGTCGAGGTTTTTTTTAGCTTAGCCCACCTCATTTTCAAATCCGAGTTAGAGACACTTGCAACACTAACTATGTGATAGAAAAATTTGGAGTGAACAATGAAACCAAGCACATTGGAATTTGAACAACAAAAATAAAGTTGAAGAAGATAATGAAAAGAATTGAGAATGTTGGTGAAAGAGAAAGGGTCCTTTTAGGGTTTTTACCGTGCGGGTCTTCCTTAGAAAACATTATTGGGTGTATCCGATACACCGTCACATGGTGTAACTAATCCAACGTGTAAGGGTATTATTGGACGGTATATTTTTATTAATAGGATATAGTATTAATAACATTCATCAATATTATGACACGTTGAATTGATTACACCACGTAGCAGTGTATCAGTTATACAGAATAATTTCTCCTTTTCTTGGACCTCTCATGTTACTGAATCGAGCTTCTCTTCAAGCTTTGATAATGAATGCAAAATTGCAAATAACAACACGCAAATACAAATTAGAAAATGTGCAGGCATCACAGTAGGTCACCAACTTTCAAGTTTCTTCACTAAATTTATTAACAATAAATAAAGTCCAAAGTGTACTGAAATTTAAAACAAATGAAATATTATCATACTATCCCAATCAAGAAAAATAAAAAAAATATTATCACATTATTTATTAAATATACTTTGGTGAACAAATTCGATATTCTCATTTCATTCTTTTGTTGGATTACAAATTAGAATTTTGGAATGACACATGAGAATCATGAGATAACGATTCGAATGGATTTTTAAGATATAACAAGAATTTTGAATGCGTGCGTATACTAAACATGAAAATTAAATGTCATTCCACACCAAAAATAATAATGGAAATTAGAATTAAATACCAAATATTAATAGTTTTTCAGTAAAACAGCAAAACACTAATTTTTTTTAGTTTAGGTACTAACCTAGAGTAAGACATTTTGGATTAGGTCACAAATCAGTTTGTTATACAGTTGTGACTGTCGAACAGTTACAGTTGTAATTGTCGAACAGTCACAATTGTGACTGTTTAAAATTTATAAAAAATCAAAATTTTTAAGGGTTTCATACTTTTGATTTAGGTTTGGAGGATGAAATCTTATAACCTAAAGACTAAACATTAAAGTTTAAGCCTTGCAAATATTGAAAAAAATAACAAATTAATAAAAAAGTTATGACTGTTAGACAGTTACAGCTCGATATAACCATGTTTTTTAAAGTTGGTACCTAAACTGAAATGACATAAATGTTTTGATAGTTAAAATGAAAAAACATTACAATTTGGTACCTAAAGTCAATGGACCTAAATAATAAATCTCATACTCCTTCACAAACTCTCATCCCTGCTTTATATATAAAAAAAGAGTTCTTTGGGTATCCAATAAAGTTGAAAATTCGACATCCATATATGCAAGACAATTTTTCGGCAAAAACATGGAAAACACATGAATTTTGGTTATTTAACATGTACAATATCTATTATACCCTTAAGAATGAGGTTATGTTTTGCAACAAATTAAAATTAAAAGTGTAGATTGATACCAAATAAAATTAATATCCTAAATGAACTAATGAAGTTTATGTCATATACTTTGGTAAATTTTTCTCAAATATTAAATATGAGACTTCGGACATCTATCTCATAGAGGCTGCCAAATTAAACTTCCATACAACAAAGTTTAGACTCAAATTAATTTTGTTCTGCTAGTATTAATGACTTGAAAATATTCTATATCTCGATAATGGCATATGAAAAATCCTAATTATGGTCCCAATCCGAATGCAAGAATGGAAATTCAAAATATATGTTATAAAACTAAGAAAAAAAGACAAATTGAAAAAATTCTCATTTTTTTTGTAATAAAAAACAATTATCTCATTTCTCAAAAATTATTATGTATACAGTAACACGGCCACGTTGTATAACCTTTATATTATAACACATGGAATGGTATACCACATGGCCGTGTTACAGTTATACACATTCATTTTTCCTCATTTTTTTCTTTTCTCATTAGGGTCTTTTATATATTAGTCTTATTGTCCACAAAATTTGAACTCAAGACATTTTCCTACTTAGGGGAGATTTGGTGTCATTATCATTGGCTTCTTATTATTGGAAGGACTCCTGTATCGGCAATCTACAATAGGCAGCTCCCTGTATCCCCTGAGTGCACTTGTTGATTATTGTAGAAAGACTCCCACTCTCTTTGGACCAATTAGGAATATTCCACATAAGAAGTCTATTCCTTTTGAGGTTGCTAGCTCTTTTCCTTTCTCATATTGTAAGACAGCTCCTGCAGTGAGTGTGAAAGACATCAATTCAGAGAGAGAGAGAGAGAGAGAGAGAGAGAGAGAGAGAGAGAATCTCACTTTTGGCATTAGGATGAAGCAATCTAGATGAAAACACCATCAACTCAGCATCGACATTATGAATGGGGCTGATCAACAATAGATTTTCATCCACGAGATCCAACAGTTTTTGGTAGTTTGTTTGGCTACAAATGAACAAAATTCTAACTTTATTCTTATGGATATATATATAAATCATGAACTTAGGAAGCCAAAGTATACCTCTTAACATCCTTAGGGAGAAAATACAGTGCAAGTTCTTCATCATCCTCTTGGAATAGACCATGCCAAACAGAGGATCTCTCAAGCACATTGAAATGAATATATGAAGCCAATCTTTGTGAGAATTGATATGTCTCACAATGAACTTTGCCTGTAGATCGTCCCTCAAGATCACCAAAGTAGTAGCATTGTACAGGATCATCAGGATCATGATGAACAAGGAAGTGTCCACTAAAGAAAGAAACATTTATTAAAGTTCTGACAATACTGATCAATGAAAATAAAATATTAAATGCCACATACATCTGAAGGACCTGAAAAAGGGTTTTGAGATTTAAATCCATAAGTAGCAAGGAAAATCATTCTTTTAGATGGTAAGCCTTTACATGCTAATAGAATATTATCAAAGATGGAGATGGATGGATAAAAGGAGACAGTCATATTGAGAATACGAAGGTGAAATCACCAGATGATTAAGTTAAAAAACAAAAACAAAAACTAGTAACTTAATACCAAATAATATTTTCACTCTAATTATGCTTAGCATTCAAATCAGTAAACAAGTTTCCAAAATCATAAAAGAGGATGCAATATTAACATCTTAAATAGACAAGTTACCCACTTCCAAGTAGCATGTTCAGTAGGACGACGATCTGGACGATGTAGATACAGACTAGAGAAAGCATGGATAAGTTCTCTCTCTTCAGCATCTGAATGCTTGCGCTCAGCAATATTACTGCCTGAAGTAATGTAGGTTCAAGATTTAGTAAGACAATACTACAATTAAATTTTAAGAGAATAAGAAGATCCATTAGATTTTACAGGCAACTTCCATTAGAAAGATATGCCTCACAAATAATAAATTAAAACTACATATGGATCTTTGACATTGAGTACTAATCATCTTAAGGCATATATAACTCATGTGGTTTCATGTGGCTGCAGATTCTTGTTAGAAGTACATACTGCGCAAACACATGGCTTTGAAACTTAAAAAATAGGTGAGTTGCTGCTTTTGATACCGCAGGCTGGGCTATTGTTCGTTGATGACATTGGTTAAAGAGTAGATTTAATGAGCCTATGCAAAGCACAAAGAGATTGCAAAATGAAAAAAAACATAAAAATATCCATATATGCTGGCTGAGCCCAGTGTCATCGGAAGTTGGACTTTTAGCAATGAACAATGAAGCTAAATTCAAGTTCAGCTCTGAGGTTAAAGTTCTTCTTTAAATAGGCAAATGGATTTGGAAGGACAGAGATGTTTTTAGTAAAGGTTGTGAAAACACTTTTAACCACAGCAACAACCATGACTATAAAACAGTGCTATTGCAAATTGTCATTTGATCATTTTGTTGACTATTAGATGAGAACGGGGAAGTAACTCTTTCAATAGGAAAATTGCATCCAGCAAGGGCAAGCAATAAGCATATAATCCAATATCTAGGACCAACCAAAATCAAATTTAACACAAAAATCAAAATTGTCCAATTAACTGCTATTCTTATCTGAAAGAGACATGCATATGAGTATGTGACAAAAACACAGCTGAAGCAGATAATGACAAGAATCAAAAATGTTGGTGACAGAGAAAGGTCTTTTAGGGTTTTTACCGTGTGGGACTTTCTTGAACCTCTCATTCTGCTAATATTATATTACAAATAATGATAATAATTGTTGGTGTTCTCCAATGGGGCGGCTAAAGCTGGCGGGTAAGGGCAACAAACACCAAGAGGGATTCTCTTAAGCTCTGTAAATAGCGTTGCTTCTAATCTATGTCGTATTCATCAAAGAGCCAGTCATCAAGTATAGAGAAGGCAAAGACAGAGACAATAGTATTTAGCTTCTCATACTTGTATATATCAAGAACAAGGCATGGCAATATGTATTTTTCATTAGTATTCATCCAACTAAGAAGATTGATATAGTAGCAATAGGAATAGGAGTTACAACAATGAACAACATTTCACTAGAACCAACCATCCATGAGGTGTAACTTGATTTTGTGAACAAAATAGTTGCTTTCTCCAATATTTCTGGAAACAACAGAATGTACAAGCATATTCTTTGAGGTTTTACAAATTTCTGTACTTTGGAAGTAATGGTGCTGAAAAGAATCCCTGTTTCTTCTTTGATCTATATTTGTTTGTATAATTTGTTAGATGATAGTTGCCTACTGTGGTTATATCTTTCGGTGATCTCTTTCAAACTCAAAGCTTCCCACCATCTTTCCAGATTCCACCAACCAACCATATCACCTTCCTTGTGATGGGCTTGACTATTATATTGGAGGACAAAAGACTCCCAATAAGAATTTTTGTGAACTTCTTATCACTTCTTCTATAAAAACAGAATTCTAAGTTATTCCATTAAGGCATAGAGAAGACATTGAAAGCACACATGCATACTATTCTGCAGGGAGAGAGAGAGAGAGAGAGAGAGAGAGAGAGAGAGAGAGAGAGAGAGAGAGAGAGAGAGAGAGAGAGAGAGAGAGATTTGTGATAATATGCTCATTGAAAAGGAGGAACACACTTGAACTGTTGTGATTCTGCATTTCTAAATGTACAAAAGCCGCCTTGCTTGGAAATTCATAGAGGATTTAGATTTATTCCATTTGTTATAACTTTTAATTAACATTCTCTAAAATTTGTCTCATGATAATTTTGGTGATGTTTCTATAAATACCTAATTATATAAAGAACATATTATATCACCCAATAGCTCCCCTCTAACCAAGATGAGTTCCACCAAAGGAACATCCCTAAAATACTTTGACTAAGATGCCAAAATAGAAGCTAAATGGAGGGCTGACCCTAAATAGTTGAGAGAAGACTCTGGTGTTGTTGTATTTATTAATATGAAATACATGCATAAAATCTAATGTATCTCCCAAAAGCAAATATAGGTCCAAACTGCACTCTACCATCCCTTATTTGTTCTGCAATCAGCACCATAATAAAATAAGTACCTTGGCTTAAATATAGTGTAGGTTTTAACTATCAGATTATATTTAACAAGTTAACAGAATGAAAAAGGCCTTAAAAGATAAACTCTAGACAACCTAAATCGAGAAAGAAGTAGAGGAACCACAAATTTCTATCTAGTTTCACATTGAACTGAGGAAACAAAAGTGATACAAATATCTAATAAAAAAACATAAATGGGAGCTCAACACAATCAAATATGATTCTTCTAGAAATCTTTTGATCTGAAAAGACATGATTTCCAGTTGACCAAATGCAACTCAGGCTACAAATTTTAGTTGCTTGCCCTACAGAATCATCTTCAAAAATTTCAGCAAAGCACATAACCAAATGTTACAACCAATATGAGTGATATGCACACCTTTATCCCCTTTTCACTTTCGGCAGACCAGCCACTATAAGTCAAATTTCTAATAATAGTTTAAAAGATCTATTACCTTTTTTAACTTGCTCAATAAAATTTGAGATGCTTCCCTTCCTGCTGCTGTTGTCATGCATAGGTGTAACACTAGAATTTGCTTTCCACATGCTTGGGAAAATGATTGACAAACAATGAGGGATTTTCCTCCTTTTGCTTTCATTCTGTAGCATGTTCACAAACCACAGGTATTTCAATTTGTCATTTGATAAAATTGTAGATTATTGGAGGAGAAATGGGTACTGCCCCTTTTAAAGGGATTTTACCAAGTGTACTGTAAAGATCTCAATAAGAATACAGCATCCAACAAGGGCAAGCAATCAGCATATAATCCATTATCTAGGACCAACCAAAATCAAATTTAACACAAAAATCAAAATTGTTCAACCAACTGCTATTTTATTGCGTGAGAGACATATATATGGAGAACATTTTATTGCACAATGAATGAAGGAAGTGTACAAATTAGGCAAAATTACTTGAGGAAGAAGCCTAAATTGTTGCATTTTCCTTTCTCTAAGTTTCTCCACAATCTAAAGAGCTCAATTAAGGCACTTAGAGAGTTACTCAAGGCATTTATAAAGACCATATTCCACATTAACATTATAATTGATCAACAAGTCAGAAAAAGGGAGGGGTGGGGGGGTGGGGGGTCCGAAATTAAGGACAAACAAATATGATGAATTAATCTTTAAAATACAGCCACATAAATTGCCTAAAGAATCTAAATGGAAAATGCGTGCATAATCAACCACAACACAATATAGCAATTAAATCAAGAAGCAGTTCAATAAAAATACAAGTAAAAACTTAATAACAACATAACATGGAATATATAAAAACCATCATAAATTCACAATACAAGCAGACAAGCAAGCTTGATTTATTGACCCATAGGGGACACTTTCAAGCAAACATATGAAATAAATGTATATAACATATATGTAGAGTTATAGACAAGCCACCCACTTGCAACACTAACTATGGTACAAATTGGTCGTCACAGTAGAGAAATTTGGAGAGAATAAAATTTGAACAAAAATAATGTTGGTGAAAGAGAATGGTCTTTTAGGGTTTTTACCGTTTGGGTCTTTCTTGAACCTCTCATTCTGCTAATATTCTATAAAAAGATAATTATAATAATTGTTGGTGCTCTCCAATGGCGGCTAAAGCTGGCAGGTAGGGCAACAAGCACCGGGATGGATTCTCTTTTGCTCTGCAAAATAGTGTAAGAGTGCGATTTTCTAAACCTTAACCCTCAAACTCAAATCCTATATGAAATTTATAATTTACCACCACATAAAAAATAAAAAATAGACAACTCGAGGCAAACTCGAAATTAAAAAGAAAAGAAAAAAAGATTATCCTAAAAAATTATGAAGATAATTTTGTTGATTAACGATACTTATCCCAAAACTCTTTCCTTAGATACCTATTCCCAATCAAATTATCATTTACAAATTATAAGAGATAAGTAAGGAAATGATTACATAATTTAAATAAAAAAAAGTACAAAAAGATGACATGTAGTCATAAATCATAATTAATATATGTAATTTAATGACGTGGAAGTGCAATCAAATGATTCAAATATACAAAAGAGACTTTGGACATCTATCTCATATAATCATGGAGCCTAATAAGAAGCCAATGATAATGACACCAAATCTCCCCTTATAAGGAAAATGTCTTGAATTCAAATTTTGTGGACAATAAGACTAATATATAAAAGACCCTGATGAGAAAAAATGAATGTGTATAATAGTAACACGGTCATGTGGTATACCACTCTACGTGTTATAATATAAGGGTTATACAACGTGGCCGTGTTACGATATACACCATAATTTGTGAGAAATGAGATGCTCAATTTTTAAGAGATTTTTTTCAATTTGTCTTTTTTTCTTAGTTTTATAACATATATTTTGAATTTCCATTCTTGCATTCGGATTGGGATCATAATCAGGATTTTTCATATACCATTATTGAGATATAGAATATTTTCAAGTCATTAATACTAGCGGAGCAAAATGAATTTGAGTCTAAACTTTGTTGTATGGAAATTTAATTTGGCAACCTCTAAACTTTCTCATGGTTCTCTAAAGTCATAGTAATGGTCCTTGTCCAAGTGATGCAATATACATCTGTCCAAGGAACTAATAGAGAAAAGATCTTAAGTTGATAATCTGAAATTGGAAGGAAGAGAGAGACCAATACGATCCACTTCAAAGTACTAACTACACTGTATCTGCAATCTACAAAAGGCAGCGCCCTGTATCCCCTGAGTGCACTTGTTGATTATTGTAGAAAGACTCGCTCCCACTCTCTTTGGACCAATTAGGAATATTCCACATAAGAAATCTATTCCTTTTGAGGTTGCTAGCTCTTTTCCTTTCTCATATTGTAAGACAGCTCCTGCAGTGAGAGTGAAAGACATCAATTGAGAGAGAGAGAGAGAGAGAGAGAGAGAGAGAATCTCACTTTTGGCATTAGGATGAAGCAATCTAGATGAAAACACCATCAACTCAGCATCGACATTATGAATGGGGCTGATGAACAATACATTTTCATCCACGAGATCCAACAGTTTTAGGTAGTTTGTTTGGCTACAAATGAACAATATTCTAACTTTATTCTTATGGATATATACAGGTTTGGATAATAACATCTTCCCAAAATTTGAATTGTATGTTTCCATGTTTCAAATTCTTTCAAAGCAAGTTAATAACATCTTCTCTTAAAATTGAATTGTACGTAGTATTTTCTTACTAAATCTTGAACCTACATTACTTCAGGCAGTAATATTGATGAGCGCAAGCATTCAGATGCTGAAGAGAGAGACCTTATCCATGCCTTTTCGAGTCTGTATCTACATCGTCCAGATCGTCGTCCTGCTGAACGTGCTACTTGGGAGTGTGTTTTGTCTATTTAATATGTTAATATTGCATTCTTTTTACGATTTAGGAAACTTATTTATTGATTTGAATGCCTAGCATAATTAAAGTGAACATATTATTTGGTATTAAGTTACTAGATATATACTACGTAATTTTTCTTTTGTTTTGTTTTTTTTAACTTAATCATCTGCTGATTTCACCTTTGTATTCTCAATATAACCGTCTCCTTTTATCCATCCATCTCCATCTTTGATAATATTCTATTAGTATGTAAAGGCTTACCATCTAAAAGAATGATTTTCCACGCTACTTATGGATTTAAATCTGAAGACCCTTTTTCAGGTCCTTCAGATGTATGTGACATTTAATATTTTATTTTCATTGATCAGCATTGTCAAAAATTTAATAAATGTTTGTTTCTTTAGTGGACGCTTCCTTGTTCATCATGATCCTGCACTATGCTACTACTCTGGTGATCTTAAGGGACGATCTACAGGCAAAGTTCATTGTGAGACATCAATTCTCACAAAGATTGGCTTCATATATTCATTTCAATGTGCTAGAGAGATCCTCTGTTTGGCATGGTCTATTCCAAGAGGAAGATCAAGAACTTGCACTGTATTTTCTCCCTAAGGATGTTAAGAGGTATACTTTGGCTTCCTAAGTTCATGTATATATATATATATATATACAGACTTCTTCTATTGAGGTATACCTCAACTTATTTATGTTGAGGTACACGAGTCTTTTTGTGTCGATTCGAACCGTTTATTTTTTACATCTTCATTGATAGATCATCCTTGTAAAAAATTAGCTCAACATAAATAAGTTGAGGTATACCTCAATAGAAGGAGCCTATATATATATATATATATATAAACATGAACTTAGGAAGCCAAAGTATACCTCTTAACATCCTTAGGGAGAAAATACAGTGCAAGTTCTTGATCTTCCTCTTGGAATAGACCATGCCAAACAGAGGATCTCTCAAGCACATTGAAATGAATATATGAAGCCAATCTTTGTGAGAATTGATATGTCTCACAATGAACTTTGCCTGTAGATCGTCCCTCAAGATCACCAGAGTAGTAAGCGTCCACTAAAGAAACAAACATTTATTAAATTTTTGACAATGCTGATCAATGAAAATAAAATATTAAATGCCACATACATCTGAAGGACCTGAAAAAGGGTTTTCAGATTTAAATCCGTAAGTAGCGTGGAAAATCATTCTTTTAGATGGTAAGCCTTTACATGCTAATAGAATATTATCAAAGATGGAGATGGATGGATAAAAGGAGACGGTCATATTGAGAATACAAAGGTGAAATCAGCAGATGATTAAGTTAAAAAAAAAAAAAACAAAACAAAAATTACATAGTATATATCTAGTAACTTAATACCAAATAATATGTTCACTTTAATTATGCTAGGCATTCAAATCAATAAATAAGTTTCCTAAATCGTAAAAAGGATGCAATATTAACATATTAAATTGACAAGTTACACACTCCCAAGTAGCACGTTCAGCAGGACGATGATCTGGACGATGTAGATACAGACTCGAAAAGGCATGGATAAGGTCTCTCTCTTCAGCATCTGAATGCTTGCGCTCATCAATATTACTGCCTGAAGTAATGTAGGTTCAAGATTTAGTAAGAAAATACTACGTACAATTCAATTTTAAGAGAAGATGTTATTAACTTGCTTTGAAAGAATTTAAAACATTGAAACATACAATTCAAATTTTGGGAAGATGTTATTAACTTGAAACAAGCAATTCAGTTTCAAGTTATAACCCTTGCCTGGAATAGAAATACCCTTTTTTGGGCCAGTCAGGAGAAGGAGGTCTCTTTCTTCATGCTCATCAATATTACTGCCTGAAGTATAATAGGTACAAGATTTAGTAAGACAATACAATTCAATTTTAAGAGAAGATGTTATTAACTTGCTTTGAAAGAATAAAACCTTGAAACATACAATTCAATTTTTTTGGTAAGATGTTATTAACTTGCTAAGAGAGAAAGAAAGAAAGAATTTAAAACACCTTGAAACAGGCAATTCAGTTTCAAGTTATAAACCTTGCCTGGAATTAAAATACCCTTTTCCATGCCAGTCCGCTTCATCCTCTTAGACAAGTCATGTTGCTTCTTTTCCTGATCTTTTCCTGAGCTTTCGAAAGTCCTTTTTCCTATTATTGAGATCAAAGATCATAAGCATTGCACACATAACATCCATCCAACTAGCTAGTACCAAAATAAAATAAGAACCTTAGATTAAAAACAAAACAATGTAGTTTTAATTGTCAAATTATATATTAAAAAAGTTAACAAAGTCAGAAAGCCCTCAAAAGATCAACTCTAAACAACCTAAATCGAGAAAGGAGTAAGAGGAACCACAAATTCCTATCTAGTTTCCCATTGAATTGAGGTTAAAAAGTGATACAATATATATCTCATAAAAAAAACATAAATGTGAGCTCAACACAATTTACTATGATTCTTCTCCAAATATTTTGATGTAAAAAGACATGATTTTAAGTTGACCTAACTAAGCTTACACTAATAGTTTTCAAGCAATCTAACTCTGAACAAAGGCAAGCCCTAAAAATTTTAGTTGCCTTGTCCTACAGGAATCTTCTCCAACAATCTCAGCGGAGCACATAATCCTAATGTTACAACCAGTATGAGTGATATAAGCACACAAGACAAATTTTTAAGAATAGTTTAGAAGATTGATCACCTTTTATTATTTGAGATTCCTGCTTTGAGATGCTTTTGTTCTTGCCAGATACAGAAGGACTCACTCCTAAAGATTTAAGACTAGAAGAGTCTTTCCTTTTGAAGGTGGACAATGTTGGCAACGACAGGAAAGGTTTTTTCTCCCATTTGGTTTCATCACCTTTTGGATCTCGCTTTGACATTCTTTCCTTCAAGCTGCTGTTGCGAGACATAGGAGGATTCCCTCCTGAAGAATTCCTCTTACTACCCTGGCACATGGCTGGCGGCTTCCAAGAATTTTTTCCCGATTTGTTCACCTCAGTCCGTAGCTTGTCCTCTTTGAGATCTTCAAGTGAAAGTATTTTAGTCTTCTTAGTTTTACCTGTCCCATAAGTTGAACAGTTTTCACAAAGCCAATACTCTGGATCTTGAGGAGGATTGTGCATGCATGACCTAGAAATGGAAAGATTAATTAGAGAGAGAGAGACAGAGAGAGAGATAGAAATAGAGAGAGACAGAGACAGAGACAGAGAGAGACATACAAATGCTCCCGTTTTTTGCATTTACTGCAAATTGCACTCTTTTCTTCAGGAACAACAAGATTGCATTTATCACAGGGTGCCTGAAAAGGAAAGAGATCACATTAAAAGGAAAATCAACACTTCTGATGATCATCATCATTGTCAATTAGCAGAAGCACGTACAGGATGGTGCTCTAGACATTTATTTTATAACATGTATCTAATTAGTCCAATAAGTAAGACACCTATTGTAAAGCATAAACAATATATCAAGCTCAGAGTGAAGCTTTAGAAAAGCTTCCTCATCACGATATCGAGCAAGGTTGTAACTGGAAATATCTGTAAATCTGTAAATAAAATAAGGGCAGAATTACAACTTAGGTAAGTGATCGAGAAGAAGAAAAGAGAAAAATAATGGATAAATATTTTATTTACTTTTGTCTTGATAGGTCACCTTCATTCATGTTCTTTTATAAAGTTTAACAAGTTATTGCATTGGAAAGTTGTGTGTGTTTGTGTATATATATGCACATTAAAATTCTTATTCCTAACTTGAAGATTGTAGGGGATTCGAATTGGTTCTATCTAACAAGAGATTAATTACCCAAAGCAAACAAGTCATGTCAAATCTTGTTAGAGGAAAAGTCTACAAAATGTGCTGCAACTCTAGAACAACAGTAGACACATTACATGAATACCAGACAAGATGCATATGCAACAGAGCAGCATATGCACATTTATCTTCTACCAATTTGGCATAGGTTTTCCCCAATTTGCACTAGATCGAGCTATCTAAATTTTTTCTCTTTATGTACTAAGTCTTCAATACAAAAAATTTTAAATTAGTTCAAAGTGTGTATAACAACATTTATTGAACTAGCTAGTCCAACACTACACATGCTTAACAAGGCACTGCTTCTTTGATTAGCAACCATGTTATTTAGAAATATGAAAGGGTGGGGAGTGTTAGGAAGCAACATAGCCCAACTTCAACCAAATTTATTAATCTAACAATTTGTCTTGTTTGGGATAAAATTTTAGTATGAGACACCTATTGTAAAGTATAAACTCAAGCTTAGAGTTACAACTTAGGTAAATAAGAAGAATTACACCTATACCTGTAAATCTGTAAATCTGTAAATAAAATAAGGACATAATTACAAGAAAACAGGAAAATAAGGGATAAGATAACTAGGTCATAGGAGTCTGACTAGGAAAAATAACAAGGTGGAGCGTGTAATTAATCAAAGAGTGAAAAGGGTCTTAATTTCCAAAGGTCGTCATTCATGTTCTATACAGTTTCACAAGTTGGTGCATTGGCAAAATTGTATTCAGTCCAATATACTCATAACTGCTACATACACACTGTCAAGAACCATTCATTGGTTGAAAAAATTAATTTTCATGACTTTGGATTTCAATTAAGACTTGCATAATCACGAGATTACTAGTAAGAGGGATCCATCAACAGGTAGCACGCTCTAGGAACAAAAGGAAATTTTATCCAAAACATAATAAACCATGTAAACAAAAATTGGGAATTCACTGAAATAAACATAAAATAGATGAATGACAGAGAAATTAAACAAAAATTTAAGCATATTTGTCACCAGAAAGGCAGAAACAGAGGCACAATGCACCCATTAAATATGGTAATGAATAAGAAATACACATAAATTTAAGCAACTATGTGCTTTTGCAGAAAAGGAATATATATATATATATATTATATAATCAACTTTGTAATCAATAAATGCACCCATTAAATATTGTCATGAGTTAAAGGAATAAAGAATGGCCTACCCCAGATTCTTGGCATAAAAAATAGGAACCCATACCATAAAAAAATTAGTACAATATACGGCCCAAGAAAAATGAACACTTTTTCACAATCGGTTACGTAGCTAAACCAGCCCCAAAAGAACAAGAAAGTGGGTTTTCATTATCAGATTAAAATCAACCATTTATCAAAAAAAAAAAAACAAAAAAAAAAACAAGAAATAATGCTGACCCATATAATGTAACAGTAAAAACCAGACGTTTTCTTTCTAACCTTGTCATTCCCTCTCGAACCTTGCATGATTCTTTAAGCTTTGAAAAATGGGTACTGTGGTGTGGGCGTGTGTTTTTGAAGAAAGCAAAATGGAAAGGTGCTGGCATAAAAATAGGAACCCATACCATAAAACAACCAGCACAATATACAGCCAAAGAAAAATGAACACTTTTTCACAATCAACCACGTAGCTAAACCAGCCCCAAAAGAACACGAAGATGGGTTTTCATTATCAGATTAAAATCAACCATTTACCAAAAAACAAGAAATAATGCTGATCGACCCATATAATCTAACAGTAAACATCTTCTTTCTAACCTTGTCATTCCCTCTTGAACCTTCCATGATTCTTTAAGCTTTGAAAAATGGGTATTGTGGTGTGTGTGTTTTCTTTAAGCTTTGAACAATAGGTATTGTAGTATGGGCATGTATTTATGAAGAATGCAAAATGTAAAGGTAGTGTCAGGTGTGTGGGTTTTGGGTTTTGCCTGTCGTTTTGTACATATTTTTGGCGTCTCGGACAGGGAGGGATCCTCTGCTATGTTTATATCCGCTAGGATCTGGTTGGGTTTTCTGATCGTTAATGTGCAGATCTAACGGCTAAAAACTAATCCAGTAAATGAAAAGAAGAAAAAAAAAAAAACAAAATGGTTGCAGTCTTGCAGATCGATACCCTTTCCCAGATCGATACACTAGAATAGTTCACCTTTCTTATTTTCTTTTTCCCCAAAATTTTTTAAGCTTGTTTAATCATGGCTTCGAT
The DNA here is from genome assembly GCF_963921425.1 of Dryas octopetala. NCBI lineage: Eukaryota > Viridiplantae > Streptophyta > Magnoliopsida > Rosales > Rosaceae > Dryas > Dryas octopetala. The sequence goes on from NC_141369.1 coordinate 8,209,731, forward strand.
GCTTAGATCTATACCCTTTTCTGTGAAACCAAATTTTTATGCTTGGATCTTCACAAAAAGATAGAGTTTGGGGTTTTATCATTAAACAAGAGATGAAATAATTTGTTAAGTTCTTGTGGATAAAACCATTTTATGATTTTATCCGAAGACAATTTTTTTTTTTCTAATTTTATTGCCTTTGGGATTTAATTGAAAATCTAAAATTAAGAATTTATTTAGAAGTATTTTTGGTAAGTTTAAATGGTGAAGGTAAGTGAAATAATTAGTTAAAATTATGATAAATATTGTTGGCTCACATGTAATAAAAAAAAGTATATTTTTGTTCAACAACACATACATGGTTTCATTGAGAATTTGAGTGGTTTTTTCATATTCATTTGGATAATATTAGAGTTCCTAAATTTGTATCCTAAAGTTAAATTTTAAATGATATAATTGCGTTTTATTTATAATAAATAAATGAATTTTAAGGGCTCGTTTGGTTCAAGTTTTGGAGGCATGAAAATCAGAAACCAATTTCATTCTCATATTTGGTAAATACATAAGGGAAATCATTTCATGGCCTAAGGGAAATAATTACCCTCATTGGGGGGAAAATAAAACTCTTGCTGAAGCTTGAGTTTTGTTTTCCCCCTCTTAGTAAAGCATTTAGAACTCATTTGGTTCACGGAATTAATTTCTTAGGAAATCAATTCCAATCTGGGCATTGGGTTTGTTGTTCTGATATGAGTTTGTTATTTTACATTTGATAAATGGTCGACACATAGTCGACAAATCGAGGAAAAAGATTATTAAGAACATTGTATTCATTATTAAGCAACAAAAAGAAAAAAGCTTAGATTGAGACTTTGGAACTTTAATAATTTCAAATTTTTCTGTCAATTTTGTCATTTTTAGATCTGACTTTAACAAACTTCGATCTGCATATGTTGTTATATAAAATTTCGACATGGTTTTGTTGTTTCAGATCTGAAATTTAATCATCGACGACAAATGGTTGACAAATTGTCATTAAATGATGGTAGACACATGGTGCTACATCCACTTTAGATGGTGTTGCAGCTAGTTCATCATATTTATCATTTTCTACCCTTTTTTTAAAAGATACCATTTTCTATCATTTTACCAATTCATCATTTTAAAAGATACCAGTTCATCATATCTACCATTTTCTATCATTTTCTACCCTTTTTTTAAAAGATGGTGTTGCAGCGAGTTCATCATATTTATCACTTTAGATGTGGCAACTAAATTGGTATTTTTGTCCAAAAAGTGGACAAAGAGTCATAAAAGATAAAAAGAGCAAATTACAGATTTAGTTCAGTTATTTTATACCTAGTTCAATTTTGGTTCACAATCTTTTTTAACTTTTGTTTTTAGTCCACTAATTGTTCCACTTGTTCAATAAAGGTCTAGATTTGTTTTCTCAAATTTGGTCTGCCTTTTACCCTATCAAATCTCATCCAAATTCAGCAAATATATACTGGATTTAAAGTTATGCATTTCTTCTTTACAACCATATAAAGATTATTCAAATTGGAGTTCTAAAACTCAAGATAATTGACCCCAAAATAGGGTACTCGAAACTGCCAATTTTTCAAACTTCACCCAATCTCAATTCTCTTAAATTCTAATACTCCAAATTTGTTTTTATGACTAAGAAATGATGAATATAACTTATACTTCAATTAAAATTGAAGATAACACAACCTAAAGGATTTAAAGTCACAAATTCGGACCTTTATTGAACAAATGAAACAATTAGTGGACCAAAACATAAGTTAAAAAAGATCATGAACCAAAATTGAACTAGATATAAAATAAGTGAACCAAATCTGTAATTTCCTCAAGATAAAAATGAGAGAGAAAAGTTAGAAAAGATATTGTTGTATTAAAAAGTACTATTTAATGAAATTTCCTAATATTTTATTTTGTCAAATCGATTTCATCATCATCTATTTGAGAGGTCAAATGGAATATAAAATAGCGTACAAATTATTGGTCTAAAATTTGGTCAATGGTGTAATGTAATTGGGCAGACTGGGCAGTCTTTCAAATGGCCCATTTCAATACGACTCACTTCATTTCAAAGTGAAATTGGGCTTAAATTTATTGAATAACTATCTGTTTTGCGTGTGGGTCATCGGTCCATAACATCTCTAATTAATAATCTCAATTAATAACTCAATGTCAATAGTGTGCCAATTATTTGTGGGCCTAAATCTCCACCAACTTAAATAAGATGCTTCCACAGTTTTATTTTTTTTTTTTCAACAGTTTCAATTTTTTATTGACAAGGGAACCTAATACCAATTACCATGTATGAAACTAGCGATTTCTTATCATACACGGAATTGATATTCTAAAGCATGCACTATATAGTCTATATATGAGGTTGGCCTGATTAGCAAGAATTTAAATACAACCACCTTGTCATTATCATGCATCAAAACTAATAACAAGGCTTCTTTTTCGTTTATCTTATAATATAATTAGTAAACTATTATTAACCCCCTATTTGGGGTAAGATTAATTCAAAGCCTCAAGTCTATATAAAAGTATTTGTCAGCCTCCTAAGTTCACTTTATTTAATGCTTCTGCCCCTTATTTAATCCGAAATTCAAGATATTTGGATATCAAACGTCCATATTATTCATGTGCATGCCTTAGGACACGCAAGCCTGTCCATATTCACCTTCAACATTTCTCACTCACTCTCTCACTCTCACACACACACACACACACACACACATCTGTGTGCGTCTCTCTCTCTCTCTCTCTCTCTCTCTCTCCTCGCAATTGTTGTCAGCGCATGCTCCGCTGTCCGGAAACAGTTGTCGGCAAGAACAGTCCCATCACGCTCACCTCTCCTCCATGTCCTCCACTCTCTGCGAAACCGAACATCGACGCTGGATCGGGTCTAGGCAGACTCGAGCTCCCTTGCCGGCGATTCGTCGATTCTGGCGACGACGAGTGTTAGGTTCAGAGTCACAACGAGTAGAATTGAAGAGAAAAGGAAAATAGGAAATTTGTTGTTAATTCATTCCTCAAGCAACTCACAAAGCCAGTAAAGCTTTTATACAATACTTAAAGGAAAAAAGTCATAACCGACTTCAGCCTAAAGAATAAATGACATGGCTACTCACGTGAGCAAGCCATTATTACACGTGGATAGCTGGAAATAAAAATTGGTATAGGTATCTAAGAAGACTACCCTCCAAAGAACCTGCATGTCCTCATGCATCAAAATCTGGAAATCTAGTTTGGATGTCGGATGCGTCTTCCCAAGTGGCGTCTTCCTCAGGGAGACCCACCCATTTGATAAGCCAGCGAGTCAATGCTGCATTGTGGCGGTTGAACAGACCTCTGGACAAAATCTTCTCAGGTGCCCAATGAGTTGTACCAATATCCGTCATTAGAGGCAAAACAGAGGAAGTAATTACTCGATCACCGACCTTGGGCTTGAGCAGTGAAACATGAAAGGTAGAATGAATTTTTACCCATGAGGTAACTGTAACCGATATGCAACCTTTCTCACACGAGCCAAAACATGGTATAGACCATAAAAGCGGGGAGCAAGCTTAGGACAATGGGAGTTGCCCACGAAACTCTGGCGGTAAGGCTGAAGGTGCAAAAACACCCAATCTCCGATTGGAAATTTGCGTTATGAGCGCTTCCTATTGGCATATAAGCGCATACGTTCTTGGGCAACTTGTAGATTATGTCGGAGGCAACGAAATAAGGCGTCACGATCACAAAGAGTGGTATCAACTAGATGTATAGCAGAGGAACCAGGAAAATAGGAAGGAAATGTGGGAGGAGGCACGCCATAAACCGCTTGAAAATGAGTCATTTGAATGGAGGATTGGAAAATGGTGTTGTACCACCACTCTGCCCATGGTAACTAAGAAACCCAGGAGATGGGTGTGTCTCCAGCATAGTAGTGTAAGTAGTGTTCCAAGGTGCGGTTTATAACCTCAGATTGACCATCGATTTGCGGATGATACGCCGAGCTCCTACACAGACGAGTGTCGTGGCTTTGGAAGAAAGCGTCCCCAAATTGGCTTGTAAATGTAAGATCTTGATCACTTACTATGGATTTAGGCATCCCATGGAGCCACACAATCTCTCGAATAAATATCTCAGCTACTTTGACAGCAAGATATGAATGAGAAATGAGGATGAAGTGCCCATACTTGGAAAGATGATCAACCACTACCAAGATAGCATTCTTGTGATTAATAGCAAGCAGTCCCTCTATAAAATCCATTGCTAAGTCTTGCCATATACCCTCAGGGATTGGGCTAAAGAATGCAATCAAATATAGGACTAAAGAGACCCATCAAACTAATTGTCTCGTGCTGCCTAGATAGAGCATCGGGAACAACATTGTGGACACTCACCCTGAACTCCAAAACATAGTTAAAGCCCAATAACTTTAACAACCAACGTTGTTGTGCCGATGTGTCTATGCGTTGGTCTAAGAGGTACTTGAGAGTTTGGTGATCAGTGAGAATCTTGAACTGCCTCCTCAAAAGATAATGTCGCCAATTTTGGATTGCATAAACAATGACCATCATTTCTTTGTCGTACACGAACATAGCCAAATTTTTTTCGGAGAGTGGTTTGCTCAGAAACGCAATAGGATGCCTATCTTGAGTTAAAACTGCTCCAAGTCCACCCCCCAAAGTGTCACATTCTACAACAAACAACTTTAAGAAATCGGGTAGGGATGCACCGGAGTGGTGGATAGAGCTATTTTCAAAGCTACAAAGGCTGCTTCCGAAGCAGGTGTCCATATGAAATGATCTACTTTGAGCATGTCTGTGAAAGGTCGTACAATCAGCCCAAAATCTTTTACAAAGCGAAGGTAATACCCTGCCAGTCCCAAAAAACCCCTCAAACCCTTAACATTGATGGGTTTAGGCCACTTCCTGATACACTGGATCTTGGTCTCGTCCACTGTGACCCCTGAACTTAAAATAGAATGCCCCAAATAAGCCACTTGTGGCTGGCCAAAGGAGCACTTCGACAATTTAAGTCGCAACCTGTGGGAAGACAAAACATAAAAAACGAAGACTAAATGTGCCTCATGGTCAGTCATAGTAGCACTATAGATCAATATATCATCAAAGAATACTAAGACGAATTTGCACAAATAAGAGTGGAAAATTGAGTTCATCAAAGCTTGGAATGTGAAGGGTGCGTTAGAAAGTCCAAACGACATTACTAAAAATTCATAATGGCCTTCGTGAGTCCGGAAGCTGTTTTGGGAATGTCATCTTTACACATGCGAATCTGATGGTAGCCCAAGCACAAGTCTAGTTTGGAGAAGACCGTTGCGCCGTGCAACTCATCCAATAACTCGTCTATGTTGGGAATTGGAAAACGGTCTTTAATGGTGACTTGATTCAGTGCTCGGTAATCCACACAAAACCTCTAGGACCCTTCTTTCTTGTGAACCAACAGGACAAGAGAAGAAAAAAGGGCTGGAACTTCACGAATAACCCATGTGGATAGCATGTCCGCCACCTGCTTCTCAATCTCCTCTTTCTGAAAATAGGCATATTGGTAAGGGCAAATATTCACCGATCCTATGCCTGCTACCAAAGGAATGCGATGGTCTATGTCTTGAGTGGGAGATAATCCAGTTGGAGCAACAAAAAGATCCGCATATTGATTGAGAAAAGAGTGGATAGTGGGAGATACTTCGAGTAATAGTGGTTCGGAACAAGAATAGCCCAATATTTGAGCCAAGATGGCCTCTCCTGATGAGTTATGTTGTCGTACTCTCTGGATGATCTGCCTTGCAAAAGTCCTTTTCAAACCAATTAATCTGAAATTTTGACCCGCCACTGTGAACTCCATCACCTTGTCTTTGAAATTCCATCCAATCAATCCCAAGGTTTCAAGCCATTCAGCACCCAAAACTAAATCACACCCTGTAACTGCAAGCAAACGGAAGGTATTCCAAAACTTATAGCCCTACAAATTAATTTCCACATCCGAAACAGTGCCCTTAGTCCAATATGTGTTTCCCGTAGCGACAACGATTGGTTCCACATCCTGACCATCAATGCAATATCCAAGACGCTCAGCCACACCTGGGTTCAAAAATTTTTGATCCACACCTGAGTCGATGAAGACCTGTATTGGAGTTGTGCCAATATGATTGACCAGTCGCATTGCACGCCCACGATGTCTTTTGTGTGCTGCGATCGCATAAAGGTTGATGGCGCCTTTTCCTGCTGGTGATGGGTGCTCCTCGGTAGGAAAATCAGGCCCACGTCATCTTCCCTCCAGTCGGATTCAATCATAAGAAGATGTGGTTGGAGGCAACGGTGGCTTAACTTGTATGGTTCATCACAGTGGAAATAAAGACCATTGGCTCTCCATTCCTATAATTCCGCTTAGGTACGACGAATAACATGGTGGTCCATTGTGAATGAGGGCTTGGTAGTCGCTTGGATAGTGGGTTGCGTAGCAAGTGATGGTGCATGAGAGAAAGAACCAAGACCCGAGCGAGGAAAAGAAGGGCGTGAATGACGCCATGTCTACCTAAATTCAAAGCAACGCGCAAGAGCAATTGCGCGAGTGAGGGACGTAGGGTCATGAGCCAAAACATCATCCTGGATATCCTCTTTAAGGCCCCCAATGAAGATGCCCATAAGCAGCTCATCCGAACAACATGGGGCCCTACAAGATAACTTAATGAAATAGATTACATATTCCTCCACCGAACCATTTTGGGTTATGTGAGATAGGTCGACGTGAAACTGCAAATTAGCCCCGTGCCCAAAACGCTGACGTAACATTTCTGTGAATACTGCCCAAGAATCATATATATAACGCACCTTAAACCATTTGAACCAAAGAGCAGCATCATCGCCCAAATGAGTGACGGCCACCGCCACACGCCGTGCAAGCTCGATCTCATAATAGTCAAGAAATTCTTCCGCCATTGCAATCCAACCATATGGATCATCACTGTAGAAATGAGGAAGTTCCACCTTAACAGGCTTTATCCCAGCCCAAGAGAGAGAAGTTGGAGAAGTCGATACCAGAGGCGGCAAGAATGGTATTGAGGCCTGGGACATAAATGGAACGACTGAAGAACGAAGGGGCATGCTGAGAGGGCTGCTAGCAAAGGGGGTGGGCACGGATCCCAAATGGGAAGGCCGTGGAGACGTCCAAGGTGGCAAGCGCAGAGTATGAATAGGGAGCAGAGACACGAGTGGTCGTTGTAATGATGGAATTAACGGCGCTGAGCCCAAAATTGGAACCGAAAATGGGGTCGACGAAGGCATGGAAGTTGGAAGGGGGATGCTGATCTAGGTTGATCCGATGAGAATGTGAGTGGTTGCTGTAGATCCCAAATGTAGCACCGAAATCGGCCCAAAGGTAAGGGACGCTGGGGCTGGAGAAGTCGGACGCACACGGCGGATCTCCTCCACCAGAGAGTGTTACAAGGCAAGCTCAGAGTCATGTTGCGAAGTCAACAGGGCCAGAGCACGTTGAATCTCGGAGAGATATGATTGGAGATCGTCCTGGTGTACGACAAGTGAAGCCACTGTATCTTGAACCTCGTCAAGTTGGGCCACCACATGATCGTGGAGATCCTGAGCAATTTCCGCAGCCGTGGGCTCAGCAGAGGTGGAAACCGTTTGCTTCCCCATGGAAGGAATGACTCTGATACCAAATTGTTAAGTTCAGAGTCACAACAAGTAGAATTGAAGAGAAAAGAGAAATAGGAAATTTGTTGTTAATTCATTCCTCAAGCAACTAACAAAGCCAGTAAGGCTTTTATATAATACTGAAAGGAAAAGAGTCATAACCGACTTCAGCCTAAAGAATAAATGACATAGCTACTCATGTGAGCAAGCCATTATTACACGTGGATAGACTAAAGCTTAGTTGGAAATATAAATAGGTATAGGTCTCTAACAACAAGGTCTGTATTTATCTTTTAGTAGCTTGTAGATCTATATTTATGCTCGTACTAATTTCTAGATCTAGCCTGCAGTGACTTAGATCTGTATATATAAAAGCTTCCAATATTGGTTGTGTGACAAATCAAACATACATGAGATTCTTGGTTTTTGGGTTATTTCTACTTTTATGTTGCAATGCTTTGTACAGTTGGTTCTAAGCTTGTTCATCTGTTATGCTTTTCTTGAATGCCGCTTCAAGAAAATGTGAAACAATATGAAAATGTCGAAGTTTGTACAATTGGTTATAAGCTTGTCCATCTGTTGGTTCTAAGCTCGAAACAATATGAAAATGTCTCTCTCGCTCTCTCTGTCCTTTTAAATTTAACTATTACTTTTATGTATTTATCATATTTAGTAGTTACCTGTTTATATTTCAAGGTGTATTAAATTTGTACCATCGATCCTTCTCTTCTCTCATTTTTCTAGCAAACTGAAAAAGATGAATATATATCAGAGTACGCGCCAATCTTCAGACCATGAAAGCTGTTGCTTTAAACCAAGATAAAGTAAGTCTTGCTCTTCTTTAAAGCTGAGAGGTCTTATTAGTAACAAATTTCGAGATGACTCTGTTTGTTTCTCAAGAAAGAAGAAAATATGAGGGTCTAGTCTTCTAGAGCTTGAAACCTTACCTTTCTCAAAATTTGAAAAGAGATTCTAGGTGTGGAATAGTTTAAATAGTTTCAGTTCGTGAAACAATTTTAGTTCATGAAACACGTGGCAGCGCTATGAGTTTTAAATTCTTTGTTCCTTTACTTTTTTGTTGATCTCTGATTATATGCTTTAATTTAAGTGGATTAGACTTAGGAATTGTATTGAGATTGAATAATTTTAGTTCTTAAAACAGTTTCAGTTGGTCAAACATGAGTTTTGGATGAATCAAATTTGCAAGTGGAAACATATCTAGGTAGCCACCAGAAGCAGCAGCGGCTGTCGTGTACTCGGCGCGCGTAAGGTGGTTGGAGATTCATGATCTGGACGGTGACAACGTTGTTTAGGGTTTGAGTTTGAGATCAGAAATCATGACGACAACAACATAGTCTAGGGTTTGTGTTTCAGTGAATTCAGTTTCACTAAATTCAGTTTCATTGAATTTAGTTTCAGTGCATTCAGTGAACTGAATTTAAATTCACTGAAATTGAATTTAATGAATGCAATGAAACTGAATTTAGTTTCATTAAATTCAGTTTTAGTGCATTTAGTGAAATTAATTCGAATTCAGATTGAAACTGAATTTCGTCTATAGTGAAACTGAATTGATGTAATTTTTTTTTTTGAGAAAATTACAGATTTAGTCCAGTTATTTTATACCTAGTTCAATTTTGGTCCACAATCTTTTTTAAGTTCTGTTTTGGTCCACTAATTGTTTGACTTGTTCAATAAAGGTCCAGATTTGTTTTCTCAAATTTGGCCTGCTTTTTACCCTATCAAATCTCACCCAAATTCAGCAAATATATACTTGTTTTAAAGCTATGCATTTCTTCTTTACAACCATATAAAGATCATTCAAATTGGAGTTCTAAAACTCAAGATAATTGACCCTAAAGTAGGGTACCCAAAACTGCCAATTTTTCAAATTTCACCAAATCTCAATTCTCTTAGATTATAATACTCCAAATTTGTTTTTATGACTAAGAAATGATGAAATATAACTTATACTTCAATTATAATTGAAGAAAACACAACCCAAAAGATTTAAAGTCACAAATCTGGACCTTTATTGAACAAATGAAACAATTAGTGGACCAAAACAGAACTTAAAAAAGATCGTGGACCAAAATTGAACTAGGTATAAAATAAGTGGACCAAATCTGTAATTTCCTCTTTTTTTTTTGTCAAGTAGAGGTGTAATTATTATTTTTTCTCCATTGAAAATAATGGTGCAATGATTTTTTTATTCTAGTTAATAATAATGTAAATTTAAATTTTTTTAGTATAACTGAATTTCTGAAATTCAGTTTCATTGATTCATGTCATAGCGCGTCAGAATGTCTCAACGTACGTCAGAAGGGTAAAAAAGGTATTATAAGTTTGAGAGTTTTGAGAGAGTTTTTAGATGAGTGAGGATTTAGGAAAACTTTTAGAATGATTAGGGGGTTTAAAATTAAGGATTATAATATAATACTACTTTTGTCAATCCATCTTAAATTGTTTAGTGGAGCATTCCCTAATGACACCGATGACCCCTCCCCTTGAAACACACTTCTCAGTCGCCGGTGACCCCCAAACGACCCCCTAAATCCTTTTAATTCCCTAATGTGGCTAACTATGAGTGTCCAAGCTATTTATATTTATTGATTTCATTTAATTATAATAAATATGCTTATGAAATTAGGAGATTAGATGGCTTGGTTTCAAATTGACTGACAGTAGGCTTGTTCATTGCCAAATTTGCCCCAGCTATTACATTTACATATCCCTCTCTGCTCTCTCTCTCTCTCAACCCATATATCTCTCTGCTCAATCCCTCTGCAGGTGTGATGATCACGACGACCATCATATATAACCCCAGATTTTTTTCGCCTCTTTCTCCTCCACAATCACAACCAAATCTCTCCCTCACCCTCTCTGCCTAGGACAAAACCTAACTCATTACTGAAACAGTGAAACCCACTGCAAAAAAGGTTTTTTCTTTTTTAATTTTCCTTTAGGTTTTGATTTAGTGTTTTGAAAAATTTTAAGGTTTGTTGATTTCTTTAGGGTTTGATTTTTTTAGAAATATATATAACTTTTGGGAACATCGCAATCCCTCTCTCAACTTCCTTCTCCGTCAGAGTTAAAAGGAAAAAAAGTATTTCTTTTTCCATCTTTTTTTATTTGGGAACACCAATTGGATGAGTCTTGATCTGAAATTAAGTTTGTTTAATTTTGTTATGAAACTTTTTGTTTGTTCTTTTTTGCAAGGAATACTCAAAGCCCCATAGCCCCAAAATTCTAAAACTCCAAATACCCAAAAATCCAAACACCAGAACCCAAAGAACAAACCAAAAGGTAATTTATTTTTTGTTGATTTGGTTTTTCTTTTTATTAAAAATTTGCCCGGTGTTGATTTGCTCATTGTCTCTATATTTTTTGTATTTGATTTGGGAACATGAATTGGCAGGATTTTGAATTTTGATAGGGAAGTTTTTTATTCCTTTTTTTATGAAATTTTCTTTTTGTCTTCTTTTTTCTGTGCAGGGATTACTCAAAAAAAAATTTGTTGGGAACATGCTTTGGATGGAGACACACATTGACTGGGGACATACATTAGTTGAGTTTAAATCTAAAAGTTAAAACTAATATGCTTGTTAATATTTTTAGGTGTAGGTTGCTTTGTTAATGTTCATGTTCTCTGGGTTTTTTGTTAAGTGTTTTGTTGATATTAGGCTTTTACTATCTCTGGATTTTACTCACAGCTAATATTGTTGTGTACACAGATAAAAGACTATGGTTATGAGATTACAATTTACATGGGCTAATCAGAGGCTAGATACAAAATACATTGTATATCATTCTATATTAATTTTTTACAGATCCAAATAATTACAAAATTTGAACAATGGGGAAATTGTTGGAATCCCCCAATGTTTTAAAAAATTTGAAAATTTGGCCAAAGGGACTGGTGCTCTATTTGTCACTATGAAAAATTTGATCAAGGCATTATTATGTGCAATAAATGAAATCTGACAACAGCAGGGCAGCTATATTGAAAAATTGTAGAAAATGAAAATTGCATGAGAACTAATATCTCTTCAGTTGTAATAGCTAGGGCTGGGTAAAAATACCGAAATATCGAAAAACATTGATGCCGTACAGGTTTCGATACCGAAAAATACCGATACTAAAAATACCGATGAATTTGGTAACGGTACCAATTTACAAAGCCCGGTACCGATGATATACCGATACCGACAGTATATTGAAAAAATATAATTAAAATAATTCATTTTTATACATTTCTATACTATACCAGTATACCCTAAATATAAAATACTTAGTATTACCTTTCTATATAATTTATAATTTTCTATAATTTATATAAAACATATATAAATTTATAAACCCTAAACATATAACTTATTAACTTATATGTTTTTTAATTTATATAATACATTTCTATATAAAAAATAATGAAAAATACCCTAAACCCTAATATTATACTAAATTATAAATCCTATATAGTATATGTATATGATATCTCATACTAAATTACTAATTTCTATACCCTAATAGTCTAATACTATAAATTTATAATTCATAGTTAGTAACTTAGAGTTTGGTATATAGTATATAGTATAATACTATAATATGGTATAATATGGTATAGTATAGTATAATATGATAATATTAGTAATTTAGTATATTGTATAATATGATATAATATAGTAAAATATGGTATAATATTTTAATATCAATATGGACTATGGAGTTATAGACTATTTATGATTTATGTAATTACCTCAATCATAAATGTATAATATGGTATAATATATTATTATTAGTATATAGTATTAGCCATTTAGCCTAACGGCCTTATTAGGTATATGACCTATACCATATACCATATACCATATACCCTAAGGTTTAGAAGATGATATAAATTAAAAAACATGTAAACTATTAAGTTATTGACTATATACTATAAATTATTAAAAACATATGTAATAAAAATAAAAAACTCCAAACCCCAATTGAAATTTGAAACCCCAAAATACCCTAAACCCTAAACCCCAAAATCCAAAATCAAAACCCCAAAATACCCTATTTATTCTTTACAAAATAAAACTTTATTTTTATTATTTTTTCTTTTCATTTCCCCCTAACCCACGTGCCCCCCTTTCTTCTTTCTTTCTTTTCTTTTTCTTCTTCTCTTTCCTCCCACCCGTGTCTCTTTTCTTCTTTATTTTTCTCTTCTCTTCTCTTCTTTTTCCCTTCCTTCTTTTTCCGTTTGTGTGTGCGACCCAACTCCCAACTCCCAAGCCCCAACCACCACCATCAATTCATCATCTCCGACCATCACCACCACCATCATCTATTTCCCTCTCTCCAAAATACCTTTCCTCCCTCTCTCCCTATCTGTCTCTTTCTCCCTCTCTGTCGTACCCCCCTCCCCACCCCGCCCAACCTCGCCCAACCCACCACCCTCCCTCCCCCACCTTTCCTCTCTATCTCTGTCCCTTTCTCCTTCTCTGTCGCATCTTCTCTCTCTCTCTTTGTCTTATCTCTCCCCCTCTCTCTGTAATTTTTTTAATTTGGTGTTGTAGTCAGCAGCCCAATAAAGCTTTGACACCGCCACTCTCCGACTGATACCGAAATGAACGGTTACCGACTATCGACGGTACGGTATCGGAACCAAAAATCATCATCCCTACCCTTATCGGTCAGAATTCAATATGAGTGTTTTGGTACATTAACCGTACCAAACCCACCCCTAGTAATAGCCCTGTAGCGACTCCAACCAAAAGGACAGTCAAGACAATGGACGCTGCAGCGTCACTATTGATATAGGAGACATTTTATATCAATCGGTAAAGCTAATTATTCTAGTAGCGGTTTGAACACTCACAAAAGAGTATTGGAACGGTTGTAAAAAACTTGGCCCTGTAAACTTATAATGTTGACTTATTTATCATAAACAAATTAGTGGTGAACCTCTTTAATATAATAAATATTGTGTGAGTTAATGTAACAATAGAAAATTAAAACTTGGCTTATAGATCATTTCTTCCAACATTAGGACGATATATACTACTACTAGAACAATAGCTAATTAGTTAAATAAATGAGTATATTTACTAAACGAGCAAATTAAATTATTAATGTTAATTTTTGTAATAATAGATAATTATAAACTTGTGTGTCAAACTTGAATCATAAAATTATGTATTAATATATTGTTCATTTAAATATTAATGCAATGAGGAGTGTTCTAGAACTAACCAGTATGTTAGTAAGATAATACAACGCTAACCATCATTTTGAGCCGATTACACAATGTAATCTTATGATATGAACCATTTATGTGTTAGGTTCACATTCAAAGATCATAATTGCAAAAAATCAACAAAATCGATAATCGTTTAGTCAACTATTAGTAAGCTAATTGTGCTCATGTAAATGGACGAACACAAGTTTTCAATAAAATATGAAATAATTGTAATGAGAATCAAATGACTAAATGATTTTTTATTTGGTTTATTTTTTGCAAGATTGATCTTTAATTGGAGATTTAAAATATGAATGGTTGGATCATGAGATTGCATTGTGTAGTGGGCCCAAAATAGTGGTTAGCAGCGTATTATTTTACTAACTAATTAGCTAATGAGGCTCAAATTCGCACTAGGTTGACACGTCGTTCATTTGAGTGTTAACCACTCCTTGCTTCCTTGGACTTCCTACAACCATGAATAATTGAGTTCTAAGCATTCCCTATTCCCTGCGAGGTTGTTCTCATAGGGACTCCGATGCTTAAGTTAGATTTCATTTTTAATGAAAGTAGACTATTACTCAGGTTTTGTATCCTTACCACATGTCCTAACTTCTGCCGAGCTTTATACCATGAACTTGGATTGGTTTATCCCTGAAAAGTTGGGAATAACTTCTCTCAATTTAACTGCCAAGACTAGTTTCCAACTGTCGAGGAAGTTTATCTTTAAATTTGAATTGGCGAGCCATTTTATGGCTTATCCTGAATGTCAATTGGGCTCTGGGCCTTCGTATCACAAACTTTTTGGGCTTTATAGATAATTATTTGGGCTTCTAAACTCATTATATGATTAAATGAAATATGGCCTATCATTAGCTCTAGAGCATTTTTATTAATACAACATTGTCACATCATTTGAAATATAAATTATATACACAAATTTGGGTTCATTTTTAATTAAAAAGAATTGGCATAAAAATGATTATTAAGGCTAATTTGGCGAGACGCTTCGAGTTTCCTTCAAGATCCAAACAAGCAAACCGGCGGTTGGCAACTGAATTACGGAATAAGAACCACATCCGGACCGTGGACCGTGGACCGTTGACAATTGACAGCCTTATCCGAAGAAATTGTCTTTAACTCCGCATCTAATTAAATTGTGTCCAAAATTCGAATATTCCTCTCTCTTCTCAATCCTAAAAAATAAAGTGATCTGAAAATTGAAATCCCTCAAAATTAAATCGGTGTGACTTTCTCGGTTTCTCCTTCTCTAAACAGTTTGTCATCCTTAGTGGCAAAAAAAAAAAAAAAAAACAGTTTGTCATCCTTCTCTTTTTTCCGTTTGATATTCCTTTCTGTCTCTCCAAACAGCTACGAAGTTCCTCCTGTTGAGCTTCGAGTGAAATGGAGATGGCTATGGAGGACTCCTGCTCCCATTCGCTTCTCTTCGTTGCTCGCTACGCGCTCCAATCTGACGGACGAACTCCGCGGTTTCTGAAGAATCCTATACAAAGTACGCTACGAATATGTAAATCTAGGGTTTTCCAACCTCGTTTCTAAATTTATATCATTTTGAATTGTTGTCGTTTTGAATTGCTCTGTTTGCACCTGGAATTTGAAGAAATTGGAAACGTAAACTCTAGGGTTATGCTGAATTTCGCACAACTTGTATTTTAGATTGTGTTGAATTGTGGAAATTTTGTGGCGTTCACGAAGAGTGGAGGTTGATATATGAATTCTAGGGTTTCTGGAAAGTTTCTGTGGGATTTGAACTTCTTAGATTTTGTCCAAAAACAAAGGTTTCACATGCTTGGTGATTGTCTGTGGATAGAGTATCTCTTGAAGAATAGGAAACTCTGAGTTTGAAAGAAGTTCTTGTAATTTGAGTTTTCTATGGTTTCACATGGTTGTTGAAAGCTCATTAGCTATGAATACGGGAGTCCGTATTGGAATTTGAGGTAGAATATTGGGTGGTCTTGAGGAGCTATAGGAGCATTTGAAGTTAAACTTGATTTTTGGAGGGAGAATTTTAATGGCGGGAAGGTGGGACCTTGGGCTTCCAAAGACTAGTGCTTGTAGTCTTAGAGAGCAAGCAACAAAAATAATTCTTCGTAATGTGAGGGCACAAGGCCACACATATGTTGAGCTCCGAGAAGAGGGGAAAAAGTTTATTTTCTTTTGTACTTTGTGTCTTGCGCCATGTTATAGTGATAAGGTGCTGTTTGATCACTTGAAGGGCAATCTTCACAATGACAGGTTAGCTGCTGCCAAGGTTACTCTCTTACGACCAAACCCATGGCCTTTTAATGATGGTGTGGTTTTCTTTGATAATTCAGCTGAGACTGATAACCCGTTGGTGATTCCAGATGGCAATAAATTTAGGATGTTGCAGTCTCGTGAAAATGAAAACAATCTGGCTATTGTCAAATACGGGGAGAATTTGAAATCCAATGGCAATGAGCATTTCAGTGCTGATGGGTTTGAATCTAATGCTACTGGAGCGGATTCCTTAGTGGTGATCCCTGGTGTTCTGGTCAGGGATGATATTACTGACATAGAAGTGAGGGAGGTGGGCTTTGGACAAATTGCTGCAAGATTTCTTGAGAAGGATGAGGTGTCGAATGATATTGGTAGAATTTGGTGTCAATGGTTGGGGAAAAAAACTATTGCCAATGAGTATTTGTTCAAGGTTCCTGCACACGATTTCGCTGTTGTTACCTTCAGTTACAATATTGATTTAGGTAGAAAGGGGCTACTTGATGATGTGAAGATGCTGCTATCATCCAGTCCTACACTAGAATTGGAGAATGGTGAAGGCACTAGCTATAAGAGAAAAAGATCCTTTTCTGACCCTGAAGATATCAGTGAATCTCTAAGTAATCAGTATGATTCATATGGGGAAGAATCCTCTACTTCCAGTGGCGCAACATCAAGGTTGCTTCTAGACCGTTACGACGAGCAGCTTCTGCACACAAGATTTATATTAAACAAGTCTGTAAGGCGAGAGTTAAGACGGCAACAACGTTTAGCTTTGGGGAGAATGTGTGATATCTGTCAACAGAGGATGCTTCCTGGGAAAGATGTAGCGACGCTCATGAACGTGAAGACTGGAAGGCTTGCTTGCAGTAGTCGAAATGTGAATGGGGTGAGTCGTAAATATCTTGCATCCTTTTCCTTTCCTCCCTGTTCTCTAATCCATCTTTTTAATTTCGTAGCGTATGCATTCAGTTTTGAATTAGGTTCTGTTAATCTATCTGAATTTAGAAAGTAGTTCACATCATTATAACTATTCACATGCAGGCTTTTCATGTGTTTCATACTTCCTGTCTTATACACTGGATACTTCTGTGTGAGGTTGAGATAATCACAGATCCCCCTAGTTCAAAAGTGAGAAGAAGATCTAGGAGAAAAACTGCAGCTAAGTGCAATGGAAAAGATGGTCAGATGACAGAATTGAGCCCAAAAATCCATTCTGTATTTTGTCCAGAGTGCCAGGGTACTGGTATCATCATTGACGGAGATGACCTTGAGAAACCAACCCTCCCTCTATCTCAGGTTTGCACATCGTGGGACAATTCCTTAACCAAGTCTTCATCTTATCATTTCTACTTTTCCTTTTTTTTTTCTTTTCCGCATTGGCCCTTTATGTTGACAGAAATATTAGGAAAAATTTGTTCCCATTTTGGGGGAAAAAGAATCTAGGAAACAATATTTGTGACAGAGAATGCATGCCTTTTTCTCTTTTCTCTTTTGTTTTTGTTTTTTTTTATAAATATAAATGTGGTGAGTATTTATCAGGATTAGTAAAGCATGAAGAGATAAATTTTTTCAGAGAACTCTCTTCTGATATAAAAAAAAAACTTTGCAATTTCCTTTTCTAAACCGTGGATTCTTTGTCAATGTCAGATGTTCAAGTATAAGATAAAGGTGAGTGATGCACGTAGAGCATGGATGAAGAGTCCTGAAATGTTGCAGAATTGCTCGACGGGTTTTCATTTCCCTTCTCAATATGAAGAAGGAATCCAGGTTTCTTTTGGTTTCTGCACAAAATTTCCTTTTTAATAGAGAATAATCATCATCATTGCATATTCAAATTTGCCTTTTGCTTGACCCCCGCAGGAAAAGGTGAAACCATTGAAGATGCTGCATTTCTATGGAGCAGAGGGATAGAATCAGCTTCAAGAACACTCCAAACCATGCTTTTGTTTTTTGTTTGGCAGTAGCATGTAAATTTCTTCACCTCTAACGTGCAACCAGTTGTACATGTCTCATGATTCTCATCAAATGATGAGTAGAACTTTGCAGTGGACAGAAGTAGGTGGTATGGGGCAGTTAGCTTTTGTGGATAGTTGAATTAGTTGCCTCGTGAGACATTGTGCATACCTGTTGTAACACAGGCACGTACATATATGTGGTGTACATCGCTGATATATTTCTGCATTATAATTATTATAAATGAATGGACTTGTTTATCTTTATCGTCCGTAGTAAGTGCAAATTTCATATGTTGTGGCTTCATGCTCCGAGGACCTAGTTGATTTTAAATTTCAGTGAAATATGGAATCAATACGGCTTATATTTTCATTTGCCTAGAATATGCATTTTTTTTTTATAAGCCTAGAATATGCTTTTTTAGAAGGCGGGTATTCTGCAGATGGAATTTCCATTTAAGGTTCTGCCAATTAATTTGTTTGGCTCTTCTGCAGATGGAATTTCCTTTTAAGGCTCTGCCAATTAATTTGTTTGGCTCTTCGTTGCGTGTGAATTATTACTGGAAGGCATTTGTTTTGCTTACAAACCCACTTGTATAGGATGTAAGGTTGGATCTATATGGATTTAGCTGTGTATCAGACCAAATAAAAAAAGGCATCAGTGTAAAAGAATATGGATGTGGATCGAAGGATCTTGAACTTTTGTTTTAATTTTTCTGTCCTTACCAGGAGGAAACGATCAAAGCCAAAGCTATTCCATGCTGAATGGTTCTTTATTTTCTTAGAGTTTATGAAAAAGAAAAGAACTAGAGAGGACGTTGATAACTTTTGTTATAGCTTTTCCAGCGGAAGAGATAGAAGTAAGGTTGCACATCTACTCGCTAAAAATGCTTTATGTAATGTGGGTTGTGGTTTTTGGATTGGATGATAGCTCTAGGCCTCTTTGGCTTGAAATATGCTTTGTATGCTGATTAGCCTGATTTGACGATTGAATAAAATAAAAAGCTATTTCTCAAAAAATAACAGAGAATGTTGTAACTCTATGTTTAGTAAATCGCTGATACAAAGAACTTTACTAACTAGTATGACAACAAAAAGATGTATACTTTAATTCTTCATTATGTCATCCTTTCTCTTCAGAATCTGAGGGTCTTGGTAAACTCAACATCAGTGATGATGAAGAAATGGCAGTCTAGCTAGATCTCCAGATTTTGATGGAGGAAAACAATCAATCATGAAAATAGGCAGTCCACCAACAATGCTTATAGAGAAGAGATGGAAGACCAAAACAATTGAGGATTTAATATATATTTGATCCTCTGCCTTAGGAAGCTTCCTCACCTAACTTCTGCCAGATGAAGCTCAAGCAGCCCCCGTGTCCATCTTGGCTAACAAATTTACAATAACATTACGAAAGACATTTGTTCTTCATAAGCCTTATGTGAAACACAGCAAAAGAGAAAAAAAATATTACATTAGTTATTCAATTGAATTATATACTTACATTTCAGGTTTTGTTTCGTGGAACTATTGGATGGAGACTCGGTCTCTATTAAGCTATGTGCTTCCTCAAGAAGGTCGTGGTTTTGTGTCTGGTAAATCATTGATCCGATCAATCTAGCTAGTTAATAATTTGAAGACAATGTTTCATAGTAAATAAGCATTGAATAGAGGCGTATCCCACTATGGATATAAAACCATAAAACAAGACTGGTTACAAAGCAATAGAAATTGCAAGGCATAGTGATTTTAAGAAAATTCGGAATATGCATGTCTCTCCTAAATGACACCTTATTATATATAGAATTGTCCGGGATTTATTGGATATGAGGACATGTGGTGTATGTTGATTGGCAATAACACGTTGGTGTCCCATATTATATTTGTCTATGTGTCACTTTTAGACACATGTCAAATTTGAATTGGAGCTGACATGTAAAACAAATAGTCATTATTGGATATGATACGTCAATTAGAGAAATTATTGGTTCACATACTTGCCTATTTACTAATTTTTAGACATTTGTCAAATTTAAATTGGGTATGACGTAAAATTTATAATTTTTATTCATGAATGTTTTATTGGATTGGATAGGATACATCAATTAGACCATATTATTGGTTCATATATTTGCCTATTTACTATCTTTTTAGACATCAGTCATAGGATACGTCAATTAGAGCAAATTTTTAGTTCACATATTTTCCTATTTACTATTTTTTAATCACTAGTCAAATTTGAATTATTGTTATATGTCATTATTGAATTGGATATGACATGTCAATTAAAGCAATTTTTTTTATAAGTCAATTAAAGAAAATTATTGGTTCACATTTTTACCTTTTACTATTTTTTAGACCTCGTACAGTAAATTTCACACATAAAATCAATAATTGTACGATGACAAATATCACTATTGAATTGGATGTGATATATCACTTAGAGCAAATTATTGGTAGATATATTTGCCTATTCACTATTATATATGTTAGGTGTTTATAAAATTGAGAGCATTTTTGCTCACCTCCTTTAATTAGGGTGTATGCTCACCTCCCTTCTCAAATCATGATATCTGTTTAAAAAATTAACCCTAAGTTAACATATTATATATTTAATTATTTTTTATTTTTTTTACACAAAACTCTCTCTCACATTCTCTCTCTCTCTCTCCTCTGTTTTCTATCTCTCCCGGACTCACATTTCTCCTCTCGCCTCTCTCATCTCTCTCGATCTCCCCTGCCGCTGCCACCCCCCAGCCATGATATCGAACCAATACCAGATTTCATCTATGAGACCTGAGTGACTGAAGGCCGAAAGAAGAGAAGCAAAAGTAGCATGATCAGGCTTTAAGTTTGTCTCTGTCATCTGGAGAAAGAGTGCCAGAGCTTCCTCTCCATGCCCGTGAACTCCATAGCTGGCAATCATGGCATTCCAAGAGATTAAGTCTCTGGAACCCATTTGATCAAAGATAGCACAAGAATAAGGAAGGGATCCACATTTAGACTACATGTCAATGACTGCAGTACCCACAACTTTATCAAAATCAAGCCTTCTCAAAATATAGCCATGTATAGATTTACCCAATTTTAACAATCTAAAATCGGTGGGATTTTGGGGGGTTTCGGTGGGAGGAGACTGGGGGTGGGATTTTGGGGCAGTGGATGCTGGAGGCAGAGAGAGAAATGCAGAGAGGTGAGTTAAGCAGAGAGAGAACGCAGAGGAGAGATTGAGAGAGTTTTGTGTAAAAAAATATAAAAAATAATTAAATATACAATATGTTACCTCAGAGTTAATTTTTTAAACAAATGTCATGATTTAAGAAGGGAGGTGAGCATACACCCTAGTTAAAGGAAGTGAGCAAAACTGCTCTCTATAAAATCACTTGGTTACTTTATGAGAGTTTTTTAATAATAAAAACTTATGTAAAACTGTAAATTTTGTTAATCTAATATTAAGAGTATTTTTTAAGGCCCAAAATCAATATTGGTATGATAGAATTAACGGCCCACATATAAAAATACGGTAATAAGCATGTCAACTTTAATAAGCCGAGCACTTGTTTTTTTTATATTTTTTTTTCACTTTTTACAATATAGTCACTGTTGAAAAGTTTCAACCACTATACAACAATAACTAAGATCACACCAAAATAATAATTAGACCCATTTTATGTATTTTTCTTACATAAATATGTCAAAAACTAATAAACGAACATAAAACACAAAATTCAAGTTTATGGAGTCACATCCACTTGAGTTTTAACAGTAACATTGATTGTTATTATTATTATTATTATTTTTGTTACCGACACCAACACCCTCGCGTTGTGGGTCCCACTTCTTCCAAAAACTTTTCGCACAGATATGCCCTACTTAACAACAACAATCTCCAGAAATTTCAACAGAACATCTCAATCCAAACCATCACACAATCAAAAGTAAATAATCTCAAATATATCACCCGAAAGGTGAATCAGAGTATATCTAGATAATTTATACAATTCTCAAAGGAAAAGAGCGGAAGAAAACATAGATGAGACGTGCAACAGTAATTCAAACGTCTTAGAGAGTAAGGATGACTCGACGCTCAACTGGCATGACCCTGAACCTCTTCACCTGGGGGAAGAAATATTTAAACACAAACTAATGAGAAAAATCTCAATGAATGAACCAAAATAACTTTAACTAACCTTCTTTAAATCTTTCCTTCGAATAAAACTAAAAATGTAATTTTCTCATTTTGAAATCCCCAGTTTCAAATCTCAAGTTCGCAATCTCATTCTCAAAATCATAAGAATTATGGATAATCTCATCAATAATTGAATCCCTTATTATTTGTAAATAAAATAATCTAAACAACTTCATAAATAATATCTCCTTTGCAATCATAAATATAGGAAATATAAATAAAAACTTCTCAAAAATATCACAATGAAATAAAATCATCTAGAGCCATCAACATACTCAAAATCATCACTGTAGTACCCACAAACCATTATCAATGCATACACACAAATAAAATGTACGTGCACTCAGATACCTTTTATTAATAAGCACACACGAACAACGTATGCATGCAGATAGCCATTATCAATACGTACGCAGATACAACATTAGGACACACAGCCCAAAGCCAATACGTGTGAACCAATGGGTCCCAAAGATCAATAATCCTCCCTTTGCACAAAAATATCCCGGGTACTGATCAGTGGCTAAAAATCATAATTCCAAATTCATCATAATATACATCCATATCTCATACTCAAGATATCATATAATAATATCTTCAAAATTTCTCAAATACTTTCTCTTTAATGATTTTGAAATCAAACCTTTAAATCTCAACATAAAACTCCATGATAAAAACAAAGAATTTTCGAAATAAAAATTCGTGGCGGATAAATCATTTAATTCCATCTCAAGATAAAATGAATTGAATTTGTGATTTTTATAACACGTTCATAAAACAAAACCAATCTCAAAATCATATTTTCACGCATAGAACTCTAGATAATCAAAATATATATCAAATCAGAAATCATAAAACATGTTCTAAAACAAAAGTCCACTTACAAACGTGGCGAGCTATCCCTGAGCCTCGCCGATAGAATCCTAAGCCTTAAACGTGCCAAAAAGCTTTTGAAACACTCGGTTTTCCTTTTGATTGTCCTGTACACGATTAAAGAGTCAAAATAGGTCTAAGGTGACCTTAGAATCGAGACGGGAGCGAAAAACGCCGCTGCCAAATCGAGCTTCAATCGTCCAAATTGGCAAAGGAGGAGGGTGCTGGGTTGTTTAGAGTGGATAGGGGAACAAAAATCGACGGTAGGGGGTCACGAGGTGGCCGGAATCAGCTAAAGTGTCCGGCAATGGCCAAACGCTTCTTGGCCTCGATTTGCGTGCTGTGGTGGTTCGATGGAGGAACGGCCGGTAGGGTTAGATAGGCGACGGGGAGAGCTTCACGTCGAAACTTAGAGCGTCGCCAGAGGCCCGAACGCGCCGGCCAAAGGTTCGGCATGAATAGTGCTGCGAGGGGAGGGGTAGGATCGCAGAGAAATTTTTCTGATATTTTGGGTCGTTTTGCGATGTTTCTGAAATTTATTTCCTTTTATACTTTCACCCCAAACTTTAGACGCTCATAACTTTTTGTACAAAACTAAAAATCACGATCCGTTTCTTCCTACGCACTCATGAGCTCGAGATCTATCCAACCATGCCAAAAATTGGAACAAAAGACTTAAAAATTAAAATGGGTCTCCTTTAAATGCAACAAAGCTCAGTCAAGGACAATTTCATAAATCACATCAATGGTCCACAAAACGTTAAGAATCCTATCTTTCGTTTGAGACGGGTTGTAACACCGGGCCTAGGGGATTCACAAGGAATTTTACCTCCTTTGTTGCATGGTTCCAAAGGTCAAACTGAAGACTCGAACTCGGGTGCCTGAGTTTACAGTTACACCTCCGAACCAACTCCTAACTCCAACACCTTGGAGTTGTAACAATGATTATTATTGATTGTCATTGTTCAATAGTAGATGTTGGTATTTAAAGG
Organism: Dryas octopetala; assembly: GCF_963921425.1. Lineage (NCBI taxonomy): Eukaryota > Viridiplantae > Streptophyta > Magnoliopsida > Rosales > Rosaceae > Dryas > Dryas octopetala. Next base: position 8,233,892 of record NC_141369.1, read on the forward strand.
TTTTAAAATTTTCCATTTGAAAATTTTCAAAATTAGAATTCAATTTTCGATTTTATTCTTTACATTTATTTGGGGGTTATGTGAGTTTTAATTTCATTTTAAATTTTTGATTTAATGTGTGGAGGTTATCCTTCACATTTGACACACTACTACAATCTTTTCTCTACCTCTCTTCCACATATTTTCCTATTATCTTGGGCAATAGTTTTGTGACTTGGTGACTTATATCCGACTGTGAACAAGCTCATAGCAAACCGTTGGTTGTGTGTATTGGGGTTGTATCTTGGAGTCTTGTAGACGGGGAGGATTCAAAGGCTTTAGGACAGTGTCTTTGAGGTGCTTCACCACACATGCCAACTTTTCTTATTTTACTTATATATATATTTCTATTTATCTATAATTATTTATTTTAATTATATTGTTTGATATGAAGTTATTTAACTATTGAATTGTTTTGTGGGTTGAGGTTTTAGTTCAAATATGCAAGTTCGGCATCAAGTTTTTCTCTTCTTTTTTCTAAAATTTTGCAACTTCGGGTTCAAATTGATTTGGTGCGTAATTTATTTTCAATTTTACTCATCGTTGTTATACGAAAATTTGAAAACAAGACTTCATGTTTATATTCTTCATCCATCCATCCTTCATCTTTTCATGCATCCATCTACCATATTCTTCGGATGGTGAATTAGTAGTTGCGTCGTATAATGCGTACAATTTTTTTAGAATTGTTTTTTCTTGTTAATTGTATCTTCAAATGTACGAACTCAAGTATTGATACAATTGAAATGTACCAACCCACGTATTGGTACAATTCAAATGTACCAACCTACGTATTAGTACAATTCAAAATGTACCAAAACATACTTTTAAGCTACAAACTAGGTATATGTTTACGGTTTAGAGTGTATGTTTCAGGTTTGAGTTGTACATTTGAAATGTACCAACTCAGACATTGATACAATTGAAATGTTCCAACCCATGCATTTTTTTTTCTAGCCTTTTGATTTATTTTTCATTTTGTGGGTTGATGTATTTTTATTTGGATTTTTACAGGTGATAAATGATTTTAAAGTCCATTTTTGAACTCTTAATGATAAATTAACCCACATACTTTATCCAAATGATAAAACGTCCACCTAATTTGTTATAAACCCACCTTAAAAAAAAAAGGTGGTTCTCTCTCTTCCCCTTCTTCTCTGATCTCTCTCTCCATTCTTCTCTGATCTCTCTCTCTCTCTCTCTCTCTCTCTCTCTCTCTCTTTTCTTCACTATAAATCATCGTTGGAGTCTTGAAGGAGGCTGGCGACCTCCAGATTGGAGTTTTTCAACCAGTGATTGGAAGTATAGAGGCCGGAGTTTGTCGATAGCGCAGTGTAGAGGTATTGTGCATATAGTTATTGTTGGGCAGTGACAATAATTTGTTATTTTTGACTCCATAAACTTGACTTTTGTGTTTTATATTATTTATGATTTGTTGGCATGTTTATGGAAGAAAAAAAAAAAAAGGGTGTCATGTGATATCTTTTTTTAGTTATTTTTTGGACAATCAGAATAGTCACTATCCAATCAAAATTACAATTTTAGCCCAAATTCAAATGACCATAAAGGACAACCCATCCTAAGTCTTAACCCCACTGGGCATCGCCATTATCACTGGCGGTCCAACATGTCGGGCCTCTCTTCTTGTTTATCTCTCTCTCTCTCTCTCTCTCTCTCTCTCTCTCTCCTTCCCTCTTTGTCTCTTTCCCTTTCTATCTCTCCTTTGTACCTCCAGATAGATCAAAGAGGGGACATAAGAGAGAATAAAGAGAGTAAAGGAGAGAAAAGAGAGAAAGGGAAGGGAGGCCGGCGAGTTAGACCATTGGTGATTGTAGCGTTGGGTCGTTGGGATGGGTTTTGGTTTTTTTTTTTTTGGTGAATTGAGGGTATTTTAATAATTTTAGGGGTATGTATTGAAATATTAAAGATTTTTTTTTTTTTTAAAAGAGTGAGGTGAGAAAATTGAGAAATTATTTATGTATAACTGATACATTGTTACGTGTATAATCAACTTATGTGTTATAATATGAGTATATATTATTAATACTATAACCTACAAATATAAATATGTTGTCTATCAATATCTTTACACATGGCGGTAAATCAGTTCTACCCAATAATTTTTTGAGAAGATGATGTGCATGTAGTGAGAGAAATAGGGGTTATTCATAAAAAAAACTTAGCTGTCCCGGGATACCACCTGTGTGGTAGTATCACGAGAGAGAGAGAAAATCCATTTTTTAGAAAATCCATATTTGTTTTTAAATTAGAAAGTCAGACACGAGAGTTGTCGCCCTGATCCCTCCCAAAAATCCGTGGCGCGCATTGATCTCTTTCTTCAATCGCCCTTTGGCGCAGGTGCCCATCTGGCACCCGCTTCCTAATCACAGGTACTTTTCTTTTTCATTTTTCTCCTATTGAGTTTCTGCTAACCAAAAAACAGCAATCCTCGTTAGTTTTTTCTCTTTTCTTCAATCTAAGCATTCATTCTTCAAAACTTATTATTACCCAATAAGTGTAAAGTTTGGTAAATTTTGTAGTGGTTAGTTTTATGCTGCCTAACTTTTTGAATTAGATCAATGTTTGGAATATCTTGCTAGGGTTAGTCGATCCCAAGTTAGTGGAGTAAAATTGGGTAGAAGATGGATAAGGGAAAATATTGCTGACCCAGTTTCTTTTTATTTGTTTCTTTATTTTTTCTAGACGAATGCTATTGCTTTTCTACTGTGAGTGGCATTTCCAGCAAACATTGGAAATGTTAAATTTTCATGGATCTATTTGTTATAAAAGCATTGATTGATGCTTTATGTTGAAATCAGCTTAGAAATCTGAATGCTTTTGAGGTTGGTGAGTTTTTCCACTTGTCCTAGCTAGTTTTTGGGTCCAGTCTCAATTTCTGTAGAAACTTGGATGATGATTTTGAAGTCGGTGAGGTTTCTATGTACTTTCTGCTTTGTGATTGAAAAAGTGTCATGTTATATGCATTTAGATTAAGATAGGTCATGGAAAATTTAATCTTCTAGCTTCTTTTCTTGCAAGTCTCATTTTAGTCAATTGATTGAGGATCGATCTCTTGTGATATTGTTCTAGATGGAAGCCTCACGGAGTAACCTCGAAACCCCAAACCCTAACTCTAGCACAAGAAGTAACGTGGCTTTGATTCCGTCTTCATCACCGGTGTGGCCCACCATAGACGGCCCACTGGGGCTGTCAGAGGAAGAGTCAGTGAGCTACGCGCGTAGGTTCTACAAGTTCGGGTTCGCTCTGCTCCCGTGGCTTTGGGCCGTCAACTGCTTCTACTTCTGGCCCGTTCTCCGCCACTCCCGCTCCTTCCCTCGCATTCACCACTATGTTTTGAGATCTGCAGTTGGGTTCACGGTTTTTACTGCTCTTCTCTTATCATGGGCGCTTACATTTTCCATTGGAGGGGAGCGTCTTTTTGGCCATGTTTGGAATCAACTAGTGATGTATAATCTTGCTGACAGATTAGGCTTGACAGGTTGGAGCTAAGGCTGCGCCTTCTCCTTTGAACTTCATCGTCACAGAACACTTGCTTGTGACTTCATTTTCCATTCAATTATAGTTTTGTTAGGGGAAAAGAAGGGGACATGGATCAGTTTGTGTCATAGGTTACATTGCAGACATTAGCTTTCTGTATCTGAATTTTGATTTCTAAAGCAATCCAGGATGTTATATATTCTATGAAAAAAAAAAGATTGATGATCAATCACTTTCTATTTTCCAACCAAATGTGATGATTTAGAAGGCTAAAATACCTTGCAAGGTACATGTTTTCTGTTAGGTTATTGCTCATGGAAAGTAAAAAATGTGATGGTATTCAAAAGAAAAGGCCTAATTTTAGCTTATCACCTAATTGATCTACCACATGCAAAGAGGAGCTGATCTTCTTTTCCTTCACTCTCTAATTGCTTTGAACTTTATTTATTGAGAGAACATTGTGCTTTTGGTGGAGAGAAAAAGGCCAAAGTTTTGTGGATTTGTATGTGTTTGGTAGTTTTCTGGGTTATAGGTTGGACAGGAATAGTAAGAGTTTTGAGGAAAATTTGAAGAAATTTTGGGCATCGTTTTAGACTTCAATATCTAACAAATTTAAAGAAGTTCTATTCCTTTTTTACTTCATGTGGTCCTGTGATGCTTTATCTGCGCCCTTGTGGTTGCAAGCTGGACCTGCCATTGCTTATGACTAGAGCAATGGGAGGGCCCCCCGGCGAAGAGATCAGTCAGGAGAACTGTGAAATCTTAATGGTCCTGTGCTGTTAGTGTAGTGTTATTGGTTGTAGAGGTTTTTATTGTACATTCGCGGATTATTTCTTCACTGTTGTGCTGTTGCTCAGTTAATAATAAAGTTGTACTGATTCTTATAAAAAAAAAAAAAGAAGTGGTTGGGGCGTTTTGCTTTGTTTAGAGTCTAGCTTAGCATCAAGATGATCATTGAATTTATTCTTAACTTTTAGGGTAGCTCTGACACTGAGCAAGTTGGACATTCTTTAGGCATGCTTATAAAGCTAGGCATTAAGTCTTTCATGTGGTTTTAAAAGCTTGATGTCTCCATTCCCATTCTTACCACTTTTGGTCCATTAGGTTTTGCCATTAAAAAATAAGGAACATCCATGTGAATGTGCATAGAACAAGAGACAAACTGAAATATTTTGTCTATTCTAGTGGTAGAATATAATGGAGAGAGCCTTTTGGGGGGAGGAAGTGTCATTTGAAAACCAAAATGTTAGAAATTCAAAATGAGCAAAACCGCAGAGGGTAAATGAAATTTTCCTTAAACTAAAAAAATTATTTTGTGATATTTGAAATGTCATGAAAGTTTAAGATTTCATGATATTTGAAATGTTATGAAGACATAGCCTTGAACACCATTTTCAGTTTCTATCGTCCCCTCCGCAGTTAACAACTGACTATGGCCGCAACGCCTCAACAATAATATTTCTCATCACAAGCTATTACCTTGAAAATGTCTGACTCATGTACTGATCCCACAAAGAAAGCTTTGTGCTTCTGGAATCAAAACATGGAGAATATGCAGGATTATCAATAAGGTGCTGGAGATCCCATACACATCAGTCCGCACCAATATTATTGTTCAACCTGGTTGCACTCAAGCGATGCTATCAGGGTCATATTTCAATCATGTGATTGTTTATTTCGCATTCATGAAAACACCAAACACAATCAGCCTCTACCTGAAATTCAGCAGTCAGCGCGCGCTTGGATTATTTATCACAGCTCATTGTTCCAACCTACATGGGACATGACATGATGACACCATTCTTCATATTCTCCAGTGATCAATAAGTGTCCTCCCTTATCACTTTATTTTTATTTTTTTAGGTAAAGAAAGAACTAAAACTTTTCCCTTCTGCTTTTCTTCTTCTATGTATTATTTTCCCTATAAACGATACTTTAAATTATTTTAGGCTTATTCACGAAAATACCCCTTGAAAGTACCTTTCATTCTCACTTTGCTCCCTTAAAGTTTAATCTTCTCACTTTGCCCCCCGAACTTTATAAACCCTTTTAGTAAGTCATATTCCTTCAAGTCTGTCAATGACTCCGTCAAAAAAGCTGATGTGTCGCTCATCCACTTAAGCGACACGTCGGAGTTTTTAACCGAGTCATTGATGAACTTGACGAAATATGGGGTTTGTAAAGTTCAGGGGGCAAAGTGAGAAGATTAAACTTTAAGGGGGCAAAGTGAGAATGAAAGGTACTTTCAAGGGGCATTTTCGCGAATAAGCTATTATTTTATTTGATTGAGAACTATAAAAGGAAAGGTTGCTTGTTCTATGATGACCTAATTGTTACTATGACTTGCTTTCTAGTAAATTCCTGCTAATACTACCATTTTCCCTTCTTTACAGTACCAAAGTTTTCCATTCCCTACAAGCAGGATCCTCCATCGTTAATTTATTAGACTTATTAGACTTAGAGTTACTTTGTTCAAATGTATTTTACTCAAGCACAAAAAGTTCGAGGTAAGGTTTAGCTTGTAGAGGAATTATGAATTTTTAAATTCCATTCTTGCTGGACGTGAGTACGTTAACATAGCTCATAAAATGGGCTTCTGGTATTTTCAAAAACACAGGGGAATCTATGGTTTCATTGTGTTGGACTAGTTCGAAACAAGCTTATGTATGTTTACTTGGTGGGTCTGGGTTTGGGAAATTAAGGACTTCAGAAGAGTAAGGTAAAGTGAGGCAAGGGGGGGCTTGGCTAGAATAAATCTGGTTTCTGGAAATCTCTGACGTACAACAGCTGGTTTGAGGATTTTTGAGATTGATTGTTGGGCTTTTAAGGATTAAAGTTAGTGAGAAACTTTGTGATGTTAGGGTTTTATTTGGGAAAGAAGGTGTTGACTTTGGGGGTGCAAATAAACAAGAAAAGAATCAGAGTTGGTCCTGTGCAGGGTTTATAAATAGTTCTGCAAATAGTAGAAGAGAAAATGAGAAAGTAATGCAGGAGTCAAGTTCAAAGAAAAATAGATAAGACATTCAAGTTCATAGCACCAGATGAAGAGCCTTTGACCTTAATAAATGCAATTTATGCATTTTAATTTAAGTCCATTGTTCTGGAGTCTTGTATTCAATGTCTTTGAAGTCACTTTATGTTAACATGTTCAATGTATTAGGAACCATAAATTATGTCTTTTAGAATCCCTAAGTGCTTTAATTTGGGTATTTTAAATGATTCATGTACCATTGGTTCTATAAAAGGGGTTAGTTTGTAATCTTTGAGGGAAAGTGAATGGTCAAAGAAATCAGATTTCCTTCTTGTGTGTGAAGCACGAGTTGACTTGGAGTGATTCCAAACCACCTTCGGTGTGATGCCGAAGGCTGGTGTGAAGCCGAAATTTTTCTATTTTCTATTGGAGTGATTCCAAAACACCTTTGGTGCGATGCCAAAGCCTGGAGTGAGTCCAGATCTCTTTCTTCTCTTCCTTTTGCTTATTATTGTCCTACATCAGAAAGAGAGCCCTTGCTCAGCAAGTAGCAACTAAGAGTCAACATGCAAACACAAATGCGCGCACACTCACAATTTGTTATGAACATCTGTAAGACATCTGAGTATCTGACTCATGCCCAAGGAGAGTTTAAGACTGAAGTAGTTCACTTCACCCATGCATTGCTTCTTTGTATACATTGTGTCCTTTTTTGAATAATGTATTGTCCTCAGGTGACATCAAAATCAATATCCCTAACCTTTGTACCTTTGAAATATGCTAAAATTGGAATTATATTAAAATCAAAGAACTGAAAAGGCCTTTTGTCCAATCTTGAAATGCATAATAAGACACAAAATTTGGCATAACACTGCACCACTTATACCAATAAGATTGTCTTCAATCTGTACTGGATCTACATTATTGAGGGTTTTTCGATGTGGATTTCTGTCTTCGTCAATGTAACTGATGTATGTTACATACTATATCGGGAGATGTTGCAAGAGTGAATGGCCAGCTGGCTGTATCTTGAGCTTTTGGAGACAAGAACCTCGAGACACACTTGAGGTCTGATCCAGACATCCAAAGTTCTGATGTTGGATCAGAAACTGATCTTCTCATCCTTACAATTGATGGTCTATGGAAGGTGATCTCTCTCTGGCCCACTCCTCCCCCAACTGTTTAATTGTAGGTGCTGTATATGTCACTCATTTCTATCAATTCAATTCGTTTATAATCAAAAGACAATACATCTCTCCTCCATCTTTCTGCCTCTAAGTTCTGTGCACCCCTTGCTGCAATAATCTTTTGAACATTGTTTGTCTATTTTCCCTTTTGTTTCTGACTTATACAGGTCATGTCTAATCAAGAGGCAGTTGATATTGCCAGAAAGACAAAGGACCCACAAAGGGCAGCTAAGCAATTAGTAGCCGAGGCATTAAACCGAGACAGCAAGGATGACATTACCTGCATTGTAGTTCGTCTTAAGGGGTGAAATAGAGCTGAAATGACTCACTTGGATTATGGGATTTGTATATCAGGGGTTGTGAGATGGAACTCAAGTGTGGAATTCTCTCCAATATAGGCTATGTATTTCTCCCTTGACTCTCCCCTCAGTAAAATTTTAATTCTTGCAATCAGGTTGTGTGATTTAACATCTCTTCATTTCTTGGCCGTGTAGATACATCATTTATCACTGTAATACTGTATTTGCATTGTGACTTCAGAGTAATGTGGAATTAATTCTCCATCGATTATATAAGCATGTAATAGAGAAAAGTTTTTTGTATATATTTGGAATTCCCCTACTGAGAATAAATCCATTGTGCTATTTGATGTTATATTATTGTTATCTTTATTTTTATTCTTACAATATTTTCCCTTTAACTTGCACAAGTTTCAAGTCAAATGTAATGTGATGGTTCAATTCCTGAAGGTTGTTGGTTTTTTTGGTCATAGTAGGTTGTTGGTTATGGCTGTGAATTTTACAAGATGATTTATTGTTTTTTTTTTTTTTTCTTACAATAGCGTATTAGTATTTGTTCAAGGTTTCTGAGCACGATTTTGCTGTTATTACCTTCAGTTACAATATTGATTTAGGTAGAAAGGGGCAACTTGATGATGTGAATAGCTGCTCTCATCCAATCCTACACTAGAAATGGAGAATGGTGAAGGCACTAGCATTAAGAGAAAAAGATCCTTTTCTGACCCCAAGGATATCAGTGAATGTTTAAGTAATCAGTATGATTCATGTGGGGAAGAATCCTCTGCTTCCAGTGGTGAAACATCAAGGTTGCTTTTAGAACATTATGACAAGCAGCTTCTGCACACAAGATTTATATTAAACAAGTCTATAAGGTGAGAGTTAAGATGGCAACAACGTTTAGCTTTGGGGAGAATGTGTGATATCTGTCAACAGAGGATGCTTAGCGATTCTCATGAATGTGAAGACTGGAAGGCTTGCTTGCAGTAGTCGAGGTGTGAATGGGGTGTGTCGTAAATAACTTGCAACCTTTTCCTTTCTTCCCTGTTCTGTAATCCATCTTTTTAATTTCGCAGAATATGTATTCAGGTTTGAATTAGGGTCTGTTATTCTATCTGAAACTAGAAAGTAGTTCACATCATTTTAACTTATTCACATGCAGGCTTTTCATGTGTTTCATATATACTTTCTGCCTTATACACTGGATACTTCTGTGTGAGGTTGAGATAATCACAGATCAGTCCACTCGTTCAAAAGTGAGAAGAAGATCTAGGAGAAAAACTGCAGCTAAGTGCAATGGAAAAGAATCGAAAGATGGTCAGATGACAGCTTTGAGCCCACAATTTCATTCTGTATACTGTCCAGAGTGCCAGGGTACGGGTATCATCATTGACGGAGATGACCTTGAGAAACCAACCCTCCCTCTATCAAAGGTTTGCACATATTGGGACAATTCCTTAATTAAATCTTCATCTTATCATTTCTACTTTTCCATTTTTTTTCTTGTCCGCATTGTCTCTTTATGTTGACAGAAATATTAGGAAAAGTTCTTTCCCATTTTGGAGGAAAAAGAATCAAGGAAACATTATTTGTGATAAGAGTATGCATGCCTTTTTTCTTTCTCTGTTCTTTTTTTAAGATACAAATACGGGGAGATCAGAAGAGATAAATTTTTTCGGAGAACTCTCTTCTGATATCAGAAAAAGAGGTAGGCAGGTCAAAATTCTTAGCAATTTCTCTTTTTTTAAACTGTGGATTCTTTGTCAATGTCAGATGTCTAAGTATAAGATAAAGGTGAGTGATGCACATAGAGCATGGATGAAGAGTCCTGAAATGTTTCAAAATTGCTCGATAGGTTTTCATTTCCCTTCTCAATATGAAGAAGGAATCCAGGTTTCTTTGGTTTCTGCACAAGATTTCCTTTTTTAAAGAGAATAATCATCATCATTGCAAATTCAAGTTTCCCTTTTGTTTGACCCCCCAGGAAAGGTGGAACCATTGAAGTTGCTGCATTTCTATGGAGCAGATGAATAGAGTCAGCTTCAAGAACACTCCAAACCATGCTTTTGTTTTCCGTTTGGTAGTACCATGTAAATTTCTTCACTTCTAACGTGCAACCAGCTGTACATGTCTCATGATTCTCACCAAATGATGAGTAGAACTTCGGAGTGAACAGAAGTAGGCGGTATGGGGCAGTTAGCTTTTGTGGATAGTTGGATTAGTTGCCTCATGAGACATTGTGCATACCTGTTGCTAACACAGGTAAGTACATATATGTGGTGTACATTGCTGAGATATCTCTGCATTATAATTATTATAAATGAATGCATTTATTCATCTTTATCTTCCGTGGCAAGTGCAGATTTCATATGTTGTGGCTTCATGCTTGGAGGACCTAGTTGTTTGTGATTTGGAAGGCTAGTATAAATATAATGGAGAGGGGAAGAAATTTTTCTTTAGTTGTGTGTGAATCATTTCTAGAAGGTATTTGTTTGCTTACAAACCCATTTGTATAGGGATGTATGGTTAGAAGTATATGGATTAGTATCATTGTATATCAGACCAAAAGAAAAGCAACATTGTGTAAAAGAATGTATGTGGATCGAAGGATCTTGCTTCTGGTAATTGGATCTGCTGTGATTAGCTCATCGATCCGTAGTGAATTCGAAAGTTTAAAAATTCTGGATGAGAATGTTCCCAAATATATTAAACATCCTTTTGTTTTCGTTTTTCTGTCCTTACCAGGAGGCAAGGATCAAAGCCAAAGCAATTCCATGCATAATAAAGTGATCCATTCAGAAGAATTTACAATATCAATTATAATATTTTATATCATTTCCATTTACTAAGCTTCAATTTATATGAGTACATGCAGAACTTGCTGAATGGTTCTTTATTTTCTCGAGTTAATGGGAAGGAAAAGAATAACAAGAGGAGGTTGATAACTTTTGTTATAGCTTTCCCATTATTTGTGAAAAAAGTAAATTCTTGTGATTTCGACCTCATTGTTACGCAAAACTTAAGCTGTAGCACTCTAAGAACAAGTTTGGGTTGATGCTGCAATCATTTGCTCCATGGTAACGCCAGCATTGCACATGTTAGCAATATCTCGTGTGTACTTCATTCCATAATTTGATAGAGATCCACAATGTTTCTCATAAGTTTTCACCTGCATGCATACAAAATATATATTCAAAACCAGCATCAAAGAGATAAAACTAGCATTTTGCTTAAGCAAATTGATCATGTATCTACATAGTTTCATATTTGGACTCTGTACGATTGGGTTCATACAGACATTATTTGAGATTCAAATTTAGTACAAAACTTTATATTTTAGGATTATTGTTCATATAAATTTTTCAATATATATATGTACTGAATATTAGAGGGCCATATATACTTACAAGCTTCTTAAAGCAGTCCCAATCATCAACAAGAGGTTGCCCCTCAGGCCGAACATTCTTCAATTTGAAGCTTTTCTCATGTCCAAACAAAAGTTGTCCGATTTGATCTATGTTGTAGTCAATGCGCTTCCTAGAAGAAATTTCATCAAGCAGCTGCTGTCTAGCTTCACTCTTCCCTTGAGAGTCAGCAGGAGCATTATTGAACTGGATAGATAAAATGGATGAAGCTAGGTTAATTATTATTATTTTTTGGACAAAGAAGCTAGGTTAATCAAAGAGGATATATTTTAGAGATAATTAGACTTAGATTTAAAAAAATAATTTTTAGATAGAGACCGGGGGTGTTTTAAAATTTATAAGAAAATCATTTTAAAACATAATAATTTATAAGAAAATTCTTTTAATTCATAATAAAGTTCTTTTAATTTATAACAAAATTCTTTAATTCATAATAAAGTTTTTCCCTGATTTGAAGGGTATTTTCCTTCCTAGGGTGTAGAGTGGGCTTTATAGAAGCTCTATGTTAGATTTTAACTCCGAAATTTTGGGCGACATAAAGCCGTCAAATAAGAAAAATAAAGGGACTTAATTAAAAACTCTAAATCACTACCAGTTTTAGTCTAAGAAAAACTCATAAAATAGACTGAACTTTAAGTTTCCTTATATTTTATAGGACTAAATTTTCTAGCTAGAAATTATATATTAATTGTACAAATTATTTAACAAAAAAAAAAAAAAAAGACAATTCTAGTTTTAAAAACCCATAAGACTTTTTGAGTGTAAACTAATTATTGTTTGTACACTACTTAACAACTTAATTAAGATTCTGTTGATTCTCAAAAACAAAAAAACAATTAAGATTCTGTTTGGTAACATTTTTGTTTTAATTTTTATTTATGATCAAAGATAGAGAAGGAAACTTTCCAAAGTAAAATATTGAGTTGTCTAAGACGAGAGATGATGGATGGGACTATGGGAGGGAAGGTGGAAAAGATGCGTATAGCATGTTCATAAATTAAAGAACTAAAAACTAATTTCTTACTCTCATCTCTTTTTCTCATTTCTCTCATATATTTTTCCTTTGTCTGTTTAACTAAAAAAAATCATGAAAATGAAAAGAAAAGAAGAACATTGCAAATAGTGAATGGTGTACCTAAGTTTCTGAAAGAATGGTAATTAAACTAACCAAATTTATCAAATACATCAACCAATGTCTACCAAGCAATTTAAAATTATGGGAGATTACAAACCTTGTGCCAAAGATGAAGGAGATCAGCTTCACGGTTGTCAACAACCTCTAACATTGGTGGTGAGGTTGATTTACTTTCAATGGAAGTATGGTTATCGTTTGCACCCATGTAAAAGAAGAGTAACTCGTCCTTTTGATTCATATTTCCATATTGAGTAACATGAGATCCCAAAGTACTATTTATTGTTCTCCATCTAACCTGTAAACATATATATATATATATATATATATATAGCCACAAGATATTATTTAAAACTTCTCAAACTTTTGTTTCATCAAAATGGAATCTTCATTTCATATAATTAAGAAGAAGAGGAAATTACAGATTTAGTCCAGTTATTTTATACCTAGTTCAATTTTGGTCCACAATCTTTTTTAAGTTCTGTTTTGGTCCACTAATTGTTTCACTTGTTCAATAAAGGTCCAGATTTGTTTTCTCAAATTTGGCCTGCTTTTTACCCTATCAAATCTCACCCAAATTCAGCAAATATATACTTGTTTTAAATATATGCATTTCTTCTTTACAACCATATAAAGATCATTCAAATTGGAGTTCTAAAACTCAAGATAATTGACCCTAAAGTAGGGTACCCAAAACTGCCAATTTTTCAAATTTCACCAAATCTCAATTCTCTTAGATGATAATACTCCAAATTTGTTTTTATGACTAAGAAATGATGAAATATAACTTATACTTCAATTATAATTGAAGAAAACACAACCCAAAAGATTTAAAGTCACAAATCTGGACCTTTATTGAACAAATGAAACAATTAGTGGACCAAAACAGAACTTAAAAAAGATCGTGGACCAAAATTGAACTAGGTATAAAATAAGTGGACTAAATCTGTAATTTCCTTTTAAGAAGAATCCAAAGGATTCAAGATTTACCACTTCATATTGTTGTTGGAAAGTTTCGTTACGCAAATCTTGTACGTCGCTGCTCGCAATTTGGTACCAAAAACCACCACAATTTAATACTTAGTACAATGAAATAATGATAAAGAGAATTATTCTAAACACAATCGCTCACGTGTGTGATTGGTAGGAGATCTACCATGCATGAGGCCCACACCAACGAATGACTATCCGATAAAACTAGTATGTTGTGCACAATTTTTATACCACATTAATATTATCTCTCTAGCTAATAGAGTTGAGATTCATTTTTATTTGTAGAGTCCACTTCTAAGAGTGGTTGTATCAATGTGATATAAAAATTGTGGTGCATCTAACTAGCATTAATCATGGCTATCATATTCCGTCATAACATGGTTGCTAGCTAGAAAATAGTTAGGTATATATTAATGATTTGAGTGTATGTATTAAGTAATTACATACCAATCCTCCATCCAAGAAATGCTATACAAGTCTCCCAAACAAGTGTGATATCCTTCAGGAGGACCAGGACTCGTGCCAGGACAATAAGTTGCCCAACTATTCTCAGTTGCATTTGCTGCTGTTGTTGCATAAATACTTATATTACTTGGAAGGAGACCCTCGAACATACTCCCCGATTCACAAGATTCAAGGTAGAAAACCTAATTGAGTTTGTAATTGCATTAAACCATTAATCAAAATATATATAAATTCAAAAGTATGGCTTTAATGATCATTTAGTTGCAATATTATAATAAACTAATCAGAATATATTGCACTGCTTAACAAAAAAAAAAAAAATAAAAGAAAATTACAATGCTAGTTAACTTATGTATATACCATGCTTTTGTAAGTGTTAGCATCATGCTTCTTTTTCAGAACATCAACGAGATCCTTAGAATAAACAAAATCCTCTGCAGGCATCCCTGTATACAAGAAATAGTTGCAGACGCAAGTTTAATTTCATGAACTGTAGAACTTGGATTTATTTAATAAGAATTAATTACTTAATTTCAACAAAAAAAAAAAAAAATCGATAGCAAAACAAAAAAGCACACAAAATTTTAAATGGATTACTGAGAAGTGAATTAAATATATAGGGTTCATCATACACCACTATGTTCCAAAAAATATAAAAAGTATCACGGATCTTGGTTCCCACTTTAATTATGGCATTTTACATTTTTTAACAATGCCATTTACTTAAGAGATGAATTTTAGACACCGATAAATACTTATCATGCACTTAACAATTGGATTTACAATGAGAGTATTAGTTTTAGCAGTTACAAATTCAATTAAACGGTAATTATACATTGTTCATTCTCACAGTTGCTCAAAATTTATCACTTGTGTGAAGTGTGAACACTTTGCATTTTTGGATGAATTGAATATGTAAGTTACTAACCGATAATTCCAGGGCCGCCATGGTCGGTATAATATATGAAAACATTGTCGTTTGGGCCACTGTCCAAAACCTTGCCACTGCCGCCAGTGAGAGCAGTTTTATTTCCAAGAATAACAGCATAAAGATTGGAAGCTGTACAATTGTCACCTGTATAATCCTGCATATATAATTAACAAAATATTAAATTGTAACATAGAACATATTACACACTAAAAAAAAAAAGAACTAAATTTAAAATTTTGACAAAAAATTAATAAAAAATAGCGAAAAGAAAAGTAAAGAACCTTGGGAACTCCTTGGTAAACATCGTTACCATCTGGCTTGTTGATGATGACACCAGGCCTAGGGTTGTTAACATTGTATGCAATGTCATCGTACATGAAAACAATGATGTTTTCATCTTTTAGTCCACCTTTCTTCAATATTTGATATGCATGACATACATCAGCCTGCAATATTCATCGTAAAACTTAGATAAATTAATACAGGGAGAGAAAAAAAAAATTCATAAGCAGTACTACTCAAACCAGTTGGCATAATGGCACTGGATGGAGAGGTTTAAGACCTTATAAATTATTAATTATAAGCAAGGCTTAACGTTCTCCGATGTGAGATCTCTCATAAGTTCAGACTTTTTTAAATTCCAAAAGCCTAACTGATTAATCGCGCGACAAGTAGGTGTGGATCGATTGGCATGTACAAATGCTGTGATTTTTTTTTTTTTTTCAGTCATAATATATTGATCCTGGTTTGGATAGGGTGTAGAATTTCTGTATAGATTTTAGATTTTAATTCTCGAATTTGTGTGTAAAATTCGAATGCTAAACCTTAAAATTAATCAATGTATATCATAGAATTTTGACATGCATGCCAATCCGCATATACCTGATGCCTATAGTTCCCATAACCACGAGAGCCAGAAACTAGGACTGCCCATCTTGTTCCATTCTGCTCAGTCGTACTGCTTGCAGCATCACTATGATGAACATGAATGATGAAATCCTCTGGAAATTCTGATGGCTTTAACTTGAAGCTTTCAGCACTCAAACTTAAGATTCCAACAAATATTACAAATATTGCACCACAACGGTAGTACTGCCCACTCCCTGTGACTTTGGTGAGCTGCTGCGAGAACACCATATATTTGTGTATTTATGCTAAATTAGTAAACTCTCCGACACAGACACATGCACCACAAGAAAATATGAAATAAGCAACGGAATAATAGTCAACGACTAGATTGTTGCTGATTGTGCAACGACCTCCTGTTTAGTTCGCGGATTAATTGCAAGCTTGGGAATGAAGAAATAGTTCGCGGATTAATTGCAAGCTTGGGAATGAAGAAATAATTTCATTCACGTGTTTGGTAAGAGTAAGTATATTAGAAGTTTAGGAATGGAGAAATAATTTCATTCACATGTTTGGTAAAAGTACATATAGGAAAACAATTTCTAGCTCATGGAAAATTGATGCCCAAAAGAGGGAAAATTAAACCCTCCTATTAGGCTTATTAGCTTGGGTTTGATTTTCCCTTCCCATGGGAAATCATTTATGACATTTTTTCAAGACTAAATATATATTACCCTTTTTAATAATTGAAACTACCAATTATATTCATAAAAAAACTGTTGGCATTCTTTATTTATAGTAAATATAAGAAATAAGGGTATAATTGAAAAACTAACTATTTTTGTTTCAGATTCTTATACAAACCAAGCATGAGAAAGAAAATAAGAAGATATTTCCAGATTAATTACTTTCAATTCCCAGCATTACCAAATATAAGAATGAAAATCTTACATTTTTTTCACCTGAAAAATGCATAAGAATTCATTTCTCTCATAAAATAAATTATGCGAACCAAACTAGGCCTTAAGTTGTTGCCTATGAGAATAAGCAACCGGGTTTAGGCAACCGAGAACTTCTACAATGACGTACTGCAGTTATTGTAGAATTTTCTTAGGTAACCACCTTGGCAAAAACAAACTAAAAGTCGTTGCCTATTGTTTTAGGCAACAAATTTCTACCTTTTGGGCAATAACAAAAAGTTGTTGCCTAATCTCGGTATTTATATACTTTTTTTTTTTGGTCAACGGTATTTATATACAAGTTGAATAAAAAATGGAAAAGGTTGATCAATCGGTTTCTAAGAGATTAAAGCTGTTGTTACCATGTTGCACTTGCAGTGGGACGCGCTCCTACAAACTTCTAAAAAGTAAGAAGGCTTCTCTCAATCCTACTTTAAATTACAAGTAATAGAATGAACAAATTTATAGAGTTTTGTGTATGAAAATAAATGGCTGAGATTACAACTTCGAGACAAGATCGATACATATATAGATTAAGATATAGTAGGGTACACTTCGATACAATTAATATAGCAAGTTAATTTGTCACGACACATACAAGCTTCCATATTACAGCTGCAACGTACAAACTCCTCGATAACCACAAGTAGAAATGTTAATAATTATAAACCCCCTAGTTAGAGATAAAATCTCTCATAACCTCCACCCAAAATCTAACTCTCTTATAACCCCCAATCTTACACTTAATATTTTCCTAAACCCCCTAGTCAACTAATACCCAGTCAACTTTGACTCCCCATATTTTAATTTTCCAGTTTTACCTCTTTTGTTTTATTTTCATTTTCAGCCAACTAATACTCTCTCTCTCTCTCTCTCTCTCTCTCTCTCTCTCTCTCTCTCGGTCTCTCCTATCTGTTGCCTCTCTCCCCTCTGCGTCTCTCTCTCTCCCCGCTGCTGTCGCCGGCGCGTGCGCCGCCGTCTGGCGACGGTTGCCGGCGAGACCGGTCCCATCACACTCGCCTCTCCTTCCTCTTCCTCCCTATGCCCTCCACGTGCCGTGAAACTAAACGTCGACGCCAGATCTGCTCAAGTCCGATCGTCATCTCCGGCGGTGACTTCGCGATTCCGGCGACGTCGCAGCTGCTCTCCACTTCCAGAAGCTTCCTCTCGACGTGGTGAGTGTGATGGTGGTCTCCGATTCTCCAACTGACCACCGTGGACGGCGAATCGACAGTTTCAGTTCGTGAAACAGTTTCAGTTCTTGAAACAGTTTCAGTTCGTGAAACATGAGTTTTAAATGAACTTTGAATGAAATTATGGTTCTGAAATATGACGAATCAAATTTGCAGGTAGAAATAGATCGAGGCAGTGGCGACTGTCGTGTACTCGTCGCGCGTGAGGTGATCGGACGACGTTGTATTGTTGGCTACTCCTCTCATCTCAATGACTTGTTGTATTGTTGGTTTTTTTTTTTGATAAGGTTGCTGTGTTCTTTTTAGTGAAACGAAATTCAGTAAAGGTGTAACTGTTTTAGTGAAGTGTAATTGTTTTAGTAAAAGTGTAATTGTTTTTTAATTAAGGTGTAATTGCATTTTAGTCGAGGTGTAATTGTTTTATCACTTAATTCAGTTTCAGTAAGTGAATTCATAACTGAATTCTTCAATTTAGTGTAACTGAATTTCTGAAATTCAGTTTCAGTGTAATTGAATTCTTGAAATTCAGTTTTCAGTGTAACTGAATTTTTGAAATTCAGTTTCAGTGTAACTGAATTTTTGAAATTCAGTTTCAGTGTAATGAAATTCAATTTCGGTGTTTGATTTTAGTTTTAGTGAAATATTGAGTTTTAGCAAAAACTTCAATTCCAAAAAAAAAAAAAAAAAAAAAAAAACAGTTTCACCAAAATACAGTTACAGTGACATCAGCGCGCGTCAGCATGCGTCAGCGCGCATCAGCATGCGTCAGAAGGGTAATTTAGGATTATAAGTTTTAGGGGGTTTTGAAAGAGTTTATAGATGGGTGGGGGTTTAGACAAATTTTTTTGGTGAGTAGGGTGTTTAAAATTAGGCACTACAAGTAGAAGGTAGTAAATTAATCTATCCAGCTCATGACCAATATCGACACCTTCTTTTTCGCTGGGTAAGATGTTGCATTTCTTCTCTGGTTACTTGATTCACACCTTCTTCTCCGCTAGTTGCCCAAGGAAGATCAAACCATCTGCATTAATTTACAAATTGAACCCAATTTTTCTTGTGTCCAAAGTTCAATTCATAGCAATAAAAATGGTTTTTTGTTTCTTCTACAAACTTCCAAAATGAATCAGATGCCTCAATAATTTTTCTTGGTTTTGCCCTGTTGAACCCAAATTTATCCATAAATCCCACTTAAAATATAAAAATTGAAAAGATGACAATGATTATTTGGCAATCTAGCATTGTGTATGAGTTATAATTGTCCTTTTGGAGGTGAATCATTTAGAGAGAGGCAGAGGAGTGGTTCATTTTGGGTGAAAGAGAGAAGGGGATGATGGTTCAATGTGCCTGGGTTTGGGTGGACAATGCAGCAAATTTTTAATTTTTTATGTTTAACTTTTGAAACATTTGAATTTTTAATTTTTTCACTTTTAAATATATAAATGAAATGAAATAAAATATAAGTTTTCTAGAGTGACAATATTACCCCTAGATTTTGTTAACCATTATAACGGAAATTTCATGGGGTACTTATTACATATAAAATAAAAATTTAGGTACTCATTGGCTCAAATAAAAGTTTGGATACCACATTAAGACATGACTCAAAGTTTGGGTACCAAAATTGAAAAAAACCCTTCTATTTTAGCTAATTCATAGCCTCCAATCATTTTTATAATTAATTCATAACCCCCTATTTTACTTAAATTTTTGTCTAAACCCCCTAGTCAATGAATATATAGCTACTGTTGACTTTTATTTTTGTTATAATTCCGATTGTGCCCCTTCCCAATTACTGCACATGTGCACATCGCTGACATCACCCAGCTGCATGATCCACTCACTAACATCGCCCAGGTGCATGATCCACTCGCTGACATCGCCCAGCTAGTGCAGCTTGGTCCAGTGCCATCTTCATCCCATATTTAAAAAATTAATTACTGCATTTGTGCACATCGCTGACATCACCCAGCTGCATGATCCACTCACTAACATCGCCCAACTGCATAATCCACTCGTTGACATCGCCCAACTGGTGCAACTTGGTCCAACGCCATGCATCTCCATCTCATATCTTAAAAATTGAAAAAACGAGTTGAAAAATGAACAAATCAAGGTTTGAACACCAGACCTTGTATAAGTGGGAAACACAGCCAACCAACTCAACCAAGTTGCAACTTGTGTAAGTGTAGTAGAATTAACTATATTTATACAGTTTTATAGATATTTAATTTCTAATTCCAATTTGTCTATTTTTATTGCAAATTAGTTTAACTATTGTTTTTAGAAATAATTACTCTATACTACATCTTTGCTATAGCTTTTAACTTCTAATACCATAATTATTAATATATAACAATCAGGTTAGTTTTATTAACAATCAGGTAAGTTTGACTCCACCTTATTCCGTTGACTCCACATGAGTGGGCTGCAATTACCATTTATTTCTTATTTTTGGTATTTATTTTTCTTCTCTCTTTCTCCTCGAGTCTCTCTCTTCTCTTTCCTCTGCTCTCTCTCTTCCCGCGATGTCTCTGAAGATCGGACTCTCGCCGTCCGGCAAAAGTAGTCGGCGGTGTGGGTCCCATCCCCTTCCTCTCTCTTCCCTCTCCCTTCCCCAACCTCTGATGTCTAGCTCCAAGCAGATCCAGCAGATGGTGTGGTTCATTCGATCTTCTCCTTCTGGAGCTTCAGCGCGTTTCAATTTCTAGCTTGGTCGCGCGGGCAGCTTTGAGAGCTCGAACTTGGTTGCCTTGGCTCTCCACCTCAAAGAGCTTATCAGTAGAAAGTTCTTGATTTTTTTTTTTTTTTTTTTTTAAAGCTCAGTTTCTGAAACTGCAATTTCTGGAACATTGCAAGTGAACTGAAACTGCAGTTTATTGGAGTTGCAGTTCCTAACTGCAAGTGAAACTGCACTGCAAATGAACTGAAACTGCAGTTTATTTGAGTTGCAAGCTTGCAGTTGCAGTTACTAACTGTAAGTGAAACTGCAGTTTCTGAAACTGCAAGTGAACTGAAACTGCAGTTTATTGGAGCTGCAGGCTTGCAGTTGCAGTTCCTAACTGCAAATGAAACTGCAGTTTCTGAAACTGCACTGCAAATGAACTGAAACTGCAGTTTATTTGAGTTGCAAGCTTGCAGTTGCAGTTACTAACTGTAAGTGAAACTGCAGTTTATTGGAGCTGCAGGATGTGAAAACTGCAATTTCTGAAACTGCAAAGTGAACTGAAACTACAGTTTATTTGAAGTTGCAGGCTTGCAGTTGCAGAACAATGCTTGTGAGTGAAGATGAACAATTGTCGATTTGGTAAAGTTAAAGAAAGAGATCGATTTGGCAAAGAAAAGAAGAAGATCAGTTTTGGGCTGTTTGTGTAGTTGGTTTGGTTGTGATGCATTTCTTTGGGAATGTGTCCGCATGTTATATTTTGGGCTGGTAGATAGTGTCCGCAAGTTAATAAAAATAGATTGAGTAGTTTTGGTTAATATTTTGCTTTGTTAGTACCTTATAATTAATGGACTCTTGTTTTTATGCAAAATAGTGTAATTATTTATTTTTATTACAAAGTAGTGTAACTATTTTTTGTACGTGCTTGACTTGAGTTCGAGTTACTTTGTGTGCAAATTCTTATAATTTTTTACACCTAAAGACTTGTTATATAGTAGAGCCTGTGTGGCAAGTAGTGGCTCAAGAAGTAGCGGACTATGCTAATGTGTCAATGGGACGGGCCAGCAGAAGTGATGAAATTAAAAATCGATAACTGAAACTGAAAAAAACGATCACTAAAATTGAAAAAAAAAAAATCGATCACTAAAACTTAAAAATCGATAACTAAAACTAAAAAATCGATTACTGAAATTGAATCAATTACTGAAACTAAATCAATCACTGAAACTAAATCGATCACTGAAATTGAAAATCGATAACTGAAACTGAAAAAACTACAATTGAAACTAAACTAATTACTGAAACTGAAAATTTATAACTGAAACTGAAAAAAATGATCACTAAAATTGATAATTGAAACTGAAAAAAATGATCACTTAAACTGAAAAATCGATAACTGAAATTGAAATTGAACTTATCACTGAAACTGGAAAAACGATAACTGAAACTGAAAATCTATAACTAAAACTAAAAAATTGATCACTAAAACTGAAAAATTGATAACTGAAACTGAAAAAATGATCACTAAAACTAAAAAATCGATAACTGAAACTGAAAAAAAAAAAAAAAAAATCACTGAAACTGAATTGGTCACTGAAACTGAAAATCGATCATTGAAACTGAAAATCAATCATTGAAAAATTAAAAACAGTTACACTAAATTTTCAATAAAAAAATTACTCTATATTAAAATGAAAAAAATTACACTAAATTTGCAATAAAAAAATAATTAGACTTAATTTATAAAATTAAACATTGAAATAAGAAAGATTTCAAATATGTTAAAATGTTTATAAATATCATTAATTATCTATATTAACACACAAGTCACAAACCTCCATTGTAGGGTGACTATTAAATACCTCTGGTGGTCTCGGGTTCAATACCCAGTTGAAGCCAAAAGCAATTTTTTTACTCAACTTAAGGTAGCAGACATCATGTTCGTTTAAAAATAAAAATAATAAGAAAATTAATGTAAGGTTGCGAGCTGCTTAGCGTGAGCTCAAGAGCAGAGGTAGTGGGCTTGCGTCAGATGATGCATGGGCCGATAGTAGGGTAGAAAAGGAAATGGAAGTGTTAGGGGGTTTTGGGAGAGTTCCTAAAAGGTGGGGGGGCGGATGCAAATTTTTACTGTAACTTGGGAGTTTAAAATTAGGCACTAAAAAATTTGAGGTCCTTTGCCCATTCAATAACTAAAATTAATTTACCAAAAAATCAATAAGCAATTTCTAATTTGATACCCATCAATTTAGTAAGAGAAATTAAAAAAATAGAATTGATTTGAATTAATTGAGAATCTTTAATTAAGTACACAAAAGTTGGAGTCAGTATTAAAGTTAACTAATACATGTAGCTTTAGGCTGCAAGTAGCAAGCTTCTTGGCAATCTATATTCCAAATTCTCTGCTAACAAACCTTTGTTACCAAATTAGAGAGTTTCCTTACTTCTCGATATTAATTAAAGGAGGCAAAGTGTAAAGCAACTAAGAGGAATAGTCGAATGGATGAAGGAGGCCTTGGACTGTGAGACTGAAAGTGATGAAGAGGAATGACTAGTTGACAAGGAAAAGTTAGAGAAGGAAGATGATTAGAGAAATAGTCTATGGATGAAGGAGGCCTAGACTAAAAGTAGGAATAGTCAAAAAGGTTTTTTTTTTTTTTTTAATTAAGAAGCCCAACTTATAAGTTGGAGGCCTTTGAGTGGGTGGGCCCTAGGCAGTCCCCCATCTCGCCTACCCTCAGGACCGGCCCTAAGCTTAGGTTATGAGTTATTGACTTATTTGGGAGTGTCTTTAAAAGTGCAAAAAGTGTTTTTAAATAATGAAATGTATAACGTATTTTGGTAATGTTGGTAGAAAATAAATTACAATACAAACCTAGGATGAACCAAAACGATCAAAATTAAACCAAGAAATAACTAAAAGGAAGTGAATGAATTCATTGTCGAGGCGAATATAAGGAGTCACCAAGGGAAGCTAGGGCATCTGCCAAACTATGCTGAAACTAAATATCCTCGAAAGAAGAACATATGCATGTGTTGGATGTCTGTAATTATAAAAATATCTTTTAGTACCTTTTGAGAGAAACGCCTATTAGGTTTTTTTTTTTTATGAAACGGCTCCAAATGCATTGATATCAAACACTTGAATTTTTAATATAACTTTTTATGTACTTCTAATAAAAACACTACTAACACAAAATTTACTGAACAAAAAGTCTATTGAGAAAATGATTTCCTACATAAGCCTTTCAAATAGACCTAATCGCTTCTAACAGATTTAGTTGTAATGTCATTGTCATTTTATGTTCGAGACTTTTGTCGTTATGTCAGCCTCAATAATTATATGTTTTTCTTCTTGGTTTAAGAATCAAGTAAGCAATGAATTTTATAATTTAACCACTGCAATATAATGATTTTCAAATATAATTAACAATTAGAAATTGAGTGATAGCAACCATTACAATTGTAACCAAGCAACAATAACAAGACTCTGGCCAAAAAAAAAAAATACACTAACAAGACAGAGTTTTAAGGAGACATAATATTTAATATATGATCTCTCTAATTTAGACTTATCGTTGAATGACTTTAATTTCAATGCACCGACAGTTTATATGAGGTGGTTCACTTCTGTTTGCAGGTCCTAAATGGCAACGACAGTGTGGCTTGTGTCAACGAGACCCTTATTGCTTTGATCCCGAAAGTCGCTGAACCTAGAAGGGTGGCCGAGTTCAGACCGATCAGTCTCTGTAATGTGCTATATAAACTGGTAGCCAAGACTCTTGCTAACCGCCTTAAGGATGTCTTGCCCATGGTAATCTCGGAAAATCAAAGTGCCTTCGTGCCAGGGCGCTTAATTGTTGACAATGTGGTAATTGCTTTTGAAACAACTCACTCAATAAAGACTCAGCCGGCATCTGCCACCCCCAAAATGGCATTAAAGCTCGACATGGCAAAGGCATACGACCGGGTTGAGTGGACCTTTCTTGAAGCTATGATGCTTCGTCTTGGGTTTCAGCCTCGTTGGGTAGAAAAAATTATGGACTGTATCACCACGGTGCAATTTGCTGTGCTTTGGCGGGGCACCCCTTTCGGGAAAATTTCTCCACAACGGGGGTTGCGACAGGGCTGCCCACTATCTCCCTATTTATTCCTCCTATGTGGGGAAGGGTTGACTGCCCTCTTAAATGATGCAGAGCGGAGGGGCGCTCTAACGGGTGTTAAGGCGGGCACACATGCTCCCCCCATCTCGCATCTCTTCTACGCGGATGATAGTCTGCTCTTCTTGGAGGTTACCACGGGTGCTACTAGGGAAATAAAGAGGATCTTGGAAACTTACGAGCAAATCTCGGGCCAACAAGTGAACTTTGACAAGTCGGCCATTTGTTTTAGCAACAATGCTGACTCTACTCTCCGAATAATCTCTTCTCAAGTTCTGGGGGTTCCTGTAGTAGATTGCCATGAAAAATATCTGGGACTCCCAACGATTGCTGGGAAGGAAAAAAAAAAAACTCTTTCAATCGGTCAAAGACCGTGTCTGGCAGCGTGTGAATGGCTGGAGTGAAAAGTTTTTATCAAAAGCAGGAAAAGAAGTTCTCGTAAAAGCAGTGATTCAAGCCATACCTACGTACTACATAAGCCTCTTTAAAATGCCAAAGGGCATCTGCGAAGATATCACCTCCATGGCATCTCGCTTCTGGTGGGGGAAAGCAAACAATGGGAAAGGGATGCACTGGCTTCGCTGGGATCGCATGTGTATGTCAAAATTTGAGGGGGGCTTAGGTTTTCGGGATCTACAATATTTCAATATGGCCTTACTTGCCAAGCACGGCTGGCGCCTCATCACTGCTCCCAACTCTCTGGTGTGCAGAGTCCTGAAAGAAAAATACTTTGCTAGTGGCAATTTTATGGCGGCCGGCCGTCTTTTTTCTGGCGATCCCTACTGTGGGCTAGGAGGGTACTAGATGAGGGAGTGAGGTGGAGAGTGGGCAATGGCGAATCCATCTCAGTGTACCAGGACAAGTGGCTTCCAACGCCATTCTCATTCCGTGTCCAATCACCCCGGACACTCGATGAGAACACCCGGGTCAAAGATTTGTTTAGCTCAGTTGGGGTCTGGAACTCTACTCTCCTATATCAACATTTCTGTATTGAGGAGGCGGATATAATAGCAGGCATCCCGCTGGGCCATCTAGGGCAGGAGGACAAATGGATTTGGCACTACACCCGAAATGGAATATACAATGTAAAAAGTGCCTACTGGGTTGCGCTTACAAGAATGGATACCAGAAGAGCTGCCTCTTGCTCCTCCAATGCTTCACAACAGACTTTCTAGCGAAAAATCTGGAAAATAAATGCCCCTGGGAAGATCAAACTGTTCTTATGGCGCTGCTGCAAAAACATTATACCTTGCTTTGCTCTCCTCTTCCAGAAAAACATCGTTCCCCAACCTCACTGCCTGCGATGCTGGAAGAAACCGGAGACGACACTCCATGCGATTTGGGAATGCCATGCAGCCAAGGAAATCTGGCGCCAATCTACTTTCGGGGAAGTGGTTGGTTGGCCTATGGGCGGCACTGTAACTGACTTTATCCAATTTGCACTGGGGGTGCTATCTTCCCCGGAGCTAACAGTGTTTGGTTTTCTTTGCTGGGGTATCTGGAATCTGCGAAATGAACTGGTGCATAATGGCGTTACGGAAACTGCCTCATGCTCTTACAGTAGACTGACTATGTATGCTGCGGATTTCTTGGCCGCAAGTGTTCCCCCCCCACGTTCGACCACCACGCAACTGGGGCCCCCTGAATGGGAACTGCCAGAGACGGGCTATGTTAAAATCAATGTATCCAGCGGAGGTTCTGCGAAAAGCCGAATTCGGGGTCTCGGAGCAATTCTTCGAGATAGTAATGGAGAGATACCTTTAATGGTTTCCAAACAGGTCCGAGGGTCTTACTCTCCTCGCACCATTGAGCTCTTGGCCGCCATTATGGGGATCACTTTGGCTATGGACCTAGGACTGTCAAAGATTGTGCTGGAGATGGACGCAGCTGAGGTGGTCAACGACATTCTGGATTCTTCTCAATGCATGGCAGTCGATGGTGTTCTTGTTGACGAAGTCAAGCAACTGCTGGCTTCCTTTGAAGATGGCAACTGCCAATTCCGACGGCGTGAAAGCAACTGGGCGGCGCACAAACTTGCTCACTTTGCTCTTACTCATGTTGGTGTCCATTTTTGGACAGATGTAATGCCTGAATGGCTTTCTGAAACAGTGTATTCAGACTCTCCTTGAATAAAACTCCCCACTGTTTCTTCTCAAAAATGCACCTAAACCATGTTCTAAAACAATAATGCTAATTGTTCCACATTTTTTTTCCCACATTTTTTTTCCCACATTTGTATCCCACTTTATGTGTCATTACTTTACTGGAAGGGTATTTCCTTTTTCTTTTTTAGATTTTATTTTTTAATTTTTAGTGTCCAATGTATGAATGCCATGTAAGATGGTATAAAATTATGGTATAAAAATGTGGTAAGTGTAGCATTACTAATTCTAAAATAACGTTGTTTGGACCAAAAATTATGATATTAATATAGTAATAAAAGCAGAAAGTTTTACTTCTATTATATGCAAGTGAATGTTAGGGGGAAAATGACTTCATGACTTGTAGGCTTACCAAAGGGACAAGGTTGGAAGAAACAGAAAGTGCTTCTAAGGAGAAAGATGATTCCTTGAACCTTATTTCTGTTGCAGACCATAATATATTGTGTCTCCTTTAAAGGCTAAAAAAAATAACACCTAATAGGAGAAGAATTAAGATAATATGAACATTTAGCAGATAAAAGATTCTTAACAACCCGTATGGCTCTATACTTAATATGAGTACAGAGACACATAAAGCTTTCGAAAAACTCTCTGCATAGTTAGCACAACAATTTCAACCAAAAGACGACAATGAGCATTATTGGAGTAATCTCACCGACGAAAAACTCCATAATATTGAGAACATGAGCTTGAAAACCACCACACAAGAGCTTGATCGAAGACATTAAACAAAAGGACTTGCCCCTAATGGTCTTTTCACACATACTCCTCGTTAAAAAAATTTTGGTCAAAACCCTTGAATACAAAACAACCTACTATAAATGTTGGTGTCCGCAAAGTATGAAGGCAATGTATTAGCACCTTAGTGCTAATTTTTAAAAATAAAAAACCAGGCTAACTAGCCCCATTTATGCAAGCCCAAAAAAATGGAGGGAGTGTGGGCCAAACTCAATAAACCATCTGGCTCTTGGGTAGACAGCAAGAGTTGACCAGTTGATTTGTTACCCAGTAATAAGTCAGTAAACAGTGGATATAGATTCCAGGCTTCCAGCTATGAGCTATGAGCTATGTATGGGGTCAAGCTCTGGCAGTGACACTGTGAACAAATTCTGGCATTGCATTTGGAAAATGAGCGTCCTTCCCTACTATACTATGCTCAAAATATTTAAACTGCAATAGGAATGCTGTGTAGCCTGGGTCTGGCCAGAGTATCAAGCCTATCATCCAATGATTTGTAACCAAGCTGCACATGTTGTGGCTAATCAAGTTTTCTTTGTGGCTAAGGTATTCTTCAAATTTTCAGTATAATACTATAATGGTTAAGAAAGAGACTACACTTAAGAATAATATCTATATTCTCACTTTAAAGGAAGAATAATAGCTGTATAAACCATTAAATATAAAGGAAGAACTTTTTTTTTTGGCCACTATAAAGGAAGAACTTTAAAGCTTAGTGAAACTTTTAAAAATTCGAAAAATATTCTCACTTCAAAAAATCAATGAAAAATTAGAGTTTAGTCCCTCTAACATTTATTATTTAGAAAAAGACAATGATTTTTTTTTTTTAAATAAAGCTCTTTGACCATTGTCTTGTTAAGGAAATATGTCATTATTTTTTGAGAATATAATATACAGGTTCACCTCATATTTTCCTATGGTATAAAATGAGGTTTGTGGAGGCTTCATGTTAGGTTTTAACTCTGAGATTTTGGGCTACAAACCAGGGCTTGATAATAAGTAAAAATATACTGCCGAACACTCAAAAATGACCACCAAGGACTCGGCACCTGATATATGTGATAAAATTGAAACTAATGAACCAATGTTATGTAATATGAAATAGTTACAATATTATTATATTTTAATTAGAATTTTAAAAGTCATAAGGTTTTAGTCAGTAAATTGTTAATTAAATAACCTAAATGAAAGTTTCCCAAAAATCAATGAAGAGGAACATAATTTTAATGAAAAATAATAAAATGGTAAATCATAATTATTAAACAAAATTAAAAAGAAAATCTACTGCAATAACTAATCAGAGTATATATTAGGAGACTAAGGCCTCCTTTGATGTATGAAATTGGATTGGATATATTAAATAGTTAGATTCATGTGTATTAAAGGAATAAAATAGAGAGTGTTTTTTAGCTTGACGAAATAATATTAGATTAGCTCTAACGGAAGAGAGAAAAGGGAATTTAACCATAAGGGAAAATTTATTTTATCCCTACTAATCTACAAACAATGATTTCTATTATCAAACAATGCCTCTCATTTAATTAAATTCGCCTATTGATTGCAATTAGTGTTGGTGCTCAAAATTTGCTTGTGGAGAAAGGTAATAACAGTTCTAATGCATCCCTAACAAACCAACTGGACCTATCCCTGCAGCAATGTAGTTTAAAAGATCATGAATTCAACTACTATTGTAACATTTAAAAATCCATAATTTGTTTGTTTCTCTTTTGGTTTTTAAACTTTTTTTTTCCTTTTTTTTTTTTTTTGGTGATGTTTTGGGTTTGTGCGACTTCTGAGATCTCCCATGTTTGCCTTGGCCTTTAGGCCTTGTTTGTAATTGGGAAGCAGATTCTCTGCAGCAATTGTGCCTTTTTGGGCTGTTTTTAATGGACTCTTAATAAACATATTCTCTCTCACATAATACTGGATGTATTTTCTCACAAGAAATTTATTCTCTTTTTTTGCCAAATTGAAATTGCTCATCTAGTCAGGCAAAAAAAAAGAACAAAAAAAAAAGCGAAGTGCTTTAATTATTTTCGAGATGAAACTTGCACTCAGATCCACACTTAACCAAACAAAAGTTACAAAACCCAATACATCAATAAGAATCCAAAAAAAAAATCAGTAAGATCTCAATATAAACCCAGATGAGAAGAGGAGAGATTCAATCATTCAAAGATAACCAAAACCAAATCTTTTCACAAAAAATAGCCTACCATAATAGTCAACATAAAACCCCAAACTATGAAAAACCAAAGACTTCATAAGCCCAAAAAGACAACCAAAAAAAAAAAAAACTAAAAAAAAATAGAGCAGATCTCTTTACATCAAAATCAAACCCTATGATAATAACAATAATAAAGAAAACTGGGTACTGAAATTAGGCATGTTGAATCATGAATATCATCAGCATCAGCATCAGCCTCTGATGTGCTTGACCTTGTACCAGCCTTTCTTGCATGAATCCCCAACAATCTTCACACCCTTCTTGACAAAGTGCTTGACCTCTAGGGCCCTCTGCTTCACTTGCTGCTCAAACCCAGCCATTCTTTTTTGCAGAGAGAAGGAGATTTTAGAGAGAGAGAGAGAGAGAGAGAGAGAGAGAGAGATGGGTGACAAAGGGTTTTTGTGGTTTTTAATGTTGCATTCTTAGCGCCGTTGTGGGTTCTTCTATGAGCTGCTTTGCTACAGGAGGCGATGCTCTTATCGCTCGTTGTGTGGAGCTCACGTTTTTTAAAAAGAGAGAGTGAGACTCGTTGGATCCGACTCACAGGCCACACGTGGCGGTCATCCAACGGTTCAACGGTTTGATCGTGTCATACGCGATTGCGTAACGTTAATTGCGGGATAATCGTTGAGTTGGCATGTCACATGTGAGGGGTTTTCATTGGTTATTGTTTCACGTTTCTGGGCCCATACTAGACCCAAGTGGTAGCTTCCGATGCTTGGGTGGGCCCACTGTAATTTCTCGGGGACCACTCATTGGGCTTATAAATCTGGGCTCGAAAATAATTTTGACAGGGTGTCTAATACCAAAATTGGGACAAATTAGTAGGGGTGGGCATTTATTACCAAAACCGAACCCGTACCATACCATACCGTGTCAATGTTATACCGAAAAACAATACCGATTATATACCGTACCGATACCGTACCATACCGAGTCTAAATCGGTATGGTATAGGTATGAAACTTTCAATACCGTGAAATACCGTACCGTACCGATATATTTTTAATTTAATTATTAATTTTTTTTAATTAAGTGTTGCGATATCAGTGGCTATTTGGGTAAAAAAAACACACACAACGGACCGGACACAAACAAAAGAAACAAGAAAAGAGCCATGATGATGCTATAGACTATAATAGTAATGCTTTCTATACTTGGGTCTGAGTTGCTGTTGTGTTTTACTCTTTTACTCTTCCTTTTGTCATTGTTGTAGTTTCTTTGGCATTGATATATATATATATATATAGAATGGTGTGTGATTTATAATTAGTTGCTTTCTTTTCTAATTCTGTGTTTACACTGGTTGATGATGAATTGGGTTAGAATTATATATGTGCTTAATTAGTCGTTTGATGGTTAATTAAGGATCAATACCATCGGTCATAGTTCACAAAGAAATGAAAGGAACTTACAAGTTGAGTTTTGTTTTATCTTTTGGTTGGGAAAAAGTATTTTTTTTTTTTGTTAAATATTGTTTTTTGACCAAAAAAAAAAAAGAAGTTTAAAATGTTGGTATATACCGAAACCATACCGAACCATACCGAATTCATAGAACACTGGTATGGTATGGTACAAGTTTTAAAAATGTCCATACCGTACCGATACCGTACGAATAAAAATTTCGGTATGATATCGGTATGGGGCTCATACCGTACCATACCGTACCGTGCCCACCCCTACAAATTAGAAGATAATTTTGGAGTGGCACAATTGCCACCGACATTTCTATTTTCCCACCCACTTATTTCCCTACTCGGCTACTCCCACCAGTTTTTTTAAAAAACGTTAAAAACTCTTTTTTTTCTCCTACCTATATTCCTAAAATTCTCCTATGTCATCTTTGAAAAATTATTCTGTATAATTAATATATTATCACGTGGTATAATTAACATATGTGTTATAATATAAGTAGATATTATTAATATTATACCTTACAAATATAAATATGTCGTCTAACAATACTTTTACACGTTGGATAAGTTACACCATGTAACGGCATATCGGTTATACTTAATAATTTTTCGTCGTCTTCCATCTCATCAAGAAATTATTCTGTATAATCGATACATTGTCATGTGATATAATCAACCTATGTATTATAATATGGATAAATATTATTAATATTATAACCTACAAATATAAACATGTCGTCTAACAATACTCTTACACGTTAAATTGATAAAAATAATTTTTCGATGATAAAAATATTATACCAGTAATAATTTTTACCATTGAAATATTATTTTTATCAGTCCGTCCGTGAGCACTTAATTCTAATCCTAATTTCTTTTATTTTTCAAAGAGAAATTTGCATAGATACAACTCAGACTATAGGGGTTGTGTGCATTTATCACCCAAACAAAATTTTTTTACTAATTGCCACCCACACTTTATGCCGCATAGGGATGTAGCACCTAGTTGACATTTTCTGTTAAATCACCATATTTTTTCACCAAACTACCTATTTTGTCCTTAAATAAAAATTTAAAAAAATTAAAATTTTTTCTCACTCATTTTTCTTTAACAAACATATTAATTTTAAAGTTTAATCAAATTAAAAATTAAAGAACACACCTAATGACTAATGTAACCCCTTCCCTAAGTCCAAAAATAAAAATAAAAATAAAAATTAATAACTCCTCCCCCAACGTGATTGGCATTGCAACCAGTCCCCAGCCCCAACCCCATCCATCTTTCCAGCGCTGGTCGATCTTCAACCCTCCCCCCACCCCCCACCACTTTCCCTCTCTCTCTCTCTCTCTCTCTCTCTCTCTCTCTCTCTCATTGCAAATCTGATTCATTGCGAAGAAGACGATGTCGCACCAAACTGAAAAAAGCGGAGGCAGAGGGGCGGGGCTGGGTGGTATAGTGTCGTGAGAAAGAGAGGAAGAAAGAAAGAGAAAGAGAAAGAGAAAGAGAAAGAGGGGAGAGTGGGTGCTGTTGGGAGGTGACGCCGGCGCCGACTTTTCACAGACCAAAATGGAAGCAATTCCTCTTTTGCTCTCTGGGTTCTGGGTTGGCCGTGGAAGGGGAAGGGTCCAGGGGAAGGGGAAGGTTGGGCTGGGTTGATTATTTTTAATTTTAAGAAATTTTAGTTTTAAATAAATATTTTTTTGAGATTTTTTTTCTAAAACGCTTATATATGATTTTACGAAAACACCCTTATAATTTAACAGAATAATAAACGGAATGTGATAAAGGTGCCACATTGGTACACGGCGCAAAGTCTGAATGACAAATAGTAAAAGTTTTTTGTTTTTGTGCTAAATGAACACACATCTTATAGTTTGGATAGTAAATGTGCAAATTTCTCTTTTTAAATTTTCCTTTAATCAAATATGTCCAAAGAATTAAATTTTGGATTTCGAGAAAATTTTAATGAAAATTTCGAGAATTTTTAAATTTCTACAAAAATTAGACGGAAATTGCTATCAAAATACAGAAATTTTTAATGAAACTTTATCATATATTTATTTAACATATTATCTACTAAATTGATAAAAAATATTGAAGAAACCAAATTATATAGTAGGTTTCATGTGATATAAGGTGAATATAATGCGAGCTGGAGCAAATACTATTAAATAAAATTAGTATATTCTTTATATTCTATAATTTAATTATACACTAAAATCTAAACCATAATACTCTATATACTCTATATACCCTAATACTCTTTATATTATATAATCTATACATGAAACCCTAAATATTCTATATTCTTTAGAATATTAGGTTTTAGGCCCTTTAGGATATTTTTAATTATTTTTTTATATAAAAATGTACTATAGTTAGGTCAGGCTCCTTCTGTTGAGGTATACCTCAACTTATTTATGTTGAGGTATGACCTTGTTGGGGCCCACAGGAGTCATTTTGTATCGATCCGAACCGTTCGCAAGGATCATCTTCATTAATAGATCATCCTTGCAAAAAATTAGCCAAATCGGAAATCATTTGCCTATCTAACTTTGATAAAACAAATGGACGGTTTCATCGAAAATACTTGGTTCGTCCATTTTTTTGATCAAAGTTAGATAGACAAATGATTTCCGATTTGGCTAATTTTTTGCAAGGATGATCTATCTATGGAGATGTAAAAATTGAACGGTTCGGATTGACACAAAACGGCTCGTGTGGGCCCCAACAGGGTATACCTCAACATAAATAAGTTGAGGTATACCTCAACAGAAGGAGCCTGATAGTTAGGCTTTAAAATAATTAAACGAAATC
The DNA here is from genome assembly GCF_963921425.1 of Dryas octopetala. NCBI lineage: Eukaryota > Viridiplantae > Streptophyta > Magnoliopsida > Rosales > Rosaceae > Dryas > Dryas octopetala. Next base: position 8,268,009 of record NC_141369.1, read on the forward strand.
TCAAACTTTTTTTTTTCTTTCCAATTGCCCAAGGCCCCAAACCGCCCCTCATTTTTCTCTTTTTTTTTTCTTTTTTTTCTTTCCTTACTTTTTTTCCTCGTGCCTCTCACCCAGCCAAGCTTTGTCTTCACGTACTGAGTGTAACAACCCAAATTTTGGCTTATGGTAATTTTGTTACTTAAATTTTTCAAACTTGTTTTAAGGTTTGTTTAAAGGAATTAGAAATTTTCTTAAGTTTATTTTAACTAATTTAGACCTTTGGTTGTGGTTCTAAAGTTTAGTTGTGTAGAAATGAATTTTAGAAAAGGAAAATTCAAGAATTTGGTGATTAATATTTTTTTCAGAATTAAATTATGAGAGTAGGATTTTTCATAATTTTTCTAAAAGTAATTTGACTATTTTGAGGTCATATGAAATTAGTACTCATCAATACGAGTCCGTAGAATTTTTCGGTAAATTATTTGGAGTCTCGATGTATTTTTAATGAATTTCTGAAGTTAGAGAAAATAGAAAATAGGAAAATTTCGCCAAAATTTCAAAAATTTTGATAAAATCTTCACGAAAATTTGTTAAATATGTGTTTCGATTTCGAAACCCTAAAAAAGCAAAATTTTCGCCAAAAATTTCAAGCTTTAATACTTTGAATATGTCTAACTATTATGAAGATTAAGATGAAATACCTGTCAATTTAGACAGTATTTCACACATTACATCAAGTGTCATTTCCATAGGTGCTTGGCAACCATAATTTGGCAATTGGCATGATTCTTCTTTGACATGAAAAGATACGTATCCACTTTTTTCTTTTCTAATCCAAGTGGTTATATGGTTTGTTTGTTGGATAACTTGGATCCTTTTGAATAAGTAAATGACATGTTTTGATTTTATTGAAATTAAGATGAACTAAAAGTTCCACTAGTTTAGTTTATTATTTATTTTTTCAGCAAAATTAGAAAATGAATATAGCGGCCCATGGCTGTCGGGTGGTGCTGCCACATATGGGGAAGGGGAATGTTGAGGCAGCACTACTTGATGGGGGCGCTGCCATGGCAGCATACTATCGCAAGGTGCGTTAAGTTTTCTTTATTTTTCGATTGCTTAAGTAATTTTCACGTACTACAAGAAAACAGAGATTTGGCAACGATTGAAAGTTGTTGTCTAAAGCTAAAAATTTCTTGCCTAAACAAATAGGCAACGACTTTTTACCGCTGCTAGGGTCGTTACCCTAGGACCCTTGCCTATAATTATAAGCAACGATTTCGGCGGTCGTTGCGAAATTGGCAACGACTTTATTGTTGCCTATTGTGACTCGAAAATATAATTTTTCGAAGGATTGAGCAACGATGGCCTCATTTCCTATTACATTATGCAACAGTATCGTCATTGCCTATTCTATTTATAGACAACGACTCTATTGTTGCCTAATATCACAAAAATAAACTTGGGCAAGGAAATCCTCATTGTCTTTTCATAGGCAACAACCCTTTCCTTGCCTATTCTCACAATAGGCAAGGAAATCCTTGTTACCTTTGCATAAGCAACAACCATTTCCTTGCCTCTTCTTACAATACATAAGGAAAAAGGGCGTTGCTTTTATAGTATTTTTGCAATTAAAAATATAGCCTGCATTTTTTTTTTTTTTGGTATTTTGCAATTAAAAATACCATACACCTTTTTTTTTTTTTTGGTATTTTCAACCATAAATCCATTCAACCATATAAGTCCATTCAACTATAAATCCATTCATTCAAAATCTATTCATTAAAGCAATCAATATTTGTTCAAGATAACAATCAATCGCATGTGTACCAAAACCTAGCTGCCTAGACTTACAAATTATTGTCATGGCAACAATTTACCTATAATCTGAACATCTATACCCTTGTTCAATAATCTGTCCACATTTACAAAAATCAGAACCACGTGTACTAGCACTTGCCTTCTTTACCAAAAATATGGCATGGCAGCATAACTTGATCTAAATATCAACAAAATGGCAAACCCTAAGTACCTAATACCTCCCAACAGGGTTACAGATAAGTCAAGGTCACAAACTCTCCCCATTCAACCTGCACCTCATCAATTTGTGCTTGAGTGTAACCGCTTCGTTTGTTTTTTGCATTACTCCACTGAAAACATACAAGAAAATCACTATCAATACTACACAGAGAATTCATTTACACCACTCAACCTGCATATAACTCAAACTTCGCTTGTATACCTGCAAACGCCTAGAATAACTCAGCCGCATTGAGATTTGGAAGTAGATTGAACACATCCTGCAATTTCAACCAAAATAAACATGGATAGAAACATTGAATTCACTTAATCATAATATACTTAATTTTATAATAGATCAATCTGGAAGAAAAGTAAAAAAAAAAAAAAGAGTATATAGGAAGACCAATACATCTGCTGGAAGACAGAAAGATGTACAAAATTACATAAACCAACAACCACACTCAATTGCATAAATCAACAAGCAAGCACATTCACTTTAGCTGGCTGATGAAGACATTTTCAGCCAGAACTGTTTAAGAACTACATAAAAAAAAAAAAAAAGAAAGGTTTATATTTTAAAAACCCAACTCTTAGTTGGAGGGGTCAGGAACAGCCATTTTCAAGTAAGTTATAATATTTTCCTGCACAATATTGTAAAAAACATATACAAATGAAACCGTATGAAAAGGGACAAAAAAGAGCACAATTAAAATGTGTAATCATGGTTCCATCCTTAGTGTGGACCCTCATACCAAAAACTGAATGTATTCGATAACCTGGGAACCAAAAAAATAATAAGAATGAAACTCCAGTTAGTCAACAATTTGGAATGTACATCTAATAAAAATGACGCTTTATCTCTCTTTTGATCACTATGGTGAATGAGCTCTCTCAACATTTGGAATCTGCAATAATAACTTTAAGGGTTAATCACTATGATATGTTTTCAAATGTTATAATTCATTATAATTAGCACATACAGACTATAAAAATTATATTTATACAAACATAAATGTAATTTAAAAAAAAAAAATATATATATATATACAATCAACAATGAAAGTACACAATGAAGAGCATTACAATCAACTATATGAAAAACACCACAATGTCATCAGAATGATGATATTTATTAGCCATCTAATACCAAACAAAAATACTCCTTGAAGTGTACAGTAGCATGATTTATATCAAAACTGTAATGACAAAGATTCCACCAAAGTTCAAAACGAACTAGATTGCAATAAGGATAGCCAATACTTCCTTGACTTCACTGTTTGAGCATTCGGGGTAAAACAGAGAACCAAGAAAGAGAGAGTACCAATGGTCCAATACAATACCTATCCTGCACAGCCTTTTTTGGTGGAGCGGAGTTGAATTTTGAAGATCTAATAGTACAAACCAATTGTATGGGCAATGCGTGAAATCAAATAGAAACAAAATAAGACAAGAAAAAATGGCTTGTTTGATATAATATCTATACATTGAAATTAATTTTCATTTTTTTAGAAGAAATATACAGTAAAAACAAATTACAATAACCCAAAAAAAAGATATAGGAATAAATAAACAAATAAATTAGCACAAGGACCTGAAAAAATTTAGAAAAACGCAGAGGGAATGGCATATGAGAAGGCTTTGTTGTAGTCTGGTGCTCCCCATTGGAGGATTTCTGTGTCATATTCTTAGATTCCTCTAAAATCCAAACACCTATAACAATTACCAAACAATCAAACTCTAAAAAGTAATATCAATAAATTAGTAGTCGAATAATCTCAGATTGACACAAGCCTTCAAATTATACAGAGACTACAAGATCAATTTTTTTCTTTAGAGATTAAAAATGAACTTCTAATCAGAAAAAGAAGGATGGAGCTTGAAGTCAACCTGAAAAATAGCCTCAGAGGAAGAAAACCCAAAACCCTAAACAACCTTTGGATCCCCAAAGCTTAATAATCAGAAACCAAAACCCAAATCCCAGCAGCCAAAACCCAAATCCAAGCCAACCCAAACCCAGCCCCATCCCTCCTGCCACAGTGGTGGGTCGTCGGGGCTAGGGGTTGAGTTTCGATGAGTAGGGGGAGCGAGGACGCGGGGGGGAGGGGGATGGGACGAGGGCGGTGAGGGAGGAGAGACAAATCGAGGGGGAAAGAGATGAGGGTGGGGGCCGGGCTAAGCAGGGCAGGTCAGGTCGGGGCGGGACTGGACTGGGCTGGGCTGAGGCGGGGAACGGCGAAGCAGGGCGGGGCTGAGAGAACCAAGGGGATGAGAGGGAGAGTGTGAGCGTCTTTGATTTTCTAGAGATTTTGAGTGTTTTTGATATACTAGAAAGAGAGAGAGAGAGAGAGAGAGAGAGAGAGAGAGAGAGAGAGAAAGAGAGATTAAAGAGGGAGAAGGAAACATAAGGTGGGAAATTGAAAATTTACGATCAGGCGGGTAATTTCGAAAAAAATACAGGCTTACAAAAAAATAAAGAATAAAAATTAAAATAAACAACTATTTTTTTTTAAAAGGTTATTAATACAAAAATAAAATTCTTCTTTAAAAAAAGTTTATTATGTCAACTTTCTTGATCACCGTTACCTAATTTCAACGATCAGAGCCGTTCATTTTCTATGTTCATACTCAAAGATCATCTCTGCAAAAAATCGCCCAATCAGAATTCACCTACCCGTGTGATTATTATTAGAAAAATCATGATCGTTCATAAGTTCGACCACCGTTACCTAAATTCTACATCTCCGATTAGGTCAATTTTTTACAGGGATAATCTTTGAGTGGGGAACTAAAATATGAATGGTTTGGATCATTGGAAACACGTTTGAGATATGAGCTTCTATATATATAAATACTTTTTCGTTGAAACCTTATCGTTTCACTAATTGTGAAGACCACAACGTGATTTCAACGATCGGAGCCTTTCATTTTCTACATTTACACTCATAGATCAATCTTGTAAAAAATCGAAAAAATTGAAATTCATCTTCATGTTCAATTATCATTAGAAAAACCAAGATCGTTCATAAATTCGACCACCATTATCTAACTTCTACATCTCCGATTGGGCCAATTTTTTGAAGGGATGATCTTTGAGTGAGAAACTAAAAAATCAACGGTTTGGATCGTTGAAAACACGATCGAGATGTGAGTTTCTACATATACATATACTTGAAGAGTATTATGCTATTTAACTTTTTCATTGAAACCTTGTCGTTTCAATAATTGTGAAGACCACAACGTGATTTCAACAATCGGAGCCGTTCATTTTCTACGTTTATACACAAAGATAAATTTTGTAAAAAATCGACCAAATCAGAATTCATCTACCCATTCGATTACATTAGAAAAATCACGATCGTTCATAAGTTCGATAACATTAATGGGCAACGAACGATACGTTGCCTATTATTCTAAAGTTGTTGCCTATGTATTGTTCAATATCTAATGTTCAATCGTTGCCCATGACCAACCATTCCTTGCCTATTCGGAGAATAGGCAAGGACTTTTCTGTTGTTGCTTATTGTTCCGTTGCCATTCCAAGTTTTCTTGTAAATAGGCAACAAATTGTTTTTTCCTTGCCTATAACACTAATGGGCAATGAATGAAAAAACATGAGGCAAGGAAATCATGGTTGCAATGGTTGGCGCTTCAATTCTCATAAAAATAGGCTACGAGTTGGTACTTTCCTTGCTAATTACTCTATTTGGCAACAAAATAAGCATTGCCTATTCCAAAGGATTCGTTGCTGATGAGTTTTTCAATACCAATTTCAGATTCGTTGCCTATGTGCAACTATTCCTTGCCTATTCCCGGAATAGGCAACGAATTTTAATTCCTTGCCTATTGTTCTGTTGCCTATTCCATATTTTTTTGTAGTGTTTACATAAGAAAAAAAAATGTAATTAAGTGAGCAAATAAGAAAGGTGGGTTGTCATACCACCATTTTTTAATTTTTTATTTTTTATTTTGGTTAAAAAATTTAAGGTTTTATATTATAAGTGATAGACCACATATGACATATGCTTTTGACTTCATCTTACAGGAAAAAAAAATGCATCATTGTTGGATCTTCACTTCATGTCGATCGATTGGCTATTCATCTCGATTCCAACTACAATTGCAATTACCTTCAACTACAATGACAACATAGTACCTACACTATATATTATCAATAAAAATATTAATTTTAAATTTTAAACCAATAAATCTTTTAAAACATGCTTAAAAACACTAAAATAAAAAATAAAAAAGTCATATCAATTCTACAAATATTAAGATTTAAAGAAAAATTAAAGAAAAAATTGATCCACAATTGTAGCTATAGTTGCTGATTGATTGAGGACAACTGTCAATCGATCAGTACCTAGCTACCTCAACCAATCGGCGGTTTAAGATATTATTATAATGAAATTTAATTATCTCTATCTTTAAATGTAACAAAATTAAACTTATGATTATGTTTGCCTCAAAATCTCTACGGCCATGTGTCGACTAGGCCGCTGATCAAGAAAATTGCGTCCTTCTTGTGTGCGTGCCAGTATGCGGCCTCGAGCCGAGCGTACAATTGTGATGATATGCGCATAAATCTGACTTCCGGTCAAACGACCGTGGACAGAGGAAGGAACGGATCTTGGTCGCAAGGGTTCTCACTGCCTTGATGATGCAAGGACTTTTGGGAGGGCGTGATGAGATAAAAGTGATTTGGTCGGTGATTATATATGTATGGATGATGGGTGTGAATTTGATGAAAATAAAATTAAAAATAAAAATAAAATTAAAATAAACAAGTAGATGCAGGAAAAGTAAAGTGCAATCAAAACAAAGATAATCCTAAAGATTTAATAGAAACAATACGAGTGTGAACTAATAAAGTGCATAAATATCTAACACTATTCTAAACTACGAAAGCGATAAAGAAAGCGATGAAGAAAGCAAATCTAATTACGTACGTGCAGAAAATAAACCTAATTAACGATATGTAAATTAAAGATCACACTCATATTATTACTAAGAAATCCATTGAAAACCCAAATGTTCTGAAACACTAAACCTTAAAGAAAAGCATGAGATCTCCTAAAAAACGATCTTTAAACTACTTGAAAAGAAAACTAAAATCCTAATAAGTTCATGAGATTAGCCTCAATCCTTCAAGAATAAACTATTACAAAAGAGAAACTAAAACTAAATCATGATAACTAGGAAGCTTGAAAAGCTTGAATGATATTTGGTGTTGATTTTTGGGGAGGCTCTCGTTGTTTTTTGCTTCTCCAACTACTTGTATTTATAGGGTCAATGACAACCCTATTGGGCCGAGCCATTACTTGGCCTCAAAGAAAAGTCCAACTCAATCTCAGAGAATTGATGAGATAAGATCCTTATCTTCACTTGGCATCCAAGAAATATCCAAACTCTTCCCATGGTGGGCTTGAAGATAAAATCTTTGACATTAAATTATGAGTATAGTCTTGGTAATAAATATGGAAGCTCATAATTAGGCCGTCGGCCGTGGCTCATCGTCCTTGGGCATTAACTGACTTCCATGATACTCTTAAATCACTTTTACAGACCGCGGTCAAAACTTCATCGTCAACATAGGCTGCTCGCTTGCTCAGTTGGAATAACTTGGCCGCAATCAAGTTTAGCTACGACCATCAATTAGGTGAGGTTGCTATGCGTATACGGCCGTCCATGTGGTCGATGGCCGTAAGCACATTCAACCTAAATATTAATTCACTTCTTAATTTAGCCGAAAAAGAGGTCGGCCTAAACTAGCTTGAATCAAGATAATTATAAAAATTATCTCAAATCCCATTTTTTGACTTTATCTGGCCGTCGAGCTATGGCCTAAATTTAGTGATGGCCTGAGTATTAGACCTCGTCCTAAAATTGCAGCCCAAATTTAATGGCGGCTTGAGTGTTGTAACTCGGCCCTAAAATCGCGGCTTAAACTTAGTGACGGCCTAAGATTGCTGCCTAACAGCCTGAAATCGCGGCCTAAATACATTTCAATCTAGGCCACACAAGGATTCTATCATATAATCTCAACCCAAATTCACTCCAGCCGTCAGATTGTAGCTTAAATATATTTTGGTCTATAGGCAAAATTTTGGTTCAAACAGATTAATTTCAAGAGTTCTTCCACCCTTGAAAATAATAAATTACATAAAATATTAGATTTTTTTTCTAGGCTTAATTGTGTTTTTACCACCCAAAGTTTGAGTCCATTCTCACTTTACCACCAAGATGTTTATTTCTCCCACTTTACCACCTAAAATTATGCCTCGTGTCCCACTTTACCTTTCTCCGTCCATTCCATCGTCAAAATCGTTAAAAATGCTGATGTGTCAAAGGGATTCTTGTCATTTCGTCAACTTGGACAAAAAAATAAATAAAAAATTATCCTAAACCCTAAAAATTGGTGATGTGGCACCTACATGGCCATTGTAGGCCTTTTTTTTCTTATGTAAGTTGCCATGTGTAAAAAAATGAATTAAAAATATAATATTCTAAAACTTAAAAAAAAAAAAAAAAAAACAAAACAAAACCCATCTCCTTCCTCCTTCCCTTCCCCCACCCCAAAAACAAATTCTCATATTTTTAGTTTTTAATTATCATAGTTAAATTTAATATTTAATAAAATATAAGAAATTTTAGTAGATTTTTTTGTCCAAGTAGACAAAATTGAATGAAGAGAGGAAAATATGCCACTACCACTAGGGGTGGGCACGGTGCGGTTTGGCCTAGTTCACCCCTAGAACCGTGTACCGCGCCGAAAGGGGGGCAGCAGTGCCGTTCGGCGCTGGAAACTGGGAGGGATGAGAGAAAACCAAACCAACCCAACCCATTCAAGGGCCGGTGCGGTTCGGTTCTCCACCGCGGTGTTGGGCTCGAGCTGGGGAGGCGGAGACCAAAGGGAGAGAGGGGAGGAAAAGGTGAGGCCCGGCCTCGTTGCTAGCCGTTGCCGGACTGCCTGAGGGCGGCAGATCGAAGAAAGACAGATATGCCGGGGAGGGAGGAGAAAAGGGATGAGGAGGCGACTGGGTCGAGAGGGAGAGGCCGGTGTCTCGCCGATGTCATGCTAAACTGAGGAGAAGTTGGTGTCGCGGAAGGGAGGAGAGAGAATAGAGGAGATCTATGAGACTGTGACTGTGAGAAAGAAGGAGAAAGTAAGAAATGATAGGGAAGAGAGAGTTACTAGGAAACTGGGAAAGGAAGGAAAGAAAAAAAAGAAAAAAAAAGGTTTAGGTATATAAATTACTAATTAGTGATATAAAAATGATATATATATGTATAAAAATAGTATAAAAATATATAATTTGTTTTATTTATGCGGTGCGGTTTGGTTAAATAAAGTGTGGAACCAAAATTGGAACCGAATGGAACTGGTGCAGTTCGGTTTTCTTTGCTGTGTTGACTTTTTTAGGTCAACACGATTTTCTACGATGTTTTATCAATGCAGTTCAGCCGGTTTTGCCTGTGCACAGTTAAAATGCCCACCTGTAACTGCCACGTCAGCATTTTTTATGATTTGAATGACAGAATGAACGAAAAAAGGTAAAATGAGACACATGAAATAGTTGTAAGTGGTAAAGTAAAACAAATAAATATTTGGCTTAATTATCGATTTACCACCCAAAATTGTAACTCATTCCCACTTTACCACCTGAAAGTTTTTTTGTCCCAGATTACCACCTGTAACTTACATCCGTGTCCCATTTTACCTTGTTCCGTCAACAATTCCGTTAATGCTGACATGGCGCGCTGGATGTGCGCCACGTGTCACATCTTTTTTGTATTTTTTGATTTTTTTGATTTTTCTATTTTTTATAAACTTTGAAAATTAATTAAAAATAGCTCCGAACTTAGAAAAATACACGGAAAATTCCTACCGACTTGTCTTAACTAGTACTAATTTACTATGGGGTCAAAATGCCAATTTTCCCTCTAAAAATTTTCAAAAAATTTGGAAAGTCTAAATTTATTTCTAGAAAATTAAAATACTCTAGACTCTTTGAAAATTCATAGAATAATCTCCCGAACTCCAAAAAATATGAGGTCTGCACCGTTAGTCTTCTAAAAACTAACAATACCTTTCTCGTGAACACTTGCTACCCAAAAGACCTCTCGGTCTTAGAGAAAAATAAAATTCTCTATAAAATAAATTCTAGAAAAATTCTAAAATTTCTGTAAAGTCTCGAAATAATTCTCTAAAACAAGCTTTTGGTAATTTTTCAAAATATTTTTGAGAATTTGTCCAAGAGTTTACGAAAATTCTAGAATTTATTTAATAGAGGAAAGTTTATTTTAATTTTTTAGAAATAAATTTGGACTTTCTAATTTTTTAAAAAATTTTTAGAGGGCAAATTGGTAATTTAACCTTATAGTAAATTAGTGCTAGTCAAGACGAGTCCGTAGGAATTTTTTTTGTATTTTTCTAAGTTCGGAGCTATTTTTAATTAATTTTCAAAGTTTATAAAAAAAATAAAATAAAAAAATGCGAAAAAAAAAAAAGATGTGGCACGTGGCGCACATCTAGCGCGCCACGTCAGCATTAACGGCCAGATCGTCAGCATTAACGGAATTGTTGACGGAACAAGGTAAAATGGGACACGGATGTAAGTTACAGGTGGTAATCTGGGACAAAAAAACTTTCAGGTGGTAAAGTGGGAATGAGTTACAGTTTTGGGTGGTAAATCGATAATTAAGCCTAAATATTTAGGTGGTAAAGTAGAAATTAACTCAAACTTTGGGTAATAAAAACATAATTAAGCCTTTTTTTTTAATTTGATAAAACGCAATGGATACACATTCATCATTTGATTTTCAAAGAAATAATGGAAAAACAGAAATGTCACATTGGTGTGACAGATGTGGTTCTCATTTTCTGTCATTTTCCTATTTTTAAAATTTTATTGCAAAGTCCAAATATTATGAGACTGACCCGAATCAATAAGGCCATTACTCATTCCTTGTATCATATATATTTTTTTTTCTAGAATAAATACAATTTATGATCAGAAAAAATGACACATTAACTACATCAACTTGTATTATTCTTAAAATTTGTATTCAAACTGAAGACAGCTGTTTTGTCTAATGAAAAACAGAAAGACAGCTGTTTTTTCAATTTTATAACAGTTTTCAAGTTTTTGTATTTATTTTTGAAATACACAAATAATAACTCTTCCCTAATGATTATTTGATTTAGTAGATGATATTAGAGAAGATCGTGAGTTCAAAATTCAAAGACTAAATTATTGTTAAAAAATAAAAGATGAATTAATAACCCTCCTACTCATAATCCCTCAATTTCTTAGGATAAAAATTGATATAACTGATTAAAATTTTTGTAAAGGACGTACTAAAATGCTAGGAAGATAAATTATGATTTAGATAGGTTAAGAGTTTAACTCATTTATTCCAAATTTTTTTTATATATACTTTAATATTGCATGACATAATTTATTTTTTTTGTGTTGGATAGTTAGAGAGAATCAATGAGGATTAGTATAGTTAACCAATGCAGTGTGCCAAAAATCACATGACATGCTTGCGTAATATTATAAATTTATCCATTATAACACATATATAAGCATTAACATCTAAATTCTAAATCCTCAACTCATGATAACTATATATGTGTTGTAATAAAAAGATAATTATACATGTATTATAGTTTAAATAAATTAGTAATACCCCCACAACATGCCGTTGGACAAAAAAAATTCTTCCTGTGCAACAAAAAATTCTTCCTCATTCCAATATTTTTGCCTGTTGTTGACCGAACCACCAGCACAGATACGCCTTTAAGGCATATATGATATAAAGTGGGTATCAGAATCTGTTAACAAGCTGGAATGAGCATTACAGAACCTAAGGTGAGGCTTTTAATACCTTGAAGTCCATAAAATAATAATACATTTCGAAGATAACTATATTGTTAAAAATTAAAATATGCCCACCTTACAAATTAGTGCCAGTGGTTATCAGTTTGAATTTAAAAAAGGTGGAGGTTTATTAAATTAAAATTTTGGACCACAACTTTTGGAATTTATGTCAGGTGGGGTCTGTTGGCCTTGCTGTTAAATTTGAAAGCATTACTTTGCATGACTTGTAAGCCATGTAAATGATGTAATCACTCTTATCTTATTTGTGCATTATTGGTCCATTTGAAGTTTAAAGCACTTCCAGTTCTTAATTTTGACAAAAGAGTTCAGGCATTCAAATTTTGTTTTTCTCAGTCCACACAGAGCCGAATTTTGCACAACTCGGTGATGTTTTTAAGTGAGCTATCATTTTCTTTTCATCACTGATTGAGAATTATTGTCACTCCACAATCTTACCATAAAAAATTGATTTTTTTCTTTGAAAGAGCGTGTGATTAGTTCTTCTTGAACTTAACATGTAATAATGATTTTCGAATATAATTAAAAATTTGAAATTGAGTGATAGCAACCATTACAATTGTAACCAACCAACAATAACAAGACCCTGCCAAAAACAGAAAAAAATACACTAACAAGACAAAGTTGAAGGAGACATACTATTTAATATATGGTCTCTCTAATTTAGACTTATCGTTCAATGACTTTAATCTCAATGCGCCTAAACCAATTCTAAAATAACGTTGTTTGGACCAAAAATTATGATATTAATATAGTAAATAAAAGCAAAAAGTTTTACTTCTATTATATAGGGGTCACCAAAAAGCCCAAGGCCCGCCCGAAGCCCACCCGGCCCATTGGGCCCAAAGCCCGATTTTTTGGCCCAAATTTGGGCCGGGCCAACCCGAATAGTCATTGGGCTGGGCTTGGGCCATCTCCTTGAAGCCCACGGGCCGCTTAGGCCTGACCCAAAGCCCGTTTACACACAATATATCTTCAATCAAAAAATATAGGATTTTGGCTATTTTGTGAATTGAACATGAGACCTCATGGAGCAAACTTCAACTCTCAACCAACTAAGCTGACTAGTTTATTTGTCTAATTGGTGAATCATAACATATTTAATAGGTTTTTCGTTTGTATACTCTAATAAATTATGAATATGCTTATTAAGTTATTATATAATACTATAATCATATAATGTTAGTAAATAGTAATTGTGTAAACTGTGTAATACCATAAATAATAAATTTTTAAAATTATATACAACATTACAAATTTACAACTATAGTTATTAAAGTTATTATAATAAACTTTTATAATACAACTATAATTAAAGTTATTAAACCACGATCGTTCATTAATTCAACGATCTGAACTGTTCATTTTATATGTTGATAGTCAAAAATCATCCTTACAAAAAATCGGCCAAATAGGAATTCACCTACCCGTTCGAATGTTCGATTATCATTGAAAAACCACGATCATTCATTAATTCGACCACTGTTATGTTACTTTTACATCTCCGATTAAGCTAATTTTTGCAAGGATTCTCTTTGAGTGGGGAACTAAAGTTTGAACGGTTCGGATCGTTGAAAACACGATCGATATATGAGCTTCTACATATAAATACACTTGAAGAGTATAATTCTATTAACTTTCCCATTGAAATCTTGTCGTTTCCATAATTATGAAGACCACAACATGATTTCAACAATTTGACCCGTTCATTTTCTATGTTCATAGTCAAAGATCATCCTTACAAAAATTCGGCCAAATCGAAATTCATCTACCCATTCGATCATCATTAGAAAAACCACAATCGTTCATTAATTCGACCACCGTTATGTCACTTTTACATCTCCGATTAAGCTAATTTTTTGCACGAATTATCTTTGAGTGAGGAACTAAAATTTTGAACGGTTCGGATCGTTGAATACACAATGGAATCGTTTGTTTATAAAAATATGTAATAAAATATATAATAAAACATATGTACATTTACGTTTTATTATAGTTATAATATTGTATATAATTTTAAAAGTTTATTATTTATGGTATTATACTATTACTAACATAATAGTATTATATAATAACTTAATAAACATATTAATAATTTATTGAAGTAAACAAACGAAAGAGCTATTAAATATGTTAAATTCACAAACTTGACAAATTAACTAGTCAGCTCAGTTGGTTGAGAGTTGAAATTTGTTAGGCCTTCCACTATGCCACCTGAAAATGTGACCCAAAACCCATTTTGGGTCATAAATGGCTCACACCCAAGCACTATGGGTCGGAAAATATGACCCAAAAGAGGGAGTAACCCAAAGGGTAATCCAAATCCGGGTCTCAGTGTGAGCCAAAATGGATGTGACCCAAAATGGATGTGACCCAATTGCAAGAGAGGCCCACCCACGTGAGGAGAGAGAGTGTGCTACAGCTGAAAAGTAGGTGGGCCCTGCCTGCTATTCTTGTCGGCTGAACAGAAGCTGAAAAGGAGGTGACGTGTGCGGCTTTGCTGACTGGTCACCAACGGTCCAGATTAAATGACCGTTGGTGAGCAATGGCTGTCATTGTTTGTCCTTTATTTTTTTTTAAGATGGACCGGTTTGAAATTAAAGGGCCTAGATTAATGGACTGTTGATAATCAACGGTCCAAATCGCCCAAGTTTTTTTTTTTAAACAAATATTTAATAAATCATTTAAAATTGAAATAGTAACCGAAAAATTTCAAAAAAATTAATAAAAATTCCCCAAACCCTCCAATAGCTATATTCTCAAATGGGTCTATATATATCATACAACACTCATAGTTTTTCATCATAAACTACAACCTTTGTTTACCAAATTTGCACAAATTTTTTTTTTCTTTGTCATGGCTCCTAGAGGAAATGCTTGGGGGGTAGCTGAAGATGAAGCCCTAGTGATGGCATACCTAGAGATGCCGAGCGAATTTTATGCTTGCCTATTGGAGGCCGAGCGAATGCGCGCAAGCGGTGCAAATGATGCCAATGGTAAGTTTTTATGCATTTATATATTTGTATGATTATTATATGTTTTGTTTATAAATGAAGCATATTTATATAATGATATTATTATTTTTGGCGTTATTGGCGTCCGATTGAGCTTGGGTATATCATGAAGGCGTGCATAATATTGCACAATATGATCGTGGAGAATGAGCGCCCTGAGGATGACTGTAGGGATGACCCAATAGACCTAGAAGCGAGCACTAGAAGGGTAGAAGCTGAATACGAAGGTGTAGAACCATGTCCGACCATTGCCGCTCCATCATCATTCCCTGAGATGAATATTCGTCAGAATTTGCTTAGGGACCGAAATGTCAATGAATCCCTAAAAACCAATTTGATTGAGCACATCTGGATCCGAGAGGGGAACCTACCATTTGCCCCAACCCATTGAATCATCGTGTTGTTTTTTCTTTAAATCATCGTGTTGTTTTTGTTTTTTCTTTTAGTCATCGTGTTGTTCTTGTTTTTTCTTTAAATCATCGTGCTGTTCTTGTTTTTTATGGTTGTTGAAGTCCCGATGTTGTAAGACTTATATTGTCTAATTTATGAAATTTTCTTATTTTAAATATATACAATATTGACCTTATTTTAAAGATCTCATTAAAATAAGACCAATAGAACAATTTTTATTATAATTTAAATTTTAAATTATAAATTAAATATCACTTAATCAATATTAGCCATATTTTAAATATGTATAAAACACTGTGACCCAAAATGGATCACAACAACATTGCAGTGAGAATTGGGTCACAACACTATTTGTGACCCAAAATGGGTTTTGGGTCACAAAAAATGGGTCTTACCATAGTGGAAGGCCTTATGTGAGGTCTCATGTTCAAATCACAACATAGCCAAAATCCTATATTTTTTTTATTGAAGATATATGTGTCCAAACAGGCTTTAGGCCCATTCTGGGCCGCCCGTTCGGGCCTAGCCCGGCCCGGCCCTCCAAGCCCGCAAGCCAAAGCCCGATGGGCAGGCCTTGGGCTTGTGTATTAAAGCCCAAGCCCGGCCCGGCCCGAAAGCCCTATTGGGCTCCTATAATTCAAACCTGAGTCCGGCCCAAACCCAAAAAATTTGGGCCGAGCTGGCCCGGCCCGGCCCATTGCCGACCCCTACTATTATATGCATGTGAATGTTAGGGGGAAAATGACTTCATGACTTGTGGGCTTACCAAAGGGACAAGGTGGGAAGAAACAGAAAGTGCTTCTAAAGAGAATGATGATTCCTTGAACCTTATTTCTGTTGCAGAGCATAATTGTGTCTCCTTTAAAGGCTTAAAAAATCACCATGGCCCCATGGAAACTTCATCATACCAGCTTCAAGCTAAAGGGAAAAGGTTCTTTGGGATGCTCTTGTGGTAAATTTCACTAGCACTCATGGCCTAACTAAAGCTCAAGCTTTCCTGTTGTCTAATAATGTTAAAATCTCAATATCTCACATTTAAAAAATAGGAACATATTAGGAATATGAGCTCTTAAATACCTTGCATTGCAAGTCAAATTTGTAAAGGCACATTCTACTTAAGGGTTCTACTATTTAATATCAGAGCCAGAAATGTTGCCCCATCGTGATTGTCATCGCCAATGGAGCAACTTGTCAAGGGATACTACTTGTAAAAAACGCAAGGTCTGCGAAGTGACACATAGGGAGGGCCCTTGCAAGCCGGTTTTGTTAGGACAAATTTGAAGGGTTCTATCACATAACTGCCTAAGCCAAAAAAAAAAAGAATTAATTAATTATAATACAGCTACTCCTACTTGAATGTTATAAGATTAACTGGACATGTCTAGATTATGAAAGCTATATCAGGACAAGGAAGCAAGCTGGGTGGAGTAATATGCCAGGAATATCACTCTTACCAGTTTTAAGTTTAGCTGGCCTGCATGTGCATAGCTACGGCAAAAAGACAGCATTTCACTCTACCAGACTTTAAACATATATGACATTCTATGTTGAACACAAACTGTGAATGTAAATTTCAGAAGTTGAATCTTGAGGAGAAGAAGAAAAAGAAAATGGAAAACAAAACCTTGGGTGAGTTAGTTGCTATCAAAATCACTTGCCATGATCTTCAACTGACCTGAAGCATCATCAGGCATGTGCTCTTACTCTGAGAGAGATGGACAATCCTACATTATGACATCCATATCTAATTGGCTGCCAAAACCAACCTTAAGATTTAGCTTCAAGGATAATCAAAGGAGACAAAAAAGGGGGACATGCAAACAGATATTTATTTAGTATTATTTTATGTACAAGATCTACTCTTTCATTGATTAGAAAATGCACTAATGGAGAAGAGTTGTCTGTCTGTCTGTTTCTGGTAATGAAACTTACAGATTCAAATGTCTCATCGAATACTGTGATTCAAAGCATAGTTTGAGCTAATTTCATTGGTTAGAAAAATCAAGTGAACACAGTCAATTCAAAACCATAGTGTCAATGATCTGAGACAAAGTAGGTTGAACTTTCAAGTTTCAAGAAACAGGATATAACTGTCAAGGAGACTTGCATGTAAAATTTAAGATAAGAATGTTATCATTAGGGTCAAGGCGTTGTACAGGGAATGTATGAAAATGGAAGATCTCAAGTTTCCAGTCCAACAATAAGAGCATCCAAGGACACATCCAATGATGAACAACTGTAAGAAATTCTCACCAGAGAAGTGAGCTGCACTAAAAATAGCTGAGCTTATCAAAACTGCTGACTGCCAATTCATAGCAGACGAAATTGACGCTAATACAAATCCTCTGTAAACAGTTTCTTCCAGCAAGGGAGTGACAATGCAGTATACCAGGACACAAGCAGCTTTTGAGATGTTGCTGCTTACCAGGATTTCCTTCAGTACAGGGTTGTTTATATCCTGCAAAGAATGGTGTAAAATAAACTACTTGAAAGAAGAACAGCACTTTCCAAAAGGAAAAATCGTTAAACCACAGATCCATTAAAGAAATATAAATGATCAGTAACAAAAACTACAGAAAAATTTGGAAAGAAAAAATAACATATATAGGAAAACTCTAGAATCGCTAGAAAATAAGCAAAATTCTTCAGGTTTCTTCTACTTGCATGAAAGGGTCAGCTGCATAATGCGTTGATGCACACTATTGAAGCAATAGCTTATCAAGGAAAAATTGCATTGACAAAATATGTAGATTGAAAGACGCTCAAAAAGGCCAAAATTAGAGAATTAATAAACCAACAAATCTTGACTAAATTAAATGCAAGATTAATTTGGGAGATTCCAGCCACTTAGATTAGGCTTTTATTGTTTATTTGATTCTTCTTAGGCCCTTTCAAAATTTAATTTACTTGTTGTCTGCAGTAGTTTTGAGATTACTTTAATTTAGTAACCAAATCCTAAATTATAATCCTACAAGCCTCTTCGAGCAAGCCTTAATTGACCCTAAACTAGTTGAAATCAAACCACAGCCAATCACCCTTAACAGTATGAACTCAAACTGGTCCTAAAATCAGCCACAAAAAAGACAAATACTGAAAACATAATGTTACATCTGAAAGCTTTTAAGCATTGAATAAGCATACAAACTCCTTTCAGAAAAAAAGAAAAAAGAAAAAAACCATCATCAATACTGTGAGGTCCTTGCATAATCATCCATCATCAGATTGGTCATATTATTCTCAAAACCCATTTCCTTACCATATTTGTAAACAAATAGAATCACTATACCTTGTTCCATTTGTATGCGGTATGCCATTATAGTATGCACTAGGCAAGAGAAATTACATAATTCCTCACTTGTTTTCCACGTTTACTGAAGCATAATCTACAGGTCTGGAGAACTAAAGAGAACACAGCTATATGGGTCTTCTTTTTGTTCAAACAATTAGCCTACCCAATTGTAACAGGAGATACTTATCCCAATTTTTTTCCACTTTGGTTCATTAACATTATAACAACAGAAGAAAACCAAAATCAGATGAGTTTATCATGCCAACCTTGGGATCAATAACTCTATTGGCAAGCAAAGAAGTCAGGAAAACCAACATAAATAGAAACCCAAATCCTACAGCTGATGCCAACAACCAGCTCCTCTCTTTTGATAATTTGTTAGCTTTGAAGAAATTCACAAACTTATACTGTGGCTTAGCAGTGCTCTGCAGAAGAAGCAGAGCTAAAATGAACTCTAGAAGTTGTGCTCCAAGCAACGATATTGCCTGCACTACCAGAATGAAAACAAAGATCAGTCATTAGGGTGCAACTTTATTAATGCCAACTGAGCTTCTTCAATGCTATGTTATTTTTTAAAATCAGATACAATGCTATTTTACTTGGAACTAAATAGTTGCTTGTTTCAGTTGGTACCTTGAAATATTGACGAGATTCCTATCTCTATATTAAAAAATAAAAACCAAGTACATCCATGGCCATGCTCACTTGTTTTAATTTTGAATTGGTAGTTTGATGCAAACAGAGAATTGGATGGGATACTTGATTATGTGGTGGTTCATTAACCTCAATTCCGAGCATATGCCAATCCATACCCAAGCACATAATACAAACAAATTCAATATTTAACCCCTAACAGACTACACCTACATTACAGTGTTAAATGATGAAAAGGGAATTAAGATTGGCCTCCTTCAAAAATAATTTTCTATAATTGTCCTCTTAACATTTTCCATTCTTCAAATAATCAAATATTGTACAACGCCATTTTGGTCAATGTTGAACATAGAAAGAAAGAAACAAGCTCACCTCAATCTGTGGATCAAGAATAGGTTCATGAAACACATAAGCAACCACAGACAACCCTCCAAAACTCAGAGGAATGTGCAAACTGAACATGTAGAAAGCCATAGTGCTCCATACACTTCCATGGTCCCATGGAGAATCTGCCGCCAGTGCCGAGAAGCCCTGTAATTTAGGACCACAAAGAATCTCATTCCATGTTTAGATAAAAGAACAAAGGCCAAAGAACCCACATTAGTTTTTTGTATGTCAAAGAACCCACATTTTAAATATCACTGAATATATTAAGTTGCCATTTTCGTTTTTTATGTTTCCCAAGAGATACAAATCCAACTGCTTAATTCCCCATTTATTTAGGTTTTTGTTTTTTTTGGGGTTTTGACAGTGAGTAGTAACAGTGAATTCATCAAAAGAAAAACCCAGAAAATCTTTAACAAAATTTCGGAGGTTTCAACAAAAGTTCCCAAAGAGATGGAATGGAATTGTATTGAATCTGAATAAATAGAGTAGCAGAAGCGAGTGTACCTGAGAAAAGGGTTCGTGAGTGTTTTCAGTTTTGTTACAAAAGCACTTGAAAGAATGTTTAGAGCTTAAGCTGGATTTGAATTTGGTGAAACAGAGAAGAGTATTATTAGGAGATAGGAAGGGAATTAGGGGGGTGAAGACTGCAATAGATTTTTTAGGCATAGGGTATACAGGACGACAAAGCTGCCACTGTACCTGTATCATTCTAGCCACAGTCTCTATTTTTCCTTCCTCTCCGGTCTCCTCTCAGTAAGCTACTGTAACTCTGTAAGTCTGTAACCCAATAATAAATGGGCGACCACAAATTTGTCCAGGAGTGCTTCTATCTAGACTTCTCTTTACAGCACGCACATTGCCACATCGGTAGTGCTAAATGTTAAATGCTATTGCAAAAAAGCTTATTTGCACATTTGGCGTCTGGTTTTAAGGTTTGGTCTCACTTTAATTCCTGATATTTTGTCTCACATAACCCCTGAACTTAGAGTTTGTGATAATAGTCAAGCACCTCCACAATACTGTCGCACACAAAGAAAGTGTTAGTGACCCTCTTCCACCTGCTTCAGAACCTATGCCTTACATGTCATCCAAAGCGAAACAAAAAAGTCTTAAAGGAATGTGGACAAATAGTAAAAAGAGGATGCATTGGTACATTGCCAAGTTCTTCATAAATGAAAGCTTTATCTCCTCATTTCAAGAACATAATTAGTGAAGCTCAAAAAACAAGTATTATATTATCAATATTCATTAAGCCATTTCTTTGATTTATGCATGTAAATTAAGTAAAAATATTGATGTGCTTCTAATACGGATTTTATACTATTAGGTCCTGGAATAGAGATCCCATCACCATTTGAGATAAAGAAGAAGTACTTACCACGTACGAGAGTACGAAGAAATGAAAGACTATGTGAACGAATGAAAAGAACATTGGAAGACGTATGGATGCACCATCATGTATGATGGATGGACAGGTCCAACGCATATGTCTATCATAAATTTCATGGTGTATTATAAATGGTCAACTGTTTTCTTGAAGTTTGTAGATGCTTCAGACAAAATCAAGGACCATACATACATTTTTGGCTTGCTTGAGGATGTCATTAATGAGGTTGGAAAGTCCAATGTTGTCCAAATTGTTACAAACAATGGATCAGCCTTCGTTAAAGCTGGAAAAAGGATGATGATACACTACAATCTATATTGGACTCCTTGTGCCGCACACTGTATAGATTTGATATTTGAAGATATTGAAAAACATGAGACGATTGCTAATGCCATATGTAAGGCCAGGGGATTAACCAACTACATCTACAATCATAGTTGGTTACTAGCTCAAATGAGGAGTATTTGTAAAGGGGATTTGGTTCGCCCAGGTGCAACTTAATTTGCAACTAACTACATTACCGTCAGCAGTATTATAAAGAGAAAAGCTGGTCTTAGACAACTTTTTACAAGCGATGCATGACATGATAGTCGATTTAGTAAAGATCAAGAAGGGAAGAAAGCTGAAAGTCAAGTGATTGACCAAAGGTTTTGGGATGCTTTGGATGGAGTAAAATCCATTTACGATCCGTTATACCATATCCTCCGAATCGTTGACATAGAGGTAGTGCCTACAATGCTCATCTTATATGATGTTTTTAAAGTCATGAAAGATAAGATACACCATATCAGAGGAAAACAATGGGTCACTAGTATCATCAACAACCGATGGGAGAAAACATTATCTCATCCACTACATAAGGCTGCCTATTATTTGAACCCAAGATATCAATATCTACCTGGAGTTTGCCACAATGATGAGTTACTCGTAGCAGTCCAACACGTATTTGAAACGTTAAACATGATTGGGGATAGAGGTTTGCAACAATTTGGAATTGAGGTAAGTTCATACTAATCATGATTTGAATGTGGCTTCATTTCATACATAATAAATACATTTTCTTATGAATGTAGATCATCAACTTTAGAGACGCTCGAAAATCATTTCATATTGAAATGACGGTTAAATCACGTTTTACAATTTCACCAGGTTGGTGGTTATTGAACTTAAAGATTCATTATTATCATAATTTATTATGTTGAGGTGTAACTTATTAAATCATTTATATTAACAAATGACTGGTGGAACTTATATGGCCACAATGCCCCGAACTTGTGAAAAGTTGCAATTCGTATACTGTCACAAACAACATCCTCTTCAGCATGTGAGAGAAATTGGAGTACTTTTGCTCTTATCAATACCAAACAAAGGAATCGTCTAACATATTCAAATCTAGAAATGTTGGTCTACTGCCAATACAATATGAAGCTCAAGCTAAGAGATGAATTGGCTGAACTTTCTAAGGTTGCTGAGAATGAATACATGGATTTTCTTGAAGTTGCGAGCCAAGCCGGTGATAGTGGATCATTATCAATGATCCACTTCATCAATGGATTATGCCAGCTCATTTGGATGATGATGATGGCAACCTTGATCCTATAGTGGCACAACAGGCTAGTAATGAAGAAATTGATGTTGGAAGAGTCATGTCAGAAGAAGTTGAGAGTGAACACTCTTCATCATTTGAGAGGGCAATGCTTTGACCTCGAGATCGGAGAAATGACATTACAGATGACGCCACTTGTGGAATAAATACTCGATGAAATTCTTTAGATGATGACAAATGAGACGACGATGGAGGCGATGAACAACAAGGAACACAAGCTGGTGGAAATTATGAACCATTTACATGCGAAGCTGATTTTACTCATGTCATCCAAGATGAAGATCATGGGAGTAAAGAAGTTGGGGTAGGCATTGCTGCTATTAAGAAGCAATACTCAAGGATAAAATGTTGAGGAAACATTCCATCTGATGAAGAATCCATGGCCATTAGTTTTGAATCCATGAGCATAGGAACTGAACCTAGTAGCCACTCAAATGAATCTTATGCTCATGATCAATATGGTTATGGTCAGTTTGTTAATGACCACCCCCAAATAACATATGAAGTTTCGTATGGAGAACAAGATCATGCACCGACTAGTTGGGTTAATCCTAACTATTCTATTTATGGGGGAATAGTAGGGAGTTCAAGAGAGATGTATGTGTTCTACGTTCAAACATACATGATGAGCTACTCAAGTGTCATGACTTGGCACAATTATTGTATGAGGGTAGATGAAAGCTCATATAATTATGAACATGCTAACTCTTTTTTCTGGATGCAGATGGACTCTCATATAATTATCACCAATGCTCAAGGACGAACCCACGTTCATGGGTAGGGGGTCGGGCGACCCCCCAAAGGCCGGAGCACGAAGCCCCTGAAGTTATGGATGGCGACACTGCGACCCCCCTAAGCTCAGGACAGCGACCCCCCAGCCTACCCAATGCACGAAGTCACCGAGTCACCGCTGCCCAGCCCAGCCTGCCCACTGCATGGTTTCCCCCACCAACTGCTCGATGAAATGGCTGACTACCTGATTCAGCTTTCGTTGTCTCCCCCTGAAAGTCTATAGTTGTTGGAGGAGTGAGCGTTGGGGCCTCAAGTTTCTCTACTTTACAATCAGCCCCTAAAGATTGATTTTAAGAACAATAATCCTCCAAGTAGACATCCGAAAATCTTTATTTTTGTAGTGTGCTTGGCATTTTCCAAAAACCATCACTTCCTGATTCATCTCTGCCACAAGATTCAATAGTGGGCAGAATAGTTATCTTCTCATTCATTCACATACAACTAGGAAAGGCAAACCTAATAAAAAACTAATTACAAGAACTACAGGGAACCCATATAAGGTAATTACACGGAAACCCCAATAGATTAGGAACAAACTTATGGAAAAATGGTCAAAACATTTTTGGTCAAAGTGGGAACCCATATAGTAAATGATTTTTATTGGCCATTTCTAATAGTAAATGATTTTTTTTGGCTACTCTGATAGTAAATGATTAATTAGTCTATTTTGAAACTTACTTAGAATTGTTTAATTTTTTGTAACTTTCCTACTCAAAACGACTTTAGAGCCAGGACTTAGAAGAAAAAAAAAAAAAAAAAAGCACAAACTTGCTTTGTTGCCAACATATTTGAGTTGCACACCAATTAACCAAACCCAACCCGTCCACCACCCGGACATTTCGCCGCCGCCCGCCAGTCAACTGCCCACCATGGCACCACCACTATCTCAAGTTTCACCTTGACCCCTCGGGTTAGAAATCCTGGATCTGTCACTGCCAATGCTTATTAAATATTTTTGCATATCATATATTCATCACTGAAGTAATAGTTTATGCAGGTTACTTGTTTAATATGTGAATTGATAATTGATTCTATATTTCTTAGAGTTCCAGTCAACAAATTATGTGTTTTTATTGACTTACACCGATATTTTCTGATATCGATATATCCGTAAATTTGAGGACCGATATTTTCAACCTTGATAAGAAGACATATGCTCCCATGATCGAGCCTAGGAGTAGTTAGGACCAGTGGGCAAAGAGTGGAAAGCTCACAATGAAGCCTCCTTTCTTTCACAAACAACCAGGAAACCCCAAAAAGCAGAGAATTAGGACTGCTACAGAGCCTCCAAAGCCACCCAGTGAAGCCTACAAGTTGAAAAAGTTTCACTTCAAGACAAAATATTCCAAATATGGCCAAACAAGACATGACTTGAGATCATGTGGGAGGAAACGCAATGGGGCCACCCTAGGTCAGGTAACTGTTCATTTACTTTTTTATTCAAGGTTGAAAGGTTGTGGTCCAATATAATATGTGGTAGCAATGACACTTTATTGATTTTTTGCAACAAGACAATGATAGTGATGTCCTACAGGCAGAGTCTGAAAGACCACCAAAGCTGAAAGTATGATTTGTTGATTTTTTTTTTTTTTTTTTTTTTTTTGCACTTTTCAATTAGAGATTTATATTTGACTTGTCTATCTGGTATGTTTCTTCTGACTTTATATGGGTTTGTTGAATGCTCATTAAATCTCTTTTTCATGATTATATATAGATATTATTACTTTCAGGTTAAGAGGGGTGCAAGACAGACAAGACAAAGCACTATTTCAGCCAAAGCCTAAACTCATGACGGAAATATGGCACTAGGTGGAAATGAGTTTGTCCAACCTCAAAGTGCATCTCAGCCTAGGGAGAGCACTATCCCTGCCCATGTAGAGACACAACCTCAAAGTGCATCTCAACCAGAGAATGGTACTGCATCAACCTCTATGCCCAAAAGGAAGATGACCCAAAAAGAGAATAAGAAAAAGAAGACTGGTGCCCAATTGCACTTGGAGAAATTAGGAAAACACAGAGGCATCTTAGGCTATGGAATTGATAAGTCTGTGACTCATATGTTTAATGGGCTATAATGCTTAGTGAAACTTATTTTGTGTTTTGGTATGTTGAAACTCATATTGAGTCTTGCAATGTTTTGAAACTCATTTTGTATATTTTGGTAAGTCAGGTAACTCATTGAGTCTTGCAGTGTTTTGAAACTTATTTTGTCTAATTTTGGTATGTTGAAATTCATATTCAGTCATTTAGGTATGTTGAACTCATTCACCAGGTTGAATCCCTAGTTGTATAAGGATGATATTTTCCAAGACATTTCAAGTATTTAGGCAAGCTTGTATTTTGGTATGTTGTGTTGGATCTTTAACATTTGCGCTTGATAGGTTGCATTCATCACTTACTGGGAATTTGGAATTTCCACTTGACAAACACTTTGATATAAGCCTATTGGAATTTGGTTTCATATTCACTTTTTTATCTACATTGTCAACTAAAAACTAAACAAATATTCCACACTTTAATGAAAATTATGGAAACCAAAACAAAATCACAAATGCCATTTTCATTCCATAATTTTTGATTCAATTACAAATTAACTTCACAAAATACAAGCCTCTCATAATCTATTAATACAACTTATTCATAGGATTCCATTACAATACAAGCCTCCCAACCACCGAATCTCACCATTATCTTATTCCAACCCAGTACACCACCACACAATGAACACAATCCAACTCAAGAGGAAGAAAGCCCATGACAGAAAAAGAACAACACTTAGACATTTGACCCTTGCATTTTTTCTCCCCACTTCATGCTTCAACTCTCTAGTCCTCCGAAGCAAACCCGAGATCACATTCCTTGCAAGGGGAGACATATCGGGATATAACCACATAAAAAAATCACATCCTCGATTTGTTTGCATGAAAAATATTTCATTAAATCCTAGAAAAATTTAAAGTAAGTCCAGAAAAATTCCAAATAGGCCATTAATGTTACCTGAGACCATTGAGGACAGCCATAGAACCTTCTCCTTAGGTGTGCGTTTGTCCAGGATGTATTGATTCGAGTAACTTTGGTTGCTCATCTTCAACCACTTTGACAACAGATTTATGGTGGAATGGGTTTTATGGGTTAGGTTTTTATACACTGAGAATGGAGGGAACTAACATAGCAAGAGAAGAGGGGAGGGAAAAGCAAGAAAAAAAGGGGAAATGTTTGGTTTTGGCTCAATCATGGCCAAGTGGACTCCAACGTGGCACTTTGGGGCCCACAATGAATGAGTAGACCCTCATGTCGCACTAATGTGGTTGAAAAGATGATATTACTCACGCCACCTCATCATTTTAGACGGAGATCAGGATGAAATTGACGGAATAGGGCAATGTGAGACACAGATTTAAAGTTCAAGCGGTTATGTGAGACAAAAAAATGTCAGGGGATAAAATGAGACAAAACCTTAAAATCATGTGCCAAATATGCAAATAAGCCTTGCAAAAATATCAATTTTTTGGTAAAAATTAGCTACAATGGGGGAAGGTTGCTAAAAGCAATTTTAGCAATTGCTAAGTTTTGGTGCTAAATTAGTACCAAAATTTAGCATATCAATTATTTGGACCAAGATATATGTGGGCCCAACCAAAATAAAGTGGAGGAAATTAGTTTGAGTGGAATCCAAGTGGCAGATTTTTATTGGGCTGCTAGTAGATAGAATAGCCTCAAGTACAGTATGTGTAGTAGTCATCATGTGAAGGAGCAGCAAGTGCTGCTTTTTGTTATTGCTTGACATGTGGTAGCCAACCATTGGTTGCATTTTGAAATTTAACAATTGTGCCATTGTAGCAAAGCTCACAAAAACTATAACTAAAACTAAAAAATTGTACTATATAGCATTTAGCAATTGTTAAACCATTGTACGTGCTGATGACTACTACTTCATCCTATCTATTTTTCTTTTCAAAATTTTATATTAGAATTAA
Source organism: Dryas octopetala (assembly GCF_963921425.1). Lineage (NCBI taxonomy): Eukaryota > Viridiplantae > Streptophyta > Magnoliopsida > Rosales > Rosaceae > Dryas > Dryas octopetala. The sequence continues at coordinate 8,295,432 of NC_141369.1, forward strand.
AGTCAAAAGAATGAGAGAATTCAAGCATTTTAGGAATATTTACAAAATAGTAAATTTATTCTCATGATATCTTTGCTAAAAACTATTTTAGACAAAGTTTTTTATTTAATGGCCATGAGCTTTTGTGAGTTTGTCCAACACTTGCCTTTTCAAATAGTGGAAAATTTTTGAACGCATGCCCATTTTGCTTTGGCAAAAGGGAGATGGTAAGATGCTCCATTATTACTAAAGTTTTTAAATGACTTGAAATTCTTTATAAATATGATTATAAAAACAAAAGCATTTTAGAAATGACTACCAAATAGTCAATTAAGAACAAAACTTTTTCCTTTATTTTCATGACATCCTTATTAAAAGACTATTGGGTTAAATACAAAAATGATTCATAAACTTTACAGTGAATCTCAATTTGGTCTATTAACTATAAAAAGTTTCAATTTGGTCTACGAATTTTTCAAGTTGTACCAAAGCAGTACAAACGTTAACTTTCATCGAAAAATTTAACGGAAATTGGTCATGTGCACAACAAGTGACCACATTTTCAGGGGCATGTCAGTTCGTTCATCACATTTTCATGTGAACAATTTCGTTAATTTTCAGATAGAAGTTAATGTTTGTACTGCTTTGGTATAACTTAAAAAATTCGTGGATCAAATTGACACTTTTTATAGTTAGTGGACCAAATTGAGAATCAGTGTAAAGTTCGTGAACCATTTTTGTATTTAACCCAAAACTATTTTGAACAAAACTTTTTATTTAATGCCTATTCAGTACCTCAAGTTTATTTTGAATTTCAATTTTCAGACCTCTTATTTAAAATCTTGTAATGTCATACCTCATTTTTCCAATTCGTTATAATGTCATACCTCTGTCAGTATGACCATTAAAGAATTTGTTAAATGCTGACATGACAAGGATTAATTTTAATTCAGTACCTCAAGTTTACTTAGAATTTCAATTTCATACATCTTGTTTAATATCTTACAATATCATACCTCATTTTTTGAATTTGTTGCAATGTTATACATCAGTCAGTATGACCGTTAAGAAATATGTTAAGTGTTGACGTGACTTTTATTGGTCCCACTATTTTTATGACTTTTATCTGTTAAGTTCATTTTAGAAATTAGGTTTTTTTTAAGGTCCACTATCAAAAATCAAATTTCAATACAGTTACTTTAATAAAATCACATAGAAAAATGCGCTAGGCACCATGCCCACCCAGTTTTTTTTTTTTCGCATCAGGAGAATTGCCATTGTCCAACATGTAGCGATTCTCATTGTATAACAATATCCAAAAAAAGACAACTTATATAAATCTTCTATCTTTCCTTTCATAAGCATGTCAAAAAAAAGTATAAAACCAACACAAAACACAAAATGTCAAGTTTTTGGAATAAAAACTCTTAATTTTAACAAACAATAATTGCCACTGTCTAATTATAATTATCGTTCTAGATAGTTAGGGATTAATACCATTTTGCTCCCCAGACTATTACACTTGTATCAGTTTGCTCCCCAGACTTCTAATTTGGAAAATTAAAGACTCTGACTTTTTCAATTTTGCCAATTGAGGTTCTTTTGTCAATTTACACATTTTTTATCCAAATCTTTGAGGGCAAAATGGTCCCTTCCAATTAGATCTTATCATTTTTTCCTCATGCATCATTTTTCCTCTTTTATTTCTTGCTAAATTTTGCTTGATCATCTCGACATTTTAGATGAAAAATGTATAAATTGACGGAATAACCTTAATTGGCAAAATTGAAAAAGTCAAGGTCCTTAATTTTCCAAATTAGAAGTCTGGGGAGCAAACTGATACATGTGTAATAGTCTGGGGAGCAAAATGACATTAATCCCAGATAGTTATTACTCAACAATAACACTCGCCCAGTACTTCCAAATTGCGCCCAACATCTCCAGATCACACCCACAGTAATACTAATTGCCCTTATTTGATAATAACTATCGGAGGAAATTTCAGAAATAGTCTACTTGTTATTCGCTAAGTCTCGTTTTGGTCCACAAATTTTTTTAAGTTCCATATTGGTACATGAATTGTCTGACGTGTTTCATTTTGGTCAAAAATGGACAATTTTATCCCTCAAAGTCAACTCATTGGTACAAAATTGAGGGACAAAATTGTTCGGTTTTGCTCGATTTGAACCAAAATGGAACACTTCAGATAATTCGTGGACCAATATGGTACTTAAAAAAGTTTGTGGACCAAAACGAGACTTAGAGAATAATAAGTGGATCATTTCTGTAATTACCTCTAACTATCGTCTCAGATAGTTACTACTCGACAGTAACAATTGCCCAGTACTTCCAAATCGCGTTCAGCTCTTCCAGATCACGCCTAGCACCTCCAGATCGCACCCATAGTAATAATAATTTGTTTATGTCTTTTCCTAAAAATAACCAACACAAATTAGTAACCCACTGTGTATTTTTTTCTTTGCATAAACCCAACTACTTCTTTGCATAAATATGCTAATTATCCCCATGTATTACTGTATTAGAAACCCACTGTGTATTCTTTTCTTTGCATAAACCCAAATTTTAAATTATGAATGCTATACAGGCTAATTGTCCCCATATTTTATTTTCATCAATACAACCAAAGAAAAATCAAAAGCAGAAAACAAAGTTAACAAAACTCTATGTTAATCTTTATACAGTTTGCCTGAAAGGCTAAAACCCAGTTAACAAAATCAGGATTCAGAACATCAGCAAGACCCAAGACATCAAAGTTTCAAAATCATATAGTGTAAATCTAACAAGACAATGTCAAATAGACAAAGCAGTGAAATTGAAATTCTGAAAAAGGAAAAGCACCTTGCCGATTTGATCTCAATCTGATTGCACAAAACTATGTCCACTCCTACCGTTCACAAATTCCCAGATATAAGAAGTTATGAGAGAAACCCATTTTGATTCATTGCCCCCAAAAGAGAAATAGATCACCGGGGGAGGGAGAGAGTGAGAGAATTTATTGAACTTTTAATTTATGGGGCAAGATTTTTTTTTTTTTGGCCACTAATTTATGGGGCACGTTGACTCACAAGAAATAGTTGAGTTGACAAAATTGCTATTAAGCCAAACTTCTTTTTGTAGCCAAACACCAATTCTTCGTCAATGGAAACCAGGGACATTGTCGAGCTCCAAAGAAACTCTCCCAACTGGGCCGCGGTAGTGGAAGACATGGTGAAGCTGGAGCGGAAGATCTTTCCCAAACATGAATCGCTTGCTAGAAGCTTTGATGAAGAACTGAGGAAGAAGAACAGTGGGTTGCTTTACATGGAGGTAGATTGCGCAGTTGCAGGTTATGTCATGTACTCTTGGCCTTCTTCCTTGTACGCTTCTATCACAAAGCTCGCAGGTTTCAAAACCCATCTTCTTTCTTCAACTCTTCTCATACATATTAGTTTATGTATGCATATATATTGACTTTTGCTTCAATTGGAAAATTTGAGCATTTATTGGCCAAGGTTGAATGACATGTTCTAAGAGAGCTCTATTTTTGGGCTTTAATTTTCATCTTTTGGTGGGTTTTTGATGCTTTGGTTTATAAAATTATATTTTGTGGGTTGGTTTCATTCTTTTGTGTAGATATGAGATGACCAAATGAAGCTAAGTAACGAGGCCAAAATTTGAAAAAAAGAATGTTCTTTGTTAAGTAACCATGAAATAATTTGTGGAACTCTCAATTTACGAATTGGTATAGTTTGCCAGATCACTTGATTTACCATGTTAGAATGGTTCAAGTTGATATCTTTGGTTGTTTATTTGAACAACGTTGGTTTTCTGAAATTTTAAATATGCCCATTAGCCATTCGATGAAAGTATCCAAATAAAATCTACAAATCAGTTGCTGCACAAATGCTTTTCTTTGGCGTTTTTCTTTCTTTTGGTTCTTTTTGTGGTTATGGAACAGCTGGAAAATCTGTGTCCGCGTGTGATTGGTAAAAGCTTGCAGAGGAGTGTGCTAAACCTTTGCTTCTCATATTCACTAGATATTGATTCTTCTATGTGGGTGTTCTTCCAAAGTGAAGGATAATTGTAGGAAGCAAGGCTATGGAGAAGCACTGCTGACAGCAGCCATTCAGAAATGCAGAACGAGAAATGTCCAGCGCATATCACTTCACGTTGATCCCTTGAGGACTCCTGCCATGAATCTTTACAAGAAACTCGGTTTCAAAGTTGATAGCCTCATTGAAGGTTACTACTCTTCTGATCGAAGTGCCTATAGATTGTACTTGGATTTTGATGCCAACTAATGAAATAGAGGTCAGAAATTTCTCCCGAGTTTATTTGCAGTGATTTAATTGCTCAATACAATATTTTAGCAGTGTATGAGATTGTGACCAAGTCATCACCAACAGGATTACATGTAGGCTGTCAGTCCATTGTGATATCAGAAACTGTGCAATGAAATCATTTTGTCAATTTTTTTTTCTTATACAATGTGATCTCATATGAAACATCATTGCCCTTAAAGAAATGAATGCGTAACTTGCTGAGATAATCCTGCTTGTAGATATAGCTTGATTTTTCTTGTATAATTAGAAGATATTGAAACTTTATAATTGCCCCAGTTTTGTATGTCCAGGTATGCGTGTGTGTGTACACATGCCATTTATTGAAAGCACTCTAAATTTTATGCCAACCTGAAGACAAAGGGGATGACTTTAGTTATGTGTAATAAGACATAAAAGCTGCTAGAACAATATCATTTTGGGGAAATTTTAAAAAGAAGTTTTTTATTTTTTACCATTTGCTTTAGCAGTGGTGACACTCTCCTCAATGTGGACATTTTTTTGATACGAAGACTGGTTCCCAAATGTACTTGTTTTGAAAGTATAAAGTACTTTGCTTTGTAAGTGATGAACCTATCACTTCTATGATCATTATGTGCTCTTCACAGATCATCTTGCTGAACAAATGAAAAGATCCAGACAAACTATTGACAATGTTTACCTTTTAGTATTATCTGAATCATTCTACGGATATTTTATAAGTGGTGTAATGCAATCCTGTTGCTGAGTTTTGAACCTTATCTACTTTGGATTCCAAAATAATTGCCTGTCAAGCCTTTTCTAAAAGCGAATACACCAGCTCATCTATACATAGCTGGCGATATTGTACGGGTTCGCATAGTAATTCTCAACTGCTACGGTGACATCTTTGATGATTCTGATAATTTCCAATGGAAGAAAATTTTATTATCTTGTCTGGAATCTGAATATGATGTAGTTCTTTCTGCCTTGCACTAGAATGACATACTAGTGCTTATTTATTATGTGATTTTTGCAGTTATACAACCCTGATAACATTTCTGATGACTGATGATTTCTGAATCAAGACAATTTCTTCATCTTGTTTCTGCAAGTGTGTTGTGCTTCCTTGCACAACATTGACCATCTAATACACATTAGTTTTAGTTTCATGGTCTATTTGTACTGTTGAAGTGGGAAGTGAACTCTTTCTTTTCCAATCAGTAGCTACTCGCCATGAGCAATTTTAGGATCTTAACATAAAGCTCCATAGAATACTGTATGCATTTCCTTGTAGGTGTCATAATGGCAGTGTTATTTGCACTCAGTACAACCTATGTCTATTATAATGACAATGCTATTTGCAAATATGTTTCTCAGCATGCACTTACACACTTGCCTTGGTGTCCCTCACACTAGAGGCATGAGACACACCACCTTCTCAATCAAGTAGGCATAGTGTATGCTAGTCTTATATGGATTGTTAACATTAACAATCGCTTGGCTAGAAATATTGAAGATTTCAAGCATTAGGAAACATAAGTATCAAAGACTAACTCATTAGCTCATCATGAGCCGTTCCTGCATTCCATATACTTTACTCATGCATTAATACAACAAATATAAACAAAAACATTAATTATGTCCAATATTAAAATATCTCAAAATTACGTAACATGACTGCACTTTAGGACATATTTCAATCATTGTTGTCCAACACTTACCAACATATTCATATCCTTTATCCTTCAGATTAAACATTGATCACATGCAATTAAATAAACATCTTTACTAAATTTACTGGTTACGAAATTTACTGGGTAGATTTAGTAATCAATATTACCCAAAGGGATATCTCCATTAAATACAATGGATGAAAAATTTCATTTTGAGAATACATACTCCCATTATTCTAATCTTAGCAGTGTAATATTTCAGGTTTCAAAACTCTGCACCCTACTTTTGAAAGCTATTAGAACTTAGAACTACCATTGGTTCTCAGGGTTGGGATGTTATTGTTCCGGGAGCTGCTCTGTGAACATTAGTTCAGGTAACCTCCATGGTCCATCGCCTTAAGTGTGAAATCATCTGTCTAGTTAAATATTTGCTTTAAAGTTCTTGTTTCCTATCCAAAAAAAACTTCTTTGTAGTTGAATACATCCATAAAAACTTAGGTTTCAGCTTATATGCTTTCTTGCCAATTGAAAGTTATTTATAAGCTGAGTACAGAGAAAGGCTTGAAATGTTGATATTGAACTGTCAAAGTTCAAAAGGAACGGGATAACGAGGTCAAATATCGACAGATTTTGAAAAAAAAAAAAAAAAAACAGTGATAAAAAAAAAAGATTTATTTGGAGAACATATAGAATGTTGGTAGATAATGTATTAGGTCAAACAGATAATTCTAAAGTTATTTTGAATTAAATACACTGTACATCTGATGTGTTTATGCTTTTCTTTTGATAAAAAGCAACATGTTTACTATCATTCTTTTGAACAGAGAATATTTCAATCAAGTTTTTTTAGAAAAGGATATTATAAATTCTTATGCTTTTTTGTTAGACTAAATGAAATATCAATTCTGTTTATGGGGCGCATAATATGTGACCATGATATGAAAATTGCTTCTGGCCTTGAAACTTTGGCCACACGGCCCACACCCAATTTGATGGGAATGTACGGACGCTAGCATTTGAAAATGAGTGAGGAGCTACTTGGTGCAAGAAACCATTTGACTTTGGACTACAACAAGAAACCATTAACGGTTGATCCAATTTTCCGTTGGCAGCTTGGTCAGCGCCGGTGCAGTGGGATTTTTCCTTGAGCAGAAGTTTGGCTGCCCACAGGATGTAGAAGGATGTGTTCGGAAATATCTCTTTATAGTCCAGAGACGGCCGTAGCCCCCTTAAGACAGGCGGTGTATGGCTTGGTGTATGGTTTGTTGAAAGTTGAAAGGATATGATATATGTATAATTTAGTTCTGATGTATTATTGTATGTTCAATCATCTGTAGGGCTTTGTAATCATATAATATTTTTCTTCAAAGCCAACCTAATACTCTATAATAAGCAAGAAGTTAAATTTCGAACGGTTTCCTGGAAATTTCGAATGATTTCAACAAATATTAAATAAAAATGACAGAAATTGTTATCAAAATACGAAAATTTTAAATTAAACTTTAACATATTATTTACTATATTGATAAAAAAAAATATTGAAGAAATCAAATTATATAGTAGATTTCATGTGATATAAGATGAATATAATGCGTGCTAGAGGTAAATATTATTAAATAAAAATGGTTTACTAATTAATAATTACATAAATTTTATTGAACAAATACCTCAGAACTTGTGTAATTTATTTTTCAGTTTTTCATAAATGAAAAGAACTTTTAAGAACTTTGGATTGTTGTTATTTGTGCTTGTTTGAAGTTGTTCCATTATTCCCTGGCAAAAAAAAAAAAGTTGTTCCATTATTACTTTACTTGGGTATTTTGAATATTTTAAAAATTTATTTGAAAAATAAAATGTTTTGGGTTAATTTTATAATTTTTGTTTTAAATTAGTTTGACCCGTTCTTTGACTTTTTGAACTATTGGGCTTTTAACTTCGATTTGTGGTTTGTTGGAAAGGTCTTGAATACACAAACATGTGGGCGCGAACTGTGCATTGATCGGAGCTACGGTTTAAAAGATACGAGCGTTTTCAGCAAGAGGCATTTTTGTAAATTTACAAATGTGAGTTTTAAAAACCTAAAATCAAATTTTTTATCTTCATTCTCTCTCCTCATTCACGATAAATTATTATGTGTATCTGATACACCGCCACGTAATGTAACCAATCCGTCGTGTCATAGTATAGGTAGATGTTATTAGTCCTATACTCGACTAATATAAATATACCGTACAGTAATATCCTTACACGTTGGATTGGTATACCACGTGGCGGTGTATCGGATACACCTAATAATTTTTCCTCATTCATGCAACCCCTTAACACTCTCATTCTCTCTCCTCCATCTCTGGTCACTTTCTCTTTCTCTTTCCCCAACCTTACTCCCTCTTTTTTTTTCCTTCTCCTTTCTCTTTTTTTTGTTCTTCTTCTCTTTTCTCTCATTTCTCTCCATCAGTCCATCCCCCCGTGCTTCTCTCTCTCTCTCTCTCTCTCTCTCTCTCAACATCTCCATCCCCAGCCCAGCTTACCGGCGTCGACCACCAGCCCACCCTCATCTATTTCTCCCTCCTATCTTTCTCCCTCATCTCACCCCCTGTCGTCGAAACCCACTGAAAACCCAGCCTCTCCTCTCTTCCTCCCTCCACGGCCTCAGCTCCTCCCAAAACCCAGCCTCCCCAAAATCCAATCCCCCTCTTTCTCCCTCGATCTCCCAAAACTCAGAAATCTCACTCAACTGAAATTTCACGAATTTTGGTGAAAATATGGAAATTTCGGCAAAATTATCTAAATTTTCATGAAATCTTATTGGTTTTGTATTAAAATTTCCATACTCCAAAAAAAAAAAAATTTTTTGAAATTTTACTCCTTACTTTTAAGTAAGGAAAATGCTTATTGCCTTAATTCTTTTTTTTTTTTTTTTCCAACTTAGGTTTTATCAATAATCAATTCATTTGACATGGTTATTTATCTTTAATTAATTTGTCATATGCATTATTCCTGATAATTTCAAACCTTAAATCGCATATGATCATTTGATTTTAACTAATTAGAATAACAACTAGTTCCTTGACATGCACTCCGCGTGCATCTGTTGGCTTTTTCACCATAAAATTACAATTAACACTTTTATTTATTAGAAAATTTTGGCAAAAAGACTCCAACTATATATCTATTTTTAGTTGAAGATCTCGTTTTTACTTTGCTTCAATCAAGGACTATTATTTTTCAAGTGTTTCAATCAAAGATTGTTGTCAATTCTATTATAATTTCGTCAAAAATTGATTATATGCAAAACACGTGACCAATTTTTAGGGCTAAAATTGTCATTTTAGCTAAAAATTAATTACAAAAAAAAAACTAAAATAATTATAAAAAAAAACTAAATAATTATAAAAAATTTTCAAACAGGACACCTCGTTTGGGGTCAATCTTAGTTTAGGATACCAGTTTGGGTTTGTCCTAGTTTAGGACACATATTTAGGATTTGTATTAATGTGGGACAATCCGTCAACTCCGTTAAACTCCGTTAAAATCTCCGTTAAAATGAGGGATAATTTGGAAATTTTATATTTTAAAAACAGAAAAAAAAACAAAAAGGTTACCACTAAAAAACTAAAACCATTAATACTAAAAATAAATTAAAATATTTAAAACTAATTTTATGATTTGTGAAAATTCTCATCTCTCACCTCTCTCGATCTCTCAATCTCATCTCTACCCAACCCAGAACTCACCGTCTCTCTCCCAGCTCTATCCCCATCCCTGTACACACACCCCCTCCTCTCTTCTTTTTCTTCTGATTCTTCCCGCACCCTCACCTTTTCCCTTCTTTTTCTTCTTCTTCTTCTTCTTCCCCCCACCCCGAGCCCATTTCTCTTTCCTTCTCTTCTCCCTCCCTTTCTCTCCAGCTGGCGCCCCTTTCCCATCTCTTCTCCGTCGCCGACCCTCCCCCTGCTTCCCACTGAAACCCACCCCTCACTTTCTTTCTCTGCCTCACTCTCCCTCCCCTCTCCTCTCCATTCAACCTCTGCCACCAGCACCATTGAAACCCATAACCCAAAACCCCTGAAACCCAGAACCCACAAACCCACCCGAAACCCACTCTCCTCTCTTCCCCATTTCCTCCCCACCCCGATCCCCTTTCCACTCACCCTCTGCCACCAGCACCACTGAAACTCATAACCCAAAACCCCCGAAACCCAGAACCAACATACCCACCCGAAACCCAGAACCCAAAACTCACTCTCCTCTCTTCCCCCCTTCCTCCCCACCCAATCCCCTCCCAGCAACAGGCCCAGCCCAGTCCTATGCTCTAGGGACTTTGAGTTGCTTCTTCTTCTTCTGATTTTTTATGCAAAATTATATATTCATCCTTAATTAAAATGTTAGCTGGGAAAGAAACACGAAAGACACATACAGATCACTAATAAATGTGTATGCATAAATTTTTTGAGTAAAATTATGGAGTTGTTGTGATTATTTCATTGGCAGTGTCGATAGCTCCAGCCCACCACCTGCTCATGGTTTTGATGTTGGATTTAGCTTCAAATCATCTACGCTCAAACACTCAGAACCCACAAATCCCACTCAAAACCCACTCTCCTCTCTTCCCCCCTTCTTCCCTACCCCGATCCCCTTCCAACAGCAAGCCCAGCCAGATTTGGCTTTGGGTAATTTTTTTTTTCATTTTCTGTTTTTTTGTTGTTATGTAATTTTATGTTTTTGTGGGTTTTTAGTTTTAATCTTTTTGAAATGTTGACTTTTTTTAGTTTTAAACTTTTTAATGATTTTTTTTCCTAAAAAAAAAAGTCTTGATCTTTTTAGTGGTAAAATTTGTTTTTTTATTTATTTTTTTGTTTTAAAATATAAATTTCCAAATTATCCCTCATTTTAACGGAGATTTTAACGGAGTTTAACGGAGTTGACGGATTGTCCCACATTAATACAAATCCTAAATATGTGTCCTAAACTAGCACAAACCCAAACTGGTATCCTAAACTAAGATTGACCCCAAATTAGGTGTCCTGTTTGAAAATTTTTCCCAAAAATTTATATGGAAAAAAAAGGATAATTAAATTCAATATTCCCTTTTTATTCAACTTAAGTTTTTTTGACCCCCCATCTCCAATTCTTACTTTTAACTTTTTTTTTCTTTTTCTCTCTCCCTCTCCCTCCGCTCCCTCTGCTAGCCTAGCCCCCATCAATATGGATTTGACCAGATCAGAATCGACATTTGGTGGAATCACCATCAATATGGGTTCAACATCAACATCAGAATTCATATAAAATCCACATTTCTGATTGGCAATTTCGGGTAGCCTAATTTGTGACTACTTATCTCGCGTTTCATAGCTCATTTTTGAATTATTTCTATATGGTTATAAAGAGAAGATTCATAGCTTCAAAATGAGTATAAGATTTTTAATTTTGGTCAAGATTTGATGGGTCAAAAGTTGGGGTGAAGTTGAGATAAAAACTGGAAAACATTTATTTGTTTGTAAATTTTTTAATTTGAGGTATGAACTTGAAAAACATGGTAAAGTTGAGGTACTAAATTGAAATTAAGTCTTTTAGTGGTGTGTCACGTCGTCAGATAACGGCCTTTTTGACGGCTAGACTAACGGAGGTACCTACTTGACACGGTTTAGTAGTTAGTGTACCTTAATGCAACTTTTTGAACTTGAGGTACCAAGTTGAAAAGTGGTGTATAGTTGAGGTATATAATTGTAATTTACCCTATAAATATTGTTTGGTTAATTTTTTGGGTGCTTTAATTAGAATCCCAAAATGAGAAAAAAAAAGTTAAGTCAAACCCTAGCTGGCCCAAAACTTAAGTAGAAACTCAAATTGTCTACCGAGCGCTCGGCAGATGTATCTGCAACCTGCATCTGCAAGCTAAAATATGCATATACAACCTAAAACATGTTATATGCAAGCTAAAAAGATGCATTTGCAACCTGCAACTGCAAGCTAAAATATCCATATACAACCTAAAACATGTTATATGCAAGCTAAAAAGATGCATCTGCAACCTGCAACTGCAAGCTAAAATATCCATATACAACCTAAAACATGTTATATGCAAGCTAAAAAAATGCATCTGTAACCTAAAAAGATAATTTGTAAGCTAAAAAAGATGCATCTGCATCCACCTAACTCTCGACAAGCTACCAAACGCTCAATAATGTATTTATCCATCTCTGCCTGCTCATACACGGACTGATTGAGCTGAAACTTAATTTTTTAATTGGATTAGTTTGTAGTTAAAAATCTTTCAAAACTGAGTTTATAAGTAATTTATTATAATTTTTTTCCTTGAGTTTGTATTATAACGTGATTTGATTAAGAGAGGGAGAGAGATATAAAGAGAGAGTAAGTAGTGAGTTAGTGCTTTGATTTATTTTATTTAATTTAAATTTTATTAAATTAGTATTTTACTGTTTTTCCCTGACTTTATTAAATGATTTTATTGTAGCATTTTTAAGTAGGAGGGTAGGTTTGGCATTTATGAAAATTTCACCTAAGGGGGAAGTTTGCTTTTATATATATATATATATAGATATACATAGATTTAGATAACAAAAATACTCTAGAGCTAATTAGTTAGTAAGATAATATGGTGCTAACCACCCTTTTGGGCCCACTACACAATGTAATCTCATGATTCAAACCGTTCATATTTTAGGTCTCAAATTAAAGATAAACTTTGCAAAAAATCAACCAAATCAGAAATCATTTAGCCATTTGATTATCATTACAATCATTTCATGTTTTATCTAAAAACTTGTGTTCGTAAATTTACATGAGCACAATTAGCTTACTAATAGTTGACTAAACAATTTCCTATTTTATTGATTTTTTGTAAGGATGATATTTGAATGAGAATCTAAAAAATAAATGGTTTGGATCATGAAATTACATTGTGTAATGGGCTAAAAATAATGGTTAGCGTCGTATTATCTTACTAACCGGTTAACTCTAAAGCGCTTCTCTTTAGATAAATATAGATAGACGAAAAAATATTTTCGATAAACATTTAAAATGATAACCATTTAATTAAACGGTCAAATCATTTCCGATTTAGCTAATTTTATGTAAGAATGATTTTTCAACGGAAACTTAAAATGTAGATGGTTACGATCATCAAAATACAATGTGAAGTGAGTCCCATAAAAAATCTCTTAGTCACCCTTAAACTAGGGATCCCGGCCTCAATGGAAGTTGTTGTATAGATAGATAAAAATACATATAACTTTACCTAGTTATTCTTAAGAAATTTGGAAAACTAACTCATTTTGAATTACATTAAAAACTTTTAACTCTCTTTTAAAAAATTTAGGGCCCGTTTGGTATTCTGTTCAAATTTTTTCTTCAAAAATTAAGATATTTTTTTTAAATGTGAGTTTTCAAAATTAATTTTTAAAATTCGAAAACTTGTTTGGTATCAAATTTGAAAACAATTTTAAATTTTAAAAATGATGGCAGCTAAAGAAGAATGAAGTTTTAAAAAAAAAAAAGATGTTTTATCGTTTGTAAAAATAGGCCTGTTTTTGAATTTTATTTTAAAACTGTTTTTTAAAATAGTCTACTAAATATATTTTTCTTGACTAAAACATTTTTTTAGTTTTTTTTTTTTAAAAAGTTTTTGAATAGAATACCAAACAGGCTTTTATAATTTTGACCTGGAAGTGTTCAAATTCTCCTCGAGTAGTGTTTGAACCCTATCGAGTAATGCTCAAGAGGTGTTCGATCATTATTCGAAAGTCAAATTTTTAAAATTGTTTTTAAAAGGATTAACGTCTTTAATCGACTTAAATTTAGGTTAGTTTTTCAAATATCTGGTTATTCTTCTCACGTGCAAGATAATTAATTTGCCCATTGGGCTATACAAGCCAAAATGACTGTACGTAATCAGAAATGCAGCATATATTCTCCTCCTTTACCTGAGCACCTCTGGTTCACTTTGACATTCGCTCAACCTCTGTTCGCTCTCGTCTTCAACCTCTTTCAAACTCTCTCACTCTGGTCCGCAACTCCAGCCCAAGGTAACCTCTACGACCCATCTCTTGTTCAAGTCAATAACCCCAATTTTGTATGCATTAGATTCATTTTGTGATACCCAGTTCAGTCACTGTCACACTAATGCAATTCTTAGTCAATTGATTTATTGTTGGTTTTGGATTGTACCCTTTAATATAGAGCATATAATCATAATTTCTGATTTGGGTATCTGGTTTTGAACCCTCCCCTTTCGTCTGGTGTTGCAATTCAAATTGTTGTTTTATTTGAAGGTGTGTTTGGTTGGTTAGATTAATTTGATGGAAGGTGGAGAATCCTCAATGGACACAGGCGATTGGAGGAGCCAATTGCCGCCAGATGCACGACAAAGAATTATCAACAAGATGTAAGTATGTTTGAAAAAGAAAAAAAAAAAAAAAAAAGCTACAAATCATGGACCTCATAAATGTGTGAAATTTTATTTTTTTCTTCCATTTCTTTGGTTTTTTCACCCAGAATCATGTTACTTGGTTTATGCCAGAAAAGGGTTTGTAATTTGCATGGAGATGTTCATAAATAGTCAAATTAAAAGATTGATGGTGCCCATCTAGTACCTTTTTATATCAGAGACAGGAATTTGGTTAGCAGGTTGTAGTGAATTCATTTATGCAGGCACTAATTGAAATAATAAAGTTTGAGATATGTGATCAGTATATAGTACTAGATAATTAAGGACTGGTTTTACAATAGAAATAGATAATTCGATTGTGAATCTCTGTACAGGTGCATAAGAGTTTGTACATTCATGTGGATGTTTTGAAGTTAACAAGCATGAATAGCTATACCCCTTTTTGTGTGAATAGAAATTGTTATAGTCAAGTTATGCCTTCTGTTCTAATATGATGATGAACTAGTGACGGCTGAGGTATGGTTCCATATATGCCTGCTTAGGAATTTTGAAGCTAAAGATCACATGCTATTTTGGGACAAGTACATGCCAACACTGTATTCCTTTTTTTTTTTTTTTTTCTTTTTTCTGTCAAATCTACTGATGGATTATTATTCTTTGTACTTTTTTTAGCTTAATTTAACCCTTTGGGATAATTTAGTCAAGTTATTTAATCACTTAATGGTCAATAACTTACAAGAACTCAATCTCCATTCCTTCATGGTTAATAACTTACTAAATGTATTGCATATGAAGATCTGATACATTAAAGTGGCATCTTCCCTTCTCTGGTGAAGAGGGATTGCACGCACTCGAGAGAATTGCTGTACGGTTTGAGGAAAAGATGTATGTTGCTGCCACAAGCCAGGTACTTCCACAGTAATATTTCACAGTACATGCAAGCTTACTGAGATTTGTTAATTTTGAAACTCTCTTTGTATTTTGGATGGCACTGTAATCTATGTTTTGTGTGGATCTCTTTTTCCAGTCGGATTATCTACGGAAAATTTCTCTAAAGATGCTCACCTTGGAGACCAAGTCTAAAACCACCATGGAGACCAAGTTTCAAACCAGCCCCTCCAACCTGACACAGCATCGCGTACGTGCTTAAAGTCTACACATTTTGCAACTTGGTCCTATATAAAATCCATGTATTAAAATTAAAAAAAAAAAAAAAATCAGAATTTCAGAAACTCAAATGACTATTGAAGAATAGAAAGATTCCTAAATTGCTTGTAATATTCCTGAATAATTACTCTATTTATATTCTTGATCTTCCTTCTTTTACAAGCTTTGTGAATTGTGCTAGATGCAAAATTGATCTTTTCTCAAAGTTTGTCAGCATTATCATCATCTGTTTCCCCTGTGCAGTTACAGGACGTTCTTGGTGAGGTCTCAAAATTGCAATGGTTAATCACAATGCATAATAAAACAAAAGATGTAATTCTAGTGTTTTAAGCATGTGGATTATTCAGTGATTCTCTGCTGTTCAATATCAGAGTTTGAATCCATCTGCTTGAGTCAATACAATTGTAGTGTATTGAGCATGCAATTGATAGCTAAAATTGTTAACACAGCCAATACCATATCTAACAACCCATATTCCCATTTATGTATATGGGTGTTGTAGTGTCTGTCTCATACCCGCAACACCAAGTCTTGCTTAAGTCATTTCATATGCCTATTTAATTAATTTGTTACTCTTCCTTAGTTGATCACGTACTCTAGCTGATTACTGAATAAGTCACAGAATGCTGCATAGAATAATTCTCCTCCTTTACCGTAGAATGTAATTGACAAATCCTATATCACATGATCCAAGTCGGTAAAGTAAACTGAGAATTTTAGAACCTGAGCACCTCTGGTTCACTTTGACATTCACTCAACCTCTGTTTTTTTTCGTCTTCAAGCTCTTTCAAACTCTCTTACTCTGGTCTGCAACCCCAGCCTCCATGTAACCTCTATCACCCATCTCTTGTTCAAGGTAATAACCCCAAGTTGTTTCAATTTTATATGCATTAGATTCATTTTTTGATACCCAATTCAGTCACTGTCACAGTAATCCAATTCTTAGGTAATTGATTTATTCTTGGTATTGGATCTTACTCTTTAACATAGAGCATATCATTCGTAATTTCTGATTTCTGGTCTTTTTAGATTTGGGTATCTATTTTTGCACTTTCCTCTTTCATCTGGTTTTGCAATTCAAATTGTTGTTATATTGGTTGGTTAGATTAATTTGATGGAAGGTGGAGAACTGTCAATGGAAACAGGCGGTTGGAGGAGCCAATTGCTACCAGATGCGCGACAAAGAATTATCAACAAGATGTAAGTAATTTTGAAAAAGAAAGAAAAGCTAGAAATCATGGACCTCATAAATGAACGAAATTTTACTTGGTTCATGCCAGAAAGGGTTTGTAATTTGTATGGAAGTGCTCACAAATAGTCAAAGTAAAAGATTGATGGTGCCCATCAAGTAGCTTTTTATATCAGAGACAGTTGTGTCATAGTTTGTTATAAAGGGAAATCTCAATATTGAATGTAGAGGCATTTAGTTAGCAGTTTGTAGTAAATTCATTTATGCAGGCAGTAAATGAAATAATAAAGTTTGAGCTATATGATCGATATATAGCTTTAGGGTGGCAAATCTGGAGTGGGAAAATCCAGATTCTTGTAATGCTTTGCTGTGTAGGAGATACAAGTTTTTTGGAGATAGGAAGAAAGGACCTGGTTCTGGGAATATGTGCTGTGATGGCAATTTTTTGGGTGGTTTGGTTGGAAAGAAATAGGAGAATTTTTGAGGAAGCTAGGGGTAAGGAGGTAGATCAATTGTGGGAAAGGGTTCTTTTTTGGTCATCGCTTTGGGCATCGGTATCCTTAGAATTTAGAGATACCTCTTTTCAATCAATTCTTCTTGATTGAGTGCTGTTGTATTCTAGTTTTGGTAGATTAGGTGGTGGACAGGTGTAAGGGTCTTACAAAACCCCTATAACAATAGGTTCTTGGTTGTAATTAGCTGTGTTGTCTAGTTCAGGGGTTCTGGGCAGGGCTTGTGGCTTTGTTTGTATTTTATTTCGTGGTGGTGTTTCCTGGCTGTTGTTGTACTGTTGTGTGGACTCCTTGTCCACTTCTTTGTACTTTTTCTTCTGTTTAATAAAAGTTTTGTTTCTCATCAAAAAGATATATAGCTGATAAATAAAGACTGGTATTATCATAAAAAAGTAGATAATTCAATCGTGTCTCTGTGGTGCATATTCGTTTAATTACATGAACAACATGAGTGTGAAGATGTATTGTCTTATAAGCATGAGAAATCTGAACATACATAAGCATGAGAAAGGTGAGCCATTGGATTGCAAGATTTTTATTTAAATAAAATACGTGTTCTGCAATCCAATGACTCACCCTTCTCATTCTTGTGTATGCTCACTTTCTCATGCTTACAAGAGAATTCCTGTGATTGTCAATTCATGTGAATGTTTTGAAGTTAACAACCATGAATGACATATACCTCTCTTTGTGTGAATAGAGATTGTTATAGTCAAATTATGCCTTCTGTTCTAATATGATGATGAGTCAGTGACTGCTGAGGTCTGGTTGCATAAATGCCTACTTCTGATATCGAAGCTAAAAGAGCACATGCTTTTTTCTTTGGGGACAAGGGCATTCCAATGGTGTATTCTTATTTTCTTTTTCTTTTTCCTATCAAATCTACTGATGGATTATTATTCTTTGCACTTTTTTTTTAAGCTTAATTTAACCCTCATATCTGCTTTTGGGACAATTTAGTCAAGTTATTTAATCACTTAGAATCCACTTTTGTTTTTAAGAAGTCCATTTCCATTCCTTCATGGTCAATAACTTACTAAATGTATTGCATATGAAGAACTGATACATTAAAGTGGCATCTTCCCTTCTCTGGTGAAGAGGGATTGCACGACCTCGAGAGAATTGCTGCAAGGTTTGAGGAAAAGATGTATGTTGCTGCCACAAGCCAGGTACTTCCACTGTAATATTTCACAGTGCATGCAGGCTTACTTAGATTTGTTAATTTCTAAACTCTCTTTGTATTGTGGATGGCACTGTAATCTAAGTTTTGTGTGGATCTCTTTTTCCAGTCGGATTATCTACAGAAAATTTCTCTAAAGATGCTCACCTTGGAGATCAAGTCTCAAGCAACCATGCAGACCAGGTTTCAAACCAGCCCCTACAACCTGAAACGGCACCGTGTACATGCTTAAAGTCTACACATTTTGCAACTTAGTCCTATGTAAAATCCATGTATTAAAAAAAATATATATTCAGAATTTCAGAAACTCAAATGACTATTGAAGAATAGCAAGATTCCAAAGCTGCTTGTAATATTCCTGAATAATTACTCTATTTATATTCTTGATCTTCCTTCTTTTACATGCTTTGTCTATTCTGCTAGATGCAAAGTTGATCTCTTCTCAAAGTTTGTTAGCATCATCATCATCTGTTTCCCCTGCATTTACATGACATTCTTGGTTAGGTCTAAAAATTGCAATGGGGTTAATCACAATGCATAATAGCACAAAAGATGTAATTGTAGTAGTGTATGAAGCATGTGAATTATTCAGTGATTCTCTGCTGTTCCATATCAGAGATTAAATCCATCTACTTGAGTCAATATAATTGTAGTGTATTATGCCTGCACATGCAATTGAATAGCTGCAATTGTTAACACAGCCAATACCATATCCAACAACATTAAGTCTTGCTTTGGTCATTTCAATATGCCTAACTTAACTAATTTGTTAGTCTCTTATATGCACCAATGAAAATTAAAGAAGGGTTTGAGCTATGAAGCCATGGTGGTGTTTTTGGAAATGGTGGTGGGCATGTCCACTGGTTTCCTCGTTTTTGTGCTCTGGTTTTTGGTAAATGCAGGTCAGAGGGGTAGGCTTTGTTTGGGAGGTAGGCGTACGCGCTTGGAGGGATGTGGGACTCGTGCTACAATTGATCTGATGGCCTAGGTTATGAGTAATTTTTCAGTGTAACTGACTAATCATAAGACCGTCACGTGGCATTACTAATCTACTTATAATGCATGTATATTTATTCATGAAGAAATATATACCTTAAAAGTATAAATTAATTTTTCACTTATGTTATAATAGATAAATTAGTAACACCAGTAACACCACGTGCTGGTATTGCGGCCACAACCAAAACATTTCTTGTGTTGTATATGTTTGGTTGAGTGACTTGGTTTTGCCTTATGGTAGGTTCTCATGTGTAATAGTGTTTTTTGTCTAGGAAATTCTATTCATGCCCTAAATTTTCTCTAGGTTTGTAAATTGGCTTTGATATAGTTCGAAACTTACTTGTTTTTGCTCGTTCAAGCTCCCATAAATTAAAATAAGTTGAGCTCAAACAAAATATTAGAGAAAAACGAGTTCATCGCTTGAGCATCGGTATACTTGACTCGTAAAGTTCGTGAGTTACTCGTATGTCATTATGAGATAACTCAAGTTTAGTTCGAGCTTCGCTTGTTCCTTAAAGCTTAGCTTATAAGTATTAAAAAATTTAATCTTATAATTAAGATATATTAAAAATAAAATACATGCCATGATAAAAATAAGAGTCCATTAATATAGAGGTACTGTCATCTAATTTTATTAATCAAAACCACCTAAAGCCTCATTCTTCCTTTGCGGACCAACTACCACAAACTCATTCTTCATTTGCGGACACCACACTACGATTAGATTCCAAAATACCATGCAGACACTACACCACCACCACTAGATCCCAAAATACCATCCAAAAATAGACATAACAAAAACATAACATGCAGACATCTTCCAAAATACTACCAGCATCAACGCAGTTTCAGTTCATTTGCAGTTCCAGAAATTACAGTTTCTGCAGTTTCAGTTCACTTGCAATTCCAGAAACTGCAGTTTCAGAAATTGAACTAAACAAAAAAAATTAAGAACCTACTACTGATAAAGAAGCTGCAGTTTCAGTTCATTTGCAATTCCAGAAATTACAGTTTCTGCAGTTTCAGTTCATTTGCAGTTCCAGAAACTGCAGTTTCTGCAGCTTTCAGTTCATTTGCAGTTCCAGAAATTACAGTTTCTGCAGTTTCAGAAACTGAACTAAACAAAAAAAATCAAGAATCTACTACTGATAAGAAATCAAAGTAGGTGTCTACCACGAGCTATGACCATGTCCAATCGAGGAGAAGCCGGAGTGGTCGGAGTAGATCTAAAATGCTTCGATCAAGCTCGGAACAGATCCATTGCTTCTTGGTCGGCGCTGAGATTTTTAAGGCCATTGACAACAGTGCTGCTCGTGGTGGTGGTGTTCGTCCTGAAGGTGTTTGCTCTGGGAAGAAGAAGAACAAGAAGATGATGAAGAGGAAAGAGAAGAGGGACAGTGGGGGGAGAAAGAGAGAAGATGAAAGTGAAGAGAGAAGAAAGAGAAAGACAAAAAACAGCTAGATGCATCTTACTTTGTTATTAAATAAAATTAATTGGTGCACTAGAGAGTAAAAACAATAAGTAAAAGGTAGTTTAGGGTAATTAATTCTAAAAATAAATCCAATCTTATTTAAGTAAGTAGTTTCTTTCTTTTATTATTATTTGTCATCAAGCTGAGCCAAACTGAAGCTCGAGCTCATTTCAAAAACAAACTAGCCCAAACATAAGCTCAAACTCCTTCCATAAATTAGCTGAGTTGAAGTGAAGTTGAGCTTGGAAAAAATTATACAAGTCGAGCTTAAACATAGCTCGCCAAGCTTGAGTCGAGATTGAGATTAATAAATAATAAATAGGGTTAATTTCAGTTCAGTACTTCAAGTTTGTTTTAAATTTCAATTTAGTACCTCATGTTTAAAATCTTGCAATGTCATACTTCATCTTTCCAATTTGTTGCAATGTCATACCTCCGTTCGTATGACTGTTAAGAGATCTGTTAAATACTGATGTTGCACTTACTTGGCACTCCCACAATGCTGATTGGATGCCACGTGGTCTGACAACATAACACGTCATGTCAGGTGGCATAAAAAATAATTTAAAATGTAAAAATGTAAAAATAATTATGTGGCATGATATGCCATGTTTCTAGATTTTTAATTATTTTTATGCCACGTGACATGACGTGGCCTGTTATCAGACCACATGGCATTTAGTCATCATTGTGGGAGTGTCATGTAAGTGCCACATCAGTTTTTAACAGATCTCTTAACAATCATACTGACGGAAGTATGACATTGCAACAAATTGGAAAGATGAGATATGACATTGCAAGATTTTAAACATGAGGTACTAAATTGAAATTTGAAGCAAACTTAAGATACTGAACTGAAATTAACCCTAATAAATATTATCAGAGCTGAGCTTGAGTACCTCGGTATTTAGCTTGCTTCAGCTCGTTTAACTCCTTAATTTAAACTCAATTTTATTTCTTCAATAAAATTAAACAAAACAGAATTAAAAAATGTAATAACTAAAAATCAAGAAAATATAATAGCAATTGAGCAACCCCCACCCAACCCACGTCCCTTCCTTGTGATCGTGCCCAGTCCTTGACTACCGTTGCGTCGTTGGACCTCCCTTTGCTACACCACTAACACTATCAAAATAAGTAATTGCTCATATACCAAGTGTGAGCCCCTGTGAATTTTATAAATTTTATTTTGTAGATGTATGAATTTTTGAGTTTGTAAACTCATTTTTGATAATGAATGGATATTTTTGGAGAATTTTAGAAATTTATTTGAGGTTATTTAGAATTATTTTCCCATTTTTACATTTATTTGGAGACTTGGAATTTTTATAGAAAATTATTGAAGTCATAGAAAAATAGTACTAGTTGAGAGGAGTCTGTAGCATTTTTCAGAATATTTTTTGAACTCCCCAGCGATTTTATTTTCCTATGTTTAGAAGATTTTAAAAAATTAGAAAATAAAAAATGTTTATTGGGCCTAACAAGGACACGTGGAGGAATGTGATTTGTGGAAACTGTTGATTGTTCGTTGACACGACTGGGAAGGACATTAAACAGCGTTGTTTTGAGGCAAAGATCTGCGCCGTATTTGGACGACGACCTCCGCTTCGATTCGAATGTACCGACCCGTTTACCTGCATATTCTGTGTCTGCTGTGACCTACGTGACACGACCTGATCTGGTAGGAGGACCCGCCACGTCTCTAATCCGGATTGGCTTTGACTTGCATGTTTTTCCCTTCTTCTGAGCCGTCAGATCAGCTCTTAATGATGAAATCTCAGTCATCCAACCTTTGCCGCCTCTTGAAGATGGTCCAGACTTTTGATGGTGGTTTTAACTTCAATGTAAGCCATCCATGCATTCTCCCTAACTTGGCCTATTAATACTCCAAATTTCGAGAATTTTTAATGTGTAACCGATACACCACCACGTAGTGTAACCAATTCAATGTGTAAGGGTATTGTTGGATGGTATTTTTATCTCTCCTAGGGTATAATATTAATAACTTCCATTCATATTATGATATGTTAGATTGGTTACACCACGTGGCAGTGTATCGGTCACACCAAAAAATCTTTTCCAAATTTCAACCATTTTCTTCCCATTTGCTCCAAACCCTTTCTCTCACTAAGGAGAGCCTCTTTCTAGAAACCTACTCTCATTTCCTTTGCTTTTTAATTTTTCATGTTTGGTTCGTTTAATTATTATTTTGTTTAGTTAATTGTTTTAGTTTAGTATAATTAATTAGTTTTAAATAATATTTAAGTTTAGTTCAATTATAGTTAATAATTTCTAACTAATGGTTTAGTTTTAACAAGTTATTTTAATTATAAAGGAAATGATTTTGACGTCCATTTTACACTCCCTAATGTTAAATTAACTCACATAATGGTTTCAAATGTTAAAAATGTCCACCTAATAATAATAAATAAAATAGCTTTTTGAAAAAAGGCGCTCAAATTCACAAAAAAAAAAAAGAGGCGCTAAGTGCCTAAGTGCACATGAGGCACTCTACAGTGCCGATAGCTCCTATTCGACAGGAACTTTGTAACGATGAACATGGCAAATGTTGATGTGACTTCATGAGGGTGATTTTTTGTGTTTTATGTTGGTTTTATGAACTTTTGACATCTTTATGTAAGAGA
Organism: Dryas octopetala; assembly: GCF_963921425.1. Classification (NCBI taxonomy): domain Eukaryota; kingdom Viridiplantae; phylum Streptophyta; class Magnoliopsida; order Rosales; family Rosaceae; genus Dryas; species Dryas octopetala. Next base: position 8,318,956 of record NC_141369.1, read on the forward strand.
AATACATAAGGTATATTTATAAGTATCATTATTATGCATTTTTTATAGTTGTTGCACAGTGAGTATCAACAATGACTATACTGTAAAACACAGGATGATAGGAAAAAAAAAGCGTGGTGTGCGCTGGGCTCCATGCCTAGCTCGTTTTTTTCATTAATTAATGTGGGTTGAGTTATCACTGGGTTTTTTTTAATGTGGGTTGGATTATCATTGTATTTTTCATTCTGAACTTTAAAAACCTAATTATTATAGAAAATTAGGTTCTATAACCAAATCACTAATATACTTGGTAAGAAGGACAAGGAGATACTAACTTGAGTATTTTTAACAAGGAGATACTAACTTGAGTAAAGGACAACAATCTACATTTTTGAGCTGCATCTGCATCTTTGATTTTTTTTTTTTATTTACTACTTGAATCTTAATATTTGGGGGATTGATTAGGTACTTTATAATGTATTTTAGGAGATTTATTGATTTAAAATTTAAAATTTGGATTTTTTATTGAGAATATTTAATGTAATTGCAATGTTGTAATTAGGCATGCAGTAAATTTTGAAGATGCACTAATTTTTTGGATGCAGCTGCGGATTTGTCGTGGAACTCAAGTTGTTGAGCAAGTTGTCTTTCTAGTCAACATTATTGGTGGTCCAATCTTTAAAACTAACGAACCCTTATAATTACCCAATACTTTTAGTTTCATTTATAGCTTAATTATTTTAAGTAATTGTTTAGTTACATGATTAGTAAGTCATTGATAATAAATAATTTAATTAATTTTAAAAATAATTTTATTTTCTATAAATTAATTATTTATTTTAAATATTATAAATTATTTAAGAAATAGTAATTACTTAATAAATAATTATTTTAAATTATTTTAAGGGTTTTAACTATCAAATAATTGTTTTAAATTGTAAGTAATTATTGTAATTAGTAAATAATTATTTTACATTCTTAAAACATTTTAATTACTTAAAAAATTATTTTCTAATTTCTAAAAGGTTTTCAACTTCAAGAAAATTCTTGGAACCCTCAAGATTCCTAAACCTAGATCCTAAGCCGACTTTAGGGTACTAGGACCTATCTTAGGCTTCAATCCAAGTTAAAATATGACTTAAGACCTTAGTAACCAAACTTAAGGTTTTTAATTGAATCAAATTGACTTAGCGTTTTGAATCGAATGTTATTCTAAGATTAGTAAAGTAACTGGGCCTAAACTTAGTGAGTAAATGAGGTTATTCAAGGGACTTTTTTTTAAGGTGAAATCTAATATTATGATATTGTTGGAGTAGGACTCCAATCACCCAAAGACGAACGTAAGGATGATGTTGAAGATAGGTGGTACTTGAAACTGTGGTGTAGGATCAGGCTAAAGCTTTGGACTCCATGTAGGGTAACTTCACTCATGGTTAGAGACTTTGCTGTGTACTATGTACTAAATATGATGTGTGAGAACTTTGCATATGCTTTTGTATGACATATGTTGTGTGGTTTTATCTATGTTGAGATATATGTTGTGATGACTTAGGGGTGAAGGGTTACATTCTGTGACCTTGGGTTTCGATCCCCTAAACCTTCAGAGGGGTTTATAGACGGGCCAAATCGAATGGCCTGAGGGGAGGCCTAGTCTAAGTGGCATAGCCATTAAAGTGGACACTCTCGCTAGCACTTCTCAATTCTATCTAGGTAAGGGTAGTTGGTCATATGGACTGGTCATCAAGTATGTTCTCTTAAGGCCGCCTCATTATGAAATGATTATTGGAAATTCTTTGGTTTTAAATGGATGTGTGAGTAGGATAACTGGTTTCCTTTGAAAAAACTCAACCAAAGGTTTTTGTTGTACATTGTTTTAAGCTTTTCCCAAATGTCGAAACTGTATGTAGTAGCTATGTTATTGCCTTACTTTCAAACCTGGCTTGAGTCTCTCTACGAGGCAAATGATTGTATGTGATGCTCACCTTTTACTTGATCTTATGTATTTAGGTACTATGCACGAAAAAGAAAAGAACTTGGACTGAGTCATGTGGGCCAATGTCGCATAATGAATGTTAGTGGATATGTCAACTTCTTTCTTGCTTTGGTGATTGCCCTTCCGTTATTTTAAGTCTTTTATATTATGATTATTTCCTTCTTCTTAAATGCATGCCAACATTTTATGTAGTACGTAGTTATGTTATTGCCTTAATTTCAAACCTAGTCCTTTGTCTTTCAAGTAGCTGAGTAGAATCAATGGGATCAGAACAAACACATTTCCTACAGACGGCACCAAACTGCTGGTACAAAAAGTTGGACCAATCAAAGACACGCGTAAAATCACAATCACATAAGAAACACCCACAATATATATAGTGGTTCACCACGATCGATGTGATTGTGGCTACGTCCACTTGGATTGTTTGGGTGTCACTATGAATAATGTGTGAGTACAATTTACATGAGAGCTCTTAGAGAGTCTAAGGATATATATCAGGGAGAGTCATTTCTAAATGGGGTGAGGATCCTATTAATAATGGATAGGAGACCCTCCACTTTACAGTTATCCCAATGTGGGATCCAACCCCAAGAAGGCCCAATATGGCCCAATTATAACCCAGGCCAAATATGGCACAAACATGATCGTATGTGATGCTCACCTTTTACTTGATCATATGTTTATAGGTACTATACAAGAAGAAGTGTTTGCCTCAAAATCTCTATGACCACATATCGACTAGGCCGCGGATCAAGGAAACCACACGTCCTTCTAATATGTGTTAGGAGTGCTAGTACGCAACAGTGGGGCCGAGCGTACAAATGATAGGGTTGCGCAAAACTGACTTCCGGTTAGGCGACCGTGGACTGAGGAAGGAACACTTCTCAGTCACAAAGATTCTAATGCCTTGGCTGCAAGGACTTAGGGTAGTGTAGCCGAGATAGGTGTGATGGTGATACGATGAGTGCAAGTGAAAGTGTGAGTGATAGGTGTAAAATCAAAATCAAGTAAATAACAATTAACTGTAAAAACGAAATCAAAACAGAAGCAATCTTCATAATTAATCAAAATAATACAAGTATGAATTGTAAATCGCATAATCTAAAACTACTTTAATCTAAGAAAACAATAAACCTAATTATACGGAATTTAAAGAACAAGAAAGTAACTCTAAACTAACAATATGCGAATCAAAGAGACATACTCATATTAATACCAATAGAAACCGAAGAACACAAAAAGTTTTTATCCTAATTTCTTGAGAGAAGCCATAATATTTTCTCAAGAACACCCAAAAATTGGAAAAGAAACTGAAAGAACATAGTAATAACCTATGATAATCGAAGAACTAGGGTTTTTGATGCTCTTGATTTCTGGGATTTTTCTCGGGGTCAAATTTGTTTTTTGTTTTTTGTGGTTCAATGTCTCTATTTATAGTGGTAAAACCCTAACAGGTGCCTTCGATCCCAAGAGTCACAATCCTTCAAGAAGTTGTAACCGGAAAGAATCTTATTAAAAGGTTATAACTCTTGATATTCTTCTGACTTCTCGGTTCCTTGTTTGAATAAAAGTTGGCCTCTTTTGGTTGTTTATTGGGCTTGGCCCACCACGGTTATGTGTGGGTTGCTTTACTTGATATTGGTCTTTGACTCGTACACGGCATGTTTCTTTTGTCAAATGAGCATGCTCTGCTTGCGACCTGCTTAATTTCTGTGTGTTTTGGCCCATCTGAGAAAATGCAATTTCAAACCCAAACAAGAAGAGAAGAACTTGGACTGAGCTTGTGTAGGCCATTGTCGCATAATGATAGTTAGTGGATTTGTCAACTTCTTTCTTGCTTTGGTGATTGCCTTTTTGTTGTTTTAAGTCTTTTATATTAATATTTATTTACTTCTTCTTAAATGCCATCATTTTATACAGTAGTTATGTTATTGCTCTACTTTCAAACCTAGTCGGGGATCCCCCTACAGGGCAAATGATCGTATATAATATTTACCCTACATGATCTTATGTTTTTATGTACTGTGTACAAAGAAGAGAAGAACTTGGATTGATGTCGTGCATGCCATTGTCGCTTAATGAGTGTCAATGGATCTGTCAACTTATTTCTTGCTTTGGTGACTACCCTTCCGTTGTTGTCTTTTATATTAATGTTTAGAGAAAATTACAAATTTGATTCACTTATTTTATACCTAGTTCAATTTTGATCCTCGATCTTTTTTAAGTTTAATTTTGGTCAATTTATTTTATATCTAGTTCAATTTTAGTTCACAATCTTTTTTAAGTTATGATTTTAAATCATTTTGGTTGTGTTTTCTTTAATTATAATTTAAGTATAAGTTATATTTTATCATTTCTTAGTCATAGCAACCAATTTGGAGTATTAGAATAAAAGAGAATTGAAGTTTGGTGAAGTTTGAAAAATCTGAATATTTTCTAGGAAAAATTGGTAGTTTCAGGTACCCTACTTTGGGGCCAATTGTCTTGAGTTTTAGAACTCCGACTTGAATGATCTTTATATGGTTGTAAAAAGGAGATGCATAGCTTTAAACGAGTATATATTTGCTGAATTTGGCTGAGATTTGATAGGGTAAAAGATGAGATAAATTTGAGAAAACAACTCTGGACCTTTATTGAACAAGTGGAACAATTAGTTGACTAAAACAGAACTTAAAAAAGATTGTAGACCAAAATTGAATCAGGTATAAAACAAGTAGACCAAATCTGTAATTATGTTTACTTCCTTATTCCTTTGTTAATTTGGTGTCTATTTATTGTAGTTTTAATTCCTTGTATCAACTTTAAACTCTCGAGCCTTAATTTGTATTTTGTTCAAGGTTCACCCCAAACAAGTGTAACCTTGAGAGGTTGGTTTTAATATAAACATTTTAACTTGTTTTATCTGTTGTGTCTCAATATTCTGAAACAAAAAAATTATTGGGTGTATTTGATACAACCCGTTTTCAATAAAAAATAACTTAACATATTTTAAGGAACTTGGAATTACAATGCCCTGATTCTTGAATAAATCACAGAATGTTGCATAAAAATAGGCTAAATTTCACTTTTGGTACTTATAGTTTGCTTGAAGTTCCACTTTAGTATCTGCAGTTTGGATTTTTTCAATTTTGGTCCTATAATTTACAAACAGTTACAATTTTAGGATACGTTTACGATTTCGTCAATTCTACCATTAAAAGTGAAACTTCGAGCACACTACCAGTACTAAAGTAAAACTTCGAGCGAACTACAAGTAACAAAGTGAAACTTCAAGAAAATTACAAATACCAAAAGCAAAATTTGGCAACACCTAAGAAGACCAAATTGCATTTGCTTTAAAGGTGAAATTAATGGAATTGCAAACGTGTGTTGAAAATGCATCATTTTGCAAACTACATATTCAAAATTGACAAAATTAAAACTACGGGTATTAAAGTGAATTGAAAATACAAATGTGTATTAGAATTGCATCATTTTGCAAACTACATATTCAAAATTGACAAAATTAAAACTACGGGTACTAAAGTGAATTAAAAATACAAACTGTATTGAAATTGCATCTTTTTGCAAATTATATAACTAAAATTGACAAAATTAAAACTACTGGCCAAACAAAAAAAAACTATTGATACTAAAGTGAAACTTCCAGCAAACTACATGTACCAAAAGCAAAATTCGGCCAATACAAATGTTCTCTTCCTTTAAAACCTGAGCACCTATTTGGCCAAAATAAAAAAAGAAACTGAGCACCTTCACTTTGACAATTTGACATTCGCTCAACCTCTGTTTCCTCTCGTCTTCAAGCTATTCCAAACTCTCTGACTCTGGCCTGCAGCTCCAGCCCCCAGGTAATATCCCCAAGTTCGTTTAATACCCAATTCAGTCACTGTCACAGTTATCCAATTCTTAGGTAACTATTTTTATTGTTGGTATTAGAGCGTAGCCTTTAATATAGAGCATAGAATTCATAATTTCTGATTTGGGTATCTGGTTTTGCAGTTTTGCATCTTCCCCTTTCATCTGGTTTTGCAATTCAAATTGTTGTTTTATGTGAAGGTGTGTTTGGTTGGTCAGATTAATTTGATGGAAGGTGGAGAACCCTCAATGGACACAAGCGATTGGAGGAGCCAATTGCCGCCAGATGCACGACAAAGAATTATCAACAAGATGTAAGTATGTTTGAAAAAAGAAGGAAAAGCTACAAATGATTGACCTCATAATTGGATGAAATATTATTTGGTTCATGACAGAAAAGGTTTGTAATTTGTATGGAAGTGCTCATAAATAGTCAAAGTAAAAGAATGATGGTGCCCATCTAGTAGCTTTTTATATCAGAGACAGTTTTGTCATAGTTTGTTGTTAAGGGCAATCTCCATAATGAATGCAGAGGCATTTAGTTAGCACTTTGCAGTGAATTCAATTATGCAGACACTAATTGATATAATAAAGTTTGAGACATATGATCTATATATAGCTGATAATTAAAGAATGGTTTCATAAAAAAATAGATAAGTCATTTGTGTGTCTCTGTCCAGGTGATATTCATTTACTTAGATGAAACCCATGAGAGTAAAGAGAAATTCTCTTCTAAAGCATGAGAAAGGTGAGCCATTGGATGCAAGATTTTAATTTAAATAAAATAGGTGTTGTGCAATCCAATGGCTCACCCTTCTCATATGTATGCTTGCTTTTCTCATTCTTATAAAAGAATTCATGTTCATGTGGATGTATTAAAATAACAACCATCAATGACATATACCCCTTTTGTGAGTATAGAAATTGTTGTAGTCAAGTTATGCCTTCAGTTCTAATATGATGATGGACTAGTACATGCCAATTTTGTCTGCTTTGGATATTGAACCTAATAGAGCACATGCTATGTTTTTTCTTGGACGAGTACATGCCATTCTTTTTTTGTTTTTCTTTTTCATGTCAAATCTACTGATGGATTATTATTCTTTGCACGTGTTTTTGCTGAATTTAATCCTCATATTTTTATTTTGGGACAATTTAATCGGGTTATTTATTCACTTAGAATCCAATTTTGTTGTTAAGAAATCCATCTCCATTCCTTCATGTCAATAACTTACTAAATATTTTGCATATAAAGAACTGATACGTTAAAGCGGCATCTTCCCTTCGCTGGTGAAGAGGTCCTGCACGAACTAGAGAGAATTGCTACAAGGTTTGAGGAAAAGATATATGTTGCTGCCACAAGTCAGGTACTTCCATAACTCTCGGGGTCCTAATATTTCACAGTACATGCAAGCTTACTTAGATCTGTTAATTTTTAAACTCTCTTTGTATTGTGGATGGCACTGTAATCTAATTTTTGTGTGGATCTCTTTTTCCAGTCGGATTATCTCCGGAAAATTTCTCTGAAGATGCTCACCATGCCCATGGAGACCAAGTCTCAAACCACCATGGAGACCAAGTCTGAAACCTTGAAACTTGAAAATGACTATTGAAGAATAGAAAGATTCCTAAGCTGCTTGTAATATTTCTGAATGATTACTCTATTTATATTTTTGATATTCCTTCTTTTACAAGCTTTGTCAATTGTGCTAGATGTAAAGTTGATATTTTCTCAAAGTTTGTTAGCATCATCATCATCCGTTTCCCCAGCATTTACAGGACATTCTTGGTGAGGTCTCAAAATTGCAATGGTTAATCACAATGCATAATATAACAATAGATGTAATTGTAGTATGGATTATTCAGTTTCTGCTGTTCTGTTCCATATCAGAGTTTAAATCCATTTGCTTGAGTCAATATAATTGTAGTGTATTAAGCATGCAATTGTCAACGCTGCTAATACCATATCCAACAGCCCATATTTCTCATAGACATTATAGAAGAACAAGAGTAGAGGGATGTCTTGCAGCATATACTCCCAGTATGAAAATATTAATCAGGCTAGAGCATTGCAACATGCAATTACAATAAACATAGAGAGGTGCATTAATTTGAATGACTGGCAGAAAATAATGCATTGCCTCATACTCGGGGAGTCCAATATCATAGGATCAAACAAAAACAGAGATGTATGGAGAACACATCAAAGTACACTGAAATCTTACAAGAACTGAACCCAACTTAACCAAGGGAAAATCATGCAGATTTGTAGATATATATATATATATTTTTTTTTTTTTCGGTAAAAGATTTGTAGATAACATATACTCTGTGCCTGAACAACACATGTACAACAAGTAGACAAACATGCATTTTTTTTTTTTTTGGTGAGATAAGCATACATCATTACTTCAATGTTTAGCATTTGCAGTTTACAAATGCTCCAGACATGAGCTTGACTGAAAAATAAAAAATAAAAATTTACATCAGAAAGCTAGAAGCAAGGTTCGGGAATTTCGCCATACATGAATTTCAGAAAAGTTTCTTCTTTTGCTTGAGCCAATACAATCAAAGATTGCAACCGAAAATCAGGAGAGATGATATGGACACTAATTAGAACACAATGAAGCCCTTTGCTTAACTAGTAACTCGTTAAGTTTCTTTATAAGCTTAGGGTCCGAGCACATGTAATCCTGGAAGGACTCCCTCAGATTTTGCAACAACTCCTTGTCATTGTGGCCAGGGCTACAGTTAAGCAGTTTCATAAAGAAATCAGTTAATTAGAAGTAGGTCCAATTTTGGAGGGTCATTCAGACTAAAACCATATATGAATTTAGATTTGTACTTAAATTTAATTTTTAAGGCTAATGTTCAAAAAATGAACTTTTAAAATTTTTTGACTCATATTATCTCTTAAAATTAAGATAATTATGAAAGATAATATATGTTAGGATATTTTCAATTTTTACATTTTTTAATTAAAACATTTAAGATTATCTAGTTTTTGTGTTTTATAATTTAAAATAATAAAAGATAATATTCGTTTAAATTATACAAATATAAAAAAAATGCATTAACCTACAAAATCGAAAATAATCAAACAAGTAAGAAAAAAAGTATATATAGGAACATTTCAATTGTACCAATACCTGGTTTGGTATATATATATATATATATATTCGATTAGGTGCGCATGGTGCGCACCTGATCTGAACGCTCGGTTTTCGCCGCCGATCGCTCGGCCATGTTGCTTCCTTCCCTAAGTTTTGAGGGTAAATCCTCATCTTTTTACCTCATTCCCTCCTAGGGTATGAAATGAGTTTAGTCCGCTCAAAATCTTGAAGCTAAACCATAAAATAAATGTCAACAAATCATCGATCGATTGGTACAATTGAAATGTACCTATAAAGAATTTTTTTCCTTATTTGATTATTTTATATTTTGTGGGCTGATGCATTTTTATTAGATGTATATAATTTAAATCCCACAATAATTTTAGGATAATATGATACTATTAGGATATTGTAATATTAAGATAATATAAAACTAGGATAATATTATGATAATACTAGGATAATATTAAGATTTAAAAATCATTAATTTTAGAATAATATTAGACAATTTGAAATTAAAAACATTTAGACAATATTTTTGGACCTCAATTAAAAATAAAAAAGCATTAAGGTATTAGTCTAAAAGAAGAGAGAAAATTGGACCGGCCAGGGAAGCACCCTAAAGAAATTCTTCCAGAGTTCAACATTCCAATATTTAAAGTCATTTGAATGATTAGAACATAAGTCAAAATCATCAAAAGACAAACTGAAGAGTGAAGGTAAAGATAATAGATGGAAGAAAAAAAATAAGTGCTCGATTATGACCTTAATTTTTTAAGTTCATCTTTATAAAGAGACCTTCTACTATAACTGCATGCAAGCATTGTATGCATGCACTCTATTATTTAAATTAAAAAAAAACATAACCTGTTTAAAAGGTAAACAATTTACCTTTTAAAACAACCCATGTGCAACTCACATGTGAGCGTGAGCAACCGGTTGCATTCTTACTTGGGTATAAGCTTCCTCTCTCTCCTTCCTCTTTGAATTTCATTGAATTCAAACCAGTCTAACAAAGACCCAAAGGAACTCTCTCCTCTTGGCGCGCCCTCCTTCGTCGTCGTCCACTTGGTAGTGGTCGTCATCTTTTCTGCCGTCTGTAATCAACATATACTTTCATTGAATTTCAAACTAGTCTAACAGAGACCTAAAGGAATTCTCTCCTCTTCGCGCGCCCTCCTTCGCCGTTGTCCACTTGGCGATGTTTCATTGGTCGATGGTTTAGGCAAGTCCAGTCGGAGACACTCAAACAAGCTGGCAAGCAGTTTAAGAATGACAAAATGTTGTTATATTTAATTTTTTGTTGAGGTGAATTGCCTATTGAATTTCGATGAACTGCCTATTTTTTATTATATTTTATGACTTAGCACTCGATTTTGACAGTGGAAGCAAGATATGTCCACTCAATGGAAAGAATTGGATGCGAAAAAAAAAGAAAAAGTATTGTCCTAAGCCAAAGTCTAATGAGGTTGTTGGGGAAGCCACTTGCACAATAAAGACTAAATGTGCCCTTGATCGATTTAGGGAAGTCGTAGGTGGGTTTAATGCTGATAAAATCAGAGTTGTAAATGATATAGGGTTTTGTATGCTTGCTCAGATTAAGTGTAGTAGCCTACGTCGCCGTCTCTGTCGTTTTCTGGTTGATCGCTTTGCACCGAACACGTGTTCCATTGAGATACATGGAAATACTTTGATCATCACTCCCTAAGATTTTAGAGTCTTAATGGGTGTCCCTGAGGGTGAAATGAAAATTTTGACTACAGACTCCGTGAACAAGAGCGAAATCCAAAATTTGGCCAATATCTATTGCAGCAAGGATGGGAAGATCACAATTGTTGACTTACAAAAAAAGCTTGTTGAGGCCGATACAATTGACGGCAACTTTCGGGTTCGTTTTATGTTGTTCGCCTTGGGAACTATTCTTTGCCCAACTTCTTCCCTCATAGTGAATAGAAAATTTCTGCAAGCACTCAAAGAACTAAATACCATATGACTCGGTAAATGTGCAAGTTATTCTCTGAAGCATTTGGTGGATGGAATCAAGTCCTTCAAGTCAAACGAAGGAAGCTACCTATATGGCTGCATTATGTTTTTGCAGTTGTACTATATTGATGCTCTTCAATGAGACACAACAATGGTAGACCGTTCTTTGCCCGCTGTGGTTTCATAGGATGAGCAAAAAGCAAGTAGGCTGCTGAGATGGGTGAAAGAGAGGGGGATTTGTTAGCATTGAAATTGAACTAGGCGATCGTTGTTTGCCAGTTCACCAACATATTGATGTGACATTCTTAAAGGGTGAGGTACTGACATTGTCTCATACTATTTCTGTCCTCCAGAAGTTCGTGGCTGATGCTTGCTCATCTATTTCTGCCATGGGGAAAGCCATGACTGAAGAGAATGAAGCTGTTTCTGCACTCTAGAAATCTCAAATTGTCATGAATGCAAATGTTTCTGCTATCTAGAAATCCATTGCCAACGACAATGAATTAATGTCCAACAAATTTATGCAATTTAAAGAAGAATTTTTTAAAAATGTGGGTGAACAAATTGCTAGTATGGTGGCGATTTCGCAAATTGCACATGTCCATAACCCTCATAATGAAGGTGAAACAGTTCGTAACCGATTACCTTCATTAATGAAGTGCAACCACAGCCACAAATTGAACGCAAAATAAGCCGTCAGAGATCTCTGTCTTTGGAGGAGCTACCTCAGAAAGAAGTATGAAGGAGCTTTGAATAACAAATATTGACCATGTTTTTCAAGTGTTCAAGTACAATAATGTTTAATATATAAATTATTTTCGAGATTTGAAATCTTGAATAATAAGTATTTTCCATGTTTTTCGTAACAAGTATATGTACTGTTAAAATGTAATGGTTGATTGGTTTTTGTTCATATTGTTGTGTTGTTGTTTCGAATCTTGAATAGCAAGTATTGATGTGTTGATTGGCTTTTGTTCATATTGCTGTGTTGTTAGTTGGAATCTTGAATAGTAAGTATTGATGTGTTGATTGGTTTTTGTTCATGCTGGTTGATTAGTTGATTAGTTAAAGCATGATGAGTCCACAAGCATGACGAGCACCATCAATGTAGATAAGGGTCTTAAGAGGCATTTTGTCCTTGATAAAGTGAACAAAGCCTCTATACTGAAAATGAAACTTAATAAGATCTCTAAGAGGTAAGGATGCAGACCTTTCAAGGGTCCTCTACCTTGCCATCTATCTCATGATGACATCTCAATGTGTGCCTTCATTTTAAGCAGGATATGTTTGATAGGTAAGATAGTTATTTACTACTACATAATCGATGTTCCAGACTTACTCATAGGGTAGGCCGTATGTCATATAGATATGTCATTGTTCACCTTGACAAAGGATACAGATTTACATTGTACCAGCAGAGTTTTGAAACATTGTGGTCTGAAATGCACATCAACACGGACTTGGTAGATGTGGTAGGAATATACCAAATGCATCCCGGTTCTACGGATTGATTCTTCCGCTTTTTCTTCTCGGTACCTTACTTTAATATCCTTACTATAGTGATAAATATTGATAGTGAAGGAAACTATTTTAAGATTTTTTCGAAATGTATGTAGGAAAAGACATACATGCTACCTTCTGATAAGGCCAAGGTTGAAAAACAATTAAAATGGTGTAAGGAGAATACACTCATCGAAACAACAGATACTTACCCTTTTAAGAACTATCAGCGGGTATACCTCATTCTCTACTGTGTTAGTCAATAAATCAATCAATTAGTTAATCAAACAGAATTACTTAATATAGGTGCAAGCATGATATCACTTAAAATTGTTGCATATGTTTTTCACTTTATGCGATGCCGAAACACCCCATATTTTTTTATTAGTTGTTAAGCCTCACAAAAAAAAGGCTGAAATATGGGATTCACTTAGGACTCCTAATTGTGAGTTACACTGTCAAGGGATGGTTTCCGGTTTGGTGAGTTTACTTGTCCGACGTATGATATATGCATGTATCTTATTTCTTAATTCCTTACTGAATGTTAATCTGTTCATTTGAATTGAATTTACCTTAGTTGCGCCTACTCGATTTGTTATTTTGTAACGAGCGGTTAGAAGAGATGTGGGAATTCAGTAGTTTCAAATTCATTTACCTCAATGGTGTCCCACAACAGCCTAATGGCTACGACTGTGGGTTATTTGTAATGAGGTGGATCATGGATTTTGAAAATGCTTTAGAATTTGGCAAAGACGTGAGTTTTTTTAATATCTTATGCATTATTGGTTATTTGAGTGTTTGAGTTTCTGTATTGTGAATATTATTGGGTTTCATGCAGCTTTTTGATTCAATGGGTGAGCGGATGAAATCGCGTGCTCTTGAAATTGTCAGACATCCACGAAACCTTAGGCTCCATGCGATTTTGAAGGACATTGAGACTGAATCACACCCCAATTCTGAGTCGCCAAATGACTCATTTGAAAAATTGATGTCAGAGAAGCCTTCATCTACCAAAGTGTCTAAACAAACAGGATGTCAAGGAAAGTTGCCATAGATGAGGGTTAATTAAAACCATCATTATTGGATTAGAACTTGGATTCGCTGGAGAAAACCAAAAACATTTTTATGGGTTTGGTTACTATTTGTTTACTTTTCTGGGTCTTCCAGGTTTCTTCAATATTAAATCATGTTCAAGAAGAAGAGGAGATGTGAGATTTAATTCCATATTTATTTTTCTTGAGAAATAGAGAATGAAAAGAGAGGTTCAAAAACTATGAAAGAGAAGTACATGAAAGTGGCGAGAGGGGTAAAAAAGGTAAAACATAAGAGTTGATGATGTTTACCTCTGCATTTAATGTGGTGCAGAGGCAAAAATGAGAAAGAGAAAATTGTTTTTGGATTTTTATGTTTTTTTGTCACGTTGAGGCGAGTCTAAGGGAAAGAGGCGACTTTGAATAACATTCCTTATGTGTAAAAACACATCATGATGTGTAACGTGTATGACACTATTTATCCCTTCCTATTTCAATCTCAATCAAATCTTCTGCAATAATCTTTTCCATAAAGAAAAAGATGTCAATCCACTTTATGTCAAGGGTTTTGCATACCATATGTTGCCCAAACAACAAATGGTTGCGTGCAAGCCCAACAAAGGGAAAATGAGGTGTGGCAAGAACACAATAACAAATGGTGTTCTAGAAGAGCCAACCATGTGGTGGCTGGGAGCCTGGGAGCCTGGGAGTTAAGCTGGTATGGAGATTGGCTGGAAGCTAAGCTGGGAAACGGATTGGGTTGGAGGTCAAAAAGGACAACTTCATATTCACCCATTAAAGCATCATCATAATAACAAAATAAAATACTAGTTAGATATCATTATTTAATAAAACAACCCAAACTGATAGTGTAAATGTAATAATAACCTATTAGATACCTCATCAAAGGAAACTGACCCAATATTTGTAGGTGATTAGTGTCTAACAATCGTTGGATACAAATAACATAATGTAAAAGTAAGCAAAGGATACAAATTTGATCAGAATGGTTAGGCAATTATTCTGGTAGTAATTCAATACAAACTTACAAAGCAAAGCAAGTAAAGTAAAACAAATTTACAAAACATTATATGATTCAATACTTTCACAAAATTCAAGTTCTTCAATATAAGGTTCATCTTCCAAGATGGAAATGTCATTGCCCCTCAACCATTTTCGCATACAAATCAAGGCCTCCACTGATTTAAGAGTTAATGAACTCCTAAATGCATCTATATATGACCCTACCCCCAGTGCTAAAACAACTCTTAGATGCAACTGTTGATACTTGAATGACAAGAATTTCCTTTGAAATTGCTGCCAACACAGGGTACTTTGGACCATTGAGCTTCCACCACAATAAAATGTCAAAACCATATGCATCTTTGGTTGTTCATTCCAAATGATCCATCAAGTATGTATCAACTTCATGTGCCATTACTGCATCATTACTCTCTTCTACCATCTTTCTCTAATCATCCAAAATATCATCCCTCCCACTACCTCTACCCCCATCTTCTACCATAGAACTAGAAGTGGCATTATTTTGTGAATCAGAATTCACATTCCTTCTCATGTGTATGTCACCTTCTACTTTTGGTCCATATTCTTAATAAAATTAAGGCCATCAACACTCCTTTCAATTGTTTGGTGACCACATGCACATCCCACTCTTCAAACTTCTCCTTCCTATACAGATGAGTTACATGTCTCAGCATGAACCTTGGATCCAAAACAAATGCAATCAACTCCAACTGGTTCAAATGCTAAAATGGGCCAAAATATATAATTATTGTAATTTAACTCTCATGTTGGTTGCCATGTAAGCCAACACTTTCTCAATTTATGAACCAGTGGTCATCTCAGGTGCCACAAATAACCTGTCAATCTCATGTTCAATAGCTAAAAGATCATGAAAAGTTGTGTGGACAGTTGGGTGCAAAGATGCACTAACCTTTAAGGTCACATCATAAAATACACTAAAAAACTTCACAAACACCCTTGCATTTTTGCCAATCAACTTCACTTGGTGGTCCAACCCTAAACCTCTTAATACTGCTCTGAATCACATTTTCATCATCATCAAATTCTTCATCTGGTTCCTTGAAGTAAGCCAAAAATGGGTTGTCCTCATCCTCCCCCATTCTTGCAAAAATCTTTTTAAATTTCAAGGTTGCTTCCAACATTATAAATGTTGAATTCCACCTTGCAGGGACCATGCATGCATATAGGGCATTTGTTAGACAGTTTCTCCTTCTCCATAGAGGATTTAAAATAGTCCAATCTCTGTGGAGAGGACCTCACAATATTCCTAATAGCTAAAACAGACCTAATCAACTTCTTCAACCCACTTTCTACTATTAAATTGGTTATGTGAGTACAACATCTCACATATAGGTACTTTCCACCCAAAACAACTTGTGAATTCTCTCACCCATTCATCTTAGACCTAATTCAATCTAAAGCTACTTTATTTACATAAGCATTGTCAACAATTATGGCCATAACCTTCTTTATCCCCCACTCCAACAAACAAGACTTAATAAGCTTCCGTATGGTGGTCCCTTGGTGATTAGGAATCACACAAAAGTTTAAAATCCTTTTGTGCATCTTCCAATCACTATCAATGAAATGGGCAATTAGCACCATATATATATATAATTAAAGTTTTGGACACTTGTCCAAGTGCCAGTAGTGAGGCTGATCTTATATGCATTCAACTCTTTCTTCAAGTTGATCTTATGGACATCATACATTTTTAGAAATTGTCTAACTGTAGTTCTCCTGCCTGGTACATCAAACAATGGGCAAAAAACACTACAAAACCTCCTGAAACCCTTCTTCTCTACAAAACTAAATGAAAGTTCATCTATTACAATAATCTCAATACAAGCTTCCATTACATCACTCTACACAAACCCCCTAGAAACCATCATGTTACCTTGACCCTTATCACCAACAATGATCTTTTGGTTTTTATCTTGGTTTGGTAAGTAATATCTGCAATATTTTCTAATATGATTAAGCATTCCTGATGTCCCAGTTTTCCCACTGTCAACAACATAATCTCCTATAGGACCTTTAGGATCCACAATATATGCATTTAATTAGCTCTCTTATATACAACTTCTACTTTTATCATCTTCCTTGATTCATTATTTTTATTTTCTCTTTTTTCTTTTCCTCATACTCTTTAAAGTGATCTCAAACTAAACTACGCTTGTTAGAACATCTAGCTTTACTATTTGAATTGAGCTCACTCACCAATTCCTCTATTTGGGATTGCATGTTGTTTACTCCCTCTTGGATCTCTTATGCTGGAGGTTCAGATTGCATGGGCACTAGGCATGGCGGTCCTAATGGTGATGGTGAGGTTGCTGTTGTAGAATAAGCAACCCCACTCTGCTGCTAGGGATTAATTAGACTGCATCAATAATAATCATCAACAATCATCAATAATGAATTAACGAAATGAAAATTTAACTGATAATTTAAATTTACGAGTAATGACTATAGCAGCTAACCATTCATTTGCTACTAGTTGCCAGTTTATCAAAATTACAATAATCATCAATAATGAAACTTGTCAGGTTCCCAATCTCATATTTTAACAACGAAATGAAAATCACAGCACCCAATCTCACACATTAACAAATAACAAAAAAAAGAAAATCACATAAACTTACCATTGATATAAGGCTGATTAGTCTCATCCTATGTGCACTCAAATCACTTTGATTGAATTGGGGTTCGAATTGAAGAGTTTAGGGTTCGAATTTAAGGTTCGACCTTCGAATGGGGATTGAAATAGAGGATTAGCTCAAGAGGAATTAGGGTGGGGTTCGAATGGGGATTGAAAATTGAAATGGAGGATGTGAGTAGCGACACAGAGAGATGGAGAGGGCGACATCGGCGAGATAGAGATAACTCAGAAGGTGAAGCTCGAGAGGGAGAGGCGGCGACGGCGAGTGTGCGAGAGTGAGGTTGACTGGCAGAGAGAGAAAGAGACTGTGAGTGTGGTGTGTGAGAGTGAGTTATGACCTAGAGTTTTTTGTGTTATGAAGATTGGTTGTGGTCAAGTCTATATTAGAAGTATAGGCTTCTCTAAATAGCTAATAATAGGCCACCACGTAGTCAAAATATATTTTTTTAAAAATTAAATGAAATACAATTCGGTTCAGTACAAATCGAGTTTCAACTGTTGAAATCGATCCCATTCGGTTCGGTTTGGTTTGGGACAGATAGGACGGAACAGCATAGAACGAGACAGTTTCGGTTTTCTTGGTTTTAATGCCACCCCTAAAACGACAAGTTGTAAGCAACATTAATTATATTAAGAATAAAAAAAATAAATAAAAAAAATAAAAAGGAAAAAAATTTCATGGAAGCGTGTAAAGTCTGCAACACCGTCAAATTCGGAACCCTTAAAATCATAAAAACTCAACTGAAGGAATGAGTGTAAAACTGAAAAGCTGATCATCCAATTTCCACAAATCCTCCTCTTACCGTGCGCTTGAGGCCTCGATTCCAATTTATGTTTCCCTGAAAAATATTTTTGGTGAATTGGGTATTGGGCAGAGCATGGCTGGGGTGGTAAGGAGCTGCGTACAATCAATGCTGAAGTTGGTGAACTCGGTGATTGGGATGGTTGGGCTGGCCAGCATTATGTACTCCTTGTGGTTGATTAGGGCCTGGCAGAGAAACACGGGTCACTTGCCCTTTGAACACTCTCATCATTCTCCGACACCTTGGTATGTTTCTTTAGTTTTGTTTTGTTTTTGAAATTGATTTCTGGCGCTGTTTTGATTAGAAACTGTGGGGGAAGGCGTAAAAATGAGTTTTTGGATTGTGGGCAATTGGGCATGCATCTCTTGGAGCCTTATAGTAGGATGAGAAAGCCCCTCTCTTTATATTTTTTGAATTTGCCATTATGGTCCTCTTTGTTTCCTGAGAATATGTGGTAAGGATAAAGGAATCGAGACTTGGCGGAACCAGAAATTTTAAGCTCATAATATGCACAAAAACTTCAATAACTATTGATAAAATTAATATTGTTGTAAGCACCATTATTTTTAAATTTTCAAAGTGTTGTATAATAATAACTTGAACCCCTAAACTTCAATCTTCACAAATTAATTCTTAAGAACAACAACAGGGACAACGGACATCTAATATACACTAAACATCAATTCATCTGTCTATAAGGAGGGAATGAAAATGATGTTAACACCAAAAGTTGTTAGCTTGACCAACTCAGATTCATTAATTCTAATCCATCCAAAATCCGCTCACACTAATGAACACAGCATTAACTGCATGAAACCACTACATGAATGAAACCATGAGGCACAAACACAGATGCACAATGATGAATAAGGGTTCAAGGCACGATTAGGCTTACAAGTTGACAGGAATCCATGCTCTAAAACTGCTCCACTCACTGCGGTCCCGAAATCCATGGTATCATGTTCGAGCTGCTCCACTTTGATTCCATGGCTCTGAAAATACTATCCAAGTTTGAATCACAAGCTCTATGGTTTGAATCCACTAACCATCAAGAGGAAAGTATAAACAAGTGTGAACTAAACAATGACCTATTGTTAGGGACTCAGGATGTTTCACCTTTTTCACCAATAGAATGTGCCTCTCTCTCTCTCTCTCTCTCTCTCTCTCTCTCTCTCTCTCTCCCTCTCCTTAAGAGGCCTGAAACCATCTCTTCTCTTCTTTAATTTTATCCTAAAAAGAAAAAGGAGCTAAGATGTACTTTCAATTGCTAGATAAACACCCCTAGTTAATGGATTTGGTTCTTTTTATTGATTCATAGCAGTTGATTTTGGAGTGAATTGGGTTTCAAGTTAGTTGGTTTGTGATTTGTTGGATGAAATAAGAAGAAAAGCGCATGCAGGTTTTATTGAATTAGGGATATTTTCTTTTCTTATTCATGATTTTCTATGATTGTTGAATTTTCTATTTTCTATAGGTTTCAAAGATATAATCTTTTTCTCAGAGCTGGTTTTAAACTACTAATTTTTTTGTCATGAATTGCAGGTTCATATACACTTTTCTTGGCCTTGGGATTACTTTGTGTGTGATCACATGCTCAGGTCATATTGCTGCTGACACTGTGAATGGTTGTTGCCTTTATTTGGTATCCTTGAGTTTCTTATATCGACATTTCTTTATTTATTTATTATAATGCCGCATCCCCATTTTTCAATCATATTTAGACAAAAATAAATTGGTTTTGATTTTTTTATTAAATGTAAGAGATATGTATGGCTTTTAAATTTTATGCTCAGTCAAGCAAAAGTTCCCTTTAATTGCAGATAGTTTGGGAAGGTCTCAGTTCATAGTTTATCCTGGATTGAATCTTGAACTTCTAAAATCATTTAACTATTGTTAAAAGTAAATGTCAGAAAAGAATAGGAAGATCATTCCTTGTATTGCATTGTCGATGAATAGAGTGCATGGCTGTTTATATAGAACACAAATACATGAATTCTTGTAGTATTCTGCAGTAGAAATCAGCCTTAAATCAAGCCAACTGACAAGAATTAAGCTAACACAATAAGCTTTGAATTAAACCAATCTAACAGGCTGTAAACAACTTCTATGATCCTCAGTTTGGTAATCTTAAGTCTGAGTGAATTAGTAGAAATAGAGTTGGAAAATGAAAAGATAAGGAAACAGCCTTTTATGTGTCTATCTCCCCATTGTCCGGTGGCTTGTTGATTATGCATAAAGTTGTGTGAGGAAGCAAAAATTAGATGGGATGTGCGAGCAGGTTGTTGTACTAGGTAAAAAACAGAAATCTTTGAGGCAGGAAAGAAAAACAAGGTGCTGAGGGGATCTTGTATGCGAGCTATTTTGTGGGTCATTTGGGGGGAGAAAAATAAAAGAATCTTTGAAGATGCAAGAGGTGTAGGAGGAGAGAAGCTTTGTGAGAGGCTCTTATATTGGGCTTCACTATGGGCATCAGTGTAAGCAGTGTTTAGGGATGTTTCTTTCTCAGGGTTAGTTTCTATTGGAGTGCTGCAGTAGTCTAGTTTTAGATTGTTTTGTTTGTGGATACCTGATGCTGTACTTGGTTTGATTTATTAAAATTGTTTCTTATCATACAAAGATTACTAATCAGCTTTGAAATAATTTATTTAGGCCCGTATATTTTTGTTTAAGGTTTTTGGTTTTTATTTAAATTAAGGATAGGGAAGGAAAAATGAAAAGATAGTCAGAAGATAGATACTAGACTAAATAGAATGATTCAAAAGCTACTTTTGTATGCTACTTTTTCTCTTGTTGTTGCACGATTTACGTCATATTTCTTGAAGTTTATTCAAATCAGTGAACACCTAGTTCTAAAATTAGGCTTGCAACACGATCCTTTCTTTCTATGTAATTTATTTACTTCTTTGTTATTTTATGATCTCCTTAATATTATGTAAAGTGTCTGCATGCATGTGTCTGTGTTGTAAGCAAGAGGCTTATATGTGTGGTTTCTTGACAGTACTTGTGGAAAGCCTTTCTTGTTGATTATTAATTATGAACACCTTAAAATTCTATCAGCCTTGTTTAATGGTTGAATTGAAATAGCTGCTATAGTGCTACTTCTTTAAAGAGAGGTAGTGGGGGAAAAAATTAATCAACACTGGATAAATACTGCTTCAATTTCAAAAATGTTGAGTAGTTTCAGCAAGAATGGGTAGGTTATATATTTTTACTTTTAAATTATATTATCATAGCCATTTGGAGTTGTGATAATAATTTTTCATTATTTCTGAGTAGATTAGTAGCAGGGATTATTTGCTAAAATCCATAATTTGGGCGAACAGTATTTTCGCTCTTTGGATGTTGATGGATTTTAAGCTAGATTGTAAACTCTAAATTTTCTATCTTTAAAAAAAAAAAAAATCATTTAGATGCTTTTATTTTATAAAATGTTATACAGCAATCCTTTATAGACAAGTCCAGTTCCAATGGGCTTCACTTTTTTACATTGTCGTTGATAAATTATTTGACCCAAATGAGTGTATTTTACCTTAATTGTTTACAGTACATGGTGTTTGTCTTTTTACTTCTCATGCTTGAAGCTGGAGTGATTGCTGATATATTTTTAAATCGTGACTGGGAAGAGGTATCTATTCAAAGACCTGTCTAGTTATTCTTGTTAAGTGGCTTAATGACTTTTTTTTAACTGAGGGTTGATGACTTATTAAGAAGCATATTATCAATTTAGCTCTTATGTTGATGTTATTCAACTTGCAACCAGGACTTTCCAGATGACCCAACTGGGATTTTTGATCAATTGAAAGCATTTGTAAGGTCAAACATTGACCTCTGCAAATGGATTGCCTTGTCAATTGCGTGTGTACAGGTCTCTCTCTCTCTCTCCCTCTCTCTCTCTCTCTCTCTCTCTCTCTCTCTCTGTGCTTGCAACTATGTGGCATCTTTTTGAGGGAATGAAAAGTTAAACGTTCATTAAGTCTCAGTTAATTTTTCTTTTCAAAACTAGCAGCACCAGTAGAAAGCTTTAAATATAGTATTGCTAATCAGTAAACGACTGAGCTTATCAGTGAGCTAAGGAAAATGTAATGTGTAGGTATCAAATATTTGACCTCATTCTAGATTTCAAAATTTAAAATTTTATTTGATTTGATTTGTAAACTAGACTTTTTAGTTTAGTTTATTTTAAAATTAACAGTTTCTATGGCTTGTTCTTCACTAGTGCTTGTTTCCTTTGATCCATGTCCTGCTGCACATCTTTGATTGCTTTGTTAAGAACTTAAAAGAGTAGTATTCTATGGTATTGTTTTATTTCCTTGGTTTTTATATTTTTCTGAATCCTTTCTGGATAATCTCAAAAATTAGATAGGACTGTTGTCCTTGTCCGTAATGAATGATGTGTAATGTTGGACTTTCTGGTTGCAGACCATGGCTGTTCCTTTTGTAATATTTTTTCTTTTACCTTGTACATGCAATAGTAGATTGGGTTTTAAAGGATGATTCATTTTCTCCCTTTCTGGTTTCTTTTGACTTTCTGCCGTCTTCTTTTGCAGGGACTGTCTTTGTTGTTGGCAATGATACTCAAAGCTCTTGGGCCACATCGATATTATGATAGTGATGACGAATATGCTCCGGAGAGGGCTCCACTCCTGAATAATGCTGTTCCCCCACCTCCTTATGTCATTGGTGACCCTATTTATGGGTCCAAAATTGATGCTTGGAATATAAGGAACAACAACAAGGTAGAAATGCTTGATTCTTTTGATGGGCCATGTGCTGTATTTAGGGCGTATATATAATCAAAGGTCATGATGAATTTTCTCTAATTCCAAACTTGTTCATATTTCTTCCACAGTCTTATTCTTATTCTCGTGCCTTGATCTTTATTACTTCTTTTTGTTGGAGTAAATAAAAAAGATCCTTGCCATTTGCAGAGCAAATTGATATGTCTGATTCTTCAATGATAGTCATCCAATGCCAATCAAGCAGCTGTAAATGTCACTCACACACGCATGCATGCCACACATATATAATCCTTAAATAAGACATAATTCTTTTTATATTCGGGTTTTATATGTATTTTCATTCTAGTTCTTTGACTTTATATACATATATGTAGGCATGAGTATCCTATGTATATGTATATATGTACATAAAGTCAAAGGACTAGAATCAAAGTCCAATTTAACACTCGAGCTTAATGAAAGTTAGATCTTATGCAGGGATTTAAATGTAAATTTCTATATAATATATGTAGAAGTGATCTAATAAGTAGTTAAGTTAAATTAAATAGTAGCATCTCAACCTGAGACACTCGGTCTATTCTTGATCAGATGGCTAGCATCTTCCTAGTGGCCTGCAATTAGACACTATCTATTCTTGGTTTTTGTTGCTTATTTGGGTTGTCAATGCAATTGTTTGCTTTTTTATTATTCATTCCTTATGTTAATTTTTTTCTTTTCTAAATCAGACACACAGGTAAATTGGTTCGCATCACTTCAGCACCTACTTGTGGATGGATGGAAGTGCAGAGGCACAATGAGAGGGTAGTCATATGATCTCTGTTGGCCAATTGAACATTGGAGGTTTAACACTTACAACAGACGGAGATGGTGGAATCAGCGATCAAACGCGTACATATTTTAAACTCTATTACGGCATACCCGAGCCTCATGAAATGGTGGAATGGTGGAATTTATTATGAATATATTTTAAACGCCATATTTTGAATTTGCTCTCTGCCATATTATTCCAGTGTTCAGACTGCCCATTGGCCTTTATTATGTATAGCTTTTAGAAATGGTGGAATTTATTTATTTATTTTCATTCCATTTTCCTCAAAGAACATGGGGGTGACAGTTGGCTTTGCAAGTACTTATGCTTGATATTTCTGGTCATTAGATAACTTATCCATCTGCATCAGTCGGGGAGAAGCACCATTGTTACAGGTGATGGAAAGCAATGTGCTGACATCGCAAACTTAGTTTGTGGTATGATTATTACAAGGTCAAATGACGCCCTTTGCTATTTTGAATTTTAATATTGCTAGAGATTTTAAATTTGTGCACTAAATTTAGATTTTAAATTATAGTAGTATTTTATTGATTCATATATGGGTCTACTCTATAACTTATTTATTTTTAAGTAAAATATTAATAGCCACATTATTGGGGATTCAAATTTGATACACAAATTTGGTATCTCTAGCATTATTCTTCAAAAATATAAAAGTTAATAGAGTAGATGTTTTGGACCAAAGTGAGACACGTACCACTGAAAGTTTGGTGACCATTTTGATGCAAAACTAATTTGAGGACCAAAGTGGGATATAAGCAATAATTCAAGGATTGCAAGGTGCTGCAATTCACTCTTATTAGAAGCAACTGGTGAATCATGTACCCAACACTTGTAGGAAACTCTTTGTCACAGATGAACAAGGCATGTCAGCAATCAAAAATAATATATGGCATTTGACTTCAAAAATGCTATTTGGTTTGCTAGTCTTCACCATTAATCAAAGACTTTTAGACTGGTAGTGCAGCATGCAAAGATTGCCTCGCTTGCTTTCATTGGTGCATTGAATAATTTCCTCTAATAATTGATAGACACAGCTAGCTTATATGATTGAGTCATTGACAATCTTGTTGGATTGAATAAATTTAAAAATATAATTCTACAGATAGATCAATGAAGTTGCAGCAAGAATATCATGCATAAGTCTTTACCACAATTGTAACAGCTCAACTCCTCCGTGTAAAAGTGCTACCTGCAGAAGATGTGTTAAAAAAAAAAAAAAAAGGTACGAGTTCATTTTTCTATTTTGTTAAAATCTCAGTTGTTTTCGGAAAATAAAACCTCGATCTTATGCTAGTATATGAGTTCTTTGGCACCTTTTCTTTATAATCGGGTTTCGTAAGTTTTACATGAGTTTCTACCATTTTCATATTCTAAAGCCTTAAATAATTACATGTTTTCCATGGCCAAAAAAATATTAACATGTTTGGGAGTATTTTTGCTCAGTAGTACTTTAATTAATAGCGCTTTTGGTATTGTTAGAAGCACTTGAATAAAAAAAATTCAAGTACTTCTTGTAAATTTACTTAAAAACGCTTATTTTTATAACTCAAAAGTGTTTTCAAATTTTTTTATTAAATTCAAGAAAACGCTTTTAACTATTTAAAAGTGCTTTCTAACCTTATAAAAGCACTCAATTTCACCGGTACATTACTATGTGAAATGAGGCTATCTGATGCAGCGCATGGAGAGCTAGAGCGAGAGAATCAACATATCAAAAGAAGGTTGTGTTTTTGCGATCATATCGATAAAACCCGTCAGCGCATTAATTCCATCATTATCACGACAATCCAGGCTTCCATGGGTACAGTGCTGCTGTAGACTCATTAGAAAGCCTTTTCTTTGCTTTTGAAAAGCTGCATATCTGCATGTGCCAACACCTCAATCGACAGTGGAATTGAATCTTCATACACCCTAGCATAGACCTCATACAACCCTAAAGTCTTAAACCGCAGCACAGAAAAAGGGTAAAGATAAAAGGAAGGAAAAAAAAAAAAAAAAGATAAAGTAGATTTTGCCTTTCAAGAAAGCATGATTCAGTTACTCATTTCACACCATGCCATGTTCTTGAATATAATAAATAGATTGGTTTATAAGTGTCATAGAATAAGCACTAAAATAAAATAATAATGGAGACAGTTTTTGTGCAATGTGCTGAATGGATTCACACCAAGTATCTTCTTCAACGGTTGCTACTTTATTAAGCATCATCAACACACCTCTTTTTATAATTAATTCTAAGGGCACATTTTGCTAGGCAAAGTATCGTGGTTCTTTGTGTTATCTTTTATATTCTTTTAGTCTCTTGTGCTAAATTTTTAATGCAACCCCTCCACATTACAAGTGAGAAAGCTCTAGTCATCGAAACAGTTATTGCACACCTTTTAATGACAAATAAATTCATGCTACTGACAGAAACAAATTCAACAATTGTATGTTTTTGTGAACATGTTTTTTTCTTTCAACTTGTATCATTGTATGTATTAATTACTTTCTTATAGTTATATTTTAACATTTCTACAAATAACAAAAAAAATTATATAAATGACTCTTTTTTTTTTTGTTTATGTAATTATGTATTTTGACTAACGAATAATTACAACTAGGGCTGGGATTTTATGCCGAATTACCGAAATTTACCGAGAGCCGACCGCACAGTGCACCGACAATTACCGATATAAGTGGTAACCGATACCGCCATTTCGGTATTAGTTCCGAACCGTCTATTTTGGTAACGGCATCGGCTTACGGAATACAATACCGGCGGTATACCGATACCGAATACCAATTTAAAAAAAAAAATAAAAAAATCAGTTTTATACATTTATTTGATTAATTTTATACCGATACAGATTTTTTTTGTTGGTTTCAGTGTTTCACTCTCGAAGTCTCTGTCTCTCTCTCACTCTCGAAGTCTCCTTCCCAAATTCCCAACCACTACAGCATCTCGCCATCTCCAGTGACCACCACTACAGCATCTCCGACCACCACCACCACCATCTTAGACCCCAAACACGACCCACCACCAGTTCAGCCACCGTCGCCTCCCTCTCTCCCTTTCTCTCTTTGTCTGACGACTCTCACCAATCACCACCTCTCTCTCTGTCTAACCAGTAAGTTCAGTAACCATTGTCGCCTCTCTCTCTGTCTAACCACCGTCGTTACTCGTCGCCTCTCTCTCTCTGTCTCACGGCCCAATCACCCATGCCACGCCAATCAGAAGGTAATTGCTCAATTAGGGTTTCGAATTGGGGTTTTTTGGGTTTCAATTTATTGGGGTTTAAATTTAGGGTTTCAAAGTTTCAATTTATATTTTGTTTGTTAGGAATTCATTAGGGTTTCAATTTAGGGTTTCGAATTAGGATAATTTCTCAATTAGGGTTTTAAAATTAGGGATTAATTAAGGGTTTTGGGTTAGGGTTTGTAATCTGCATATATAAATGGCTTGAAATATAATTGATCTTCATGGTTTCCTTGCAAGGTTGAAGCTTCGTGTTGCTTAGTGCTTAGTGCTTAGTGCTTAGTTGCTTACTGTTAAGAGATTGAGAGTGAAGCTGGCTGGTGGCAACGATCAGGTATATGGATTTCAATATTTCATGGCTTAGTAACTTAGTTTGGCTTAGTTGACATAAATTGGGTTTGATTTTGAATAAATTGAAGTAATGGGATTGTGTAATGTGAATATGTGATTTTGATTTTGGGGTTAAGGGTTTGTGCTGCTTGTTAATTGTGCTTTGATTTTGGGATTGTGTAATGTGAATATGTGATTGTTAATTGTGCTTTGTGCTTGCTGAAATGTTAGTATTAGTAATTTAGTATGACATATTGACTAATTGACATGTATTAGTGTATTAGATTACAAGGTTGTATGATTTGCATTTTGCAAGGTTGCATTTTTCCACCTAAGATTTGTGTCTCTGTTTTAGGATATGATGGATTCCTCTAGCCAATCAAATACACTAGGTGCCTCATTAGGGTCTGTACCACAATCCCAAACACAAACACAACCTTCACCCCAAACACAACCTTCACCCCAAACACAACCTTCACCCCAAACACAACCTTCACCACAAACACAATCTCAACCCCAAACAGTCGCTGAAGTGGGAGGAAAGAGGAAAAAGGGTAGTTCTATTGTGTGGGAACACTGCAAGAAAATCCAAAAAACAGATGATAAGGGGGTAAAGCATACCATGGGGGTTTGCAACTATTGCCAAAAGGAGGTACCTGCTGATTCTAGGAAGAATGGGACCACTGGGTTGAGAAGTCACCTAGATAGATGCAAGCTTAGTCCTTTTTATGATAAGGGGGATCCTACTCAACCTTTATTGACAAATGAGACAATTGGTGCTCATTTGGTTCCTTGGTCCTTTAACCAACAAAGACATGAACAAATGCTTGTGCAATACATCATTATTGATGAGCAGCCCTTTAGGACAGTTGAGGGAAAAGGGTGGAGAGCCTTCATCAAAGATCTTCAACCTAGGTTCAAGATTCCCGATAGGAAGAAGGTGGCTGCCCTAGTGTGGGATTTGTTCTTAGTGGAAAGGGCTAAGATATTAAGTGTGATAGGTGACCAAAGGGTAAGTATCACAACCGATACTTGGACCTCGATCCAAAACATCAATTATATGGTAGTCACTGCCCATTTCTTGGACAGTGACTGGAATTTGCATAAAAGGATCATTAATTTCACTAAGATCACAAGTCACAAGGGGGAAGATATAGGGAGGTGTCTAGAGGGGTGTTTGAACAGTTGGGGGATAAAAAAGGTGTTTAGCATTACAGTGGATAATGCTAAGACAAATGATGGGGCTGTTGAGTACATGGCCAAAAGGTTCAAGGCATTAAATACTTTAATGCTTGATGGCAAGTACTTGCATATGAGGTGTGCTTGTCACATCTTGAATTTAATTGTGAAGGATGGGTTGAAGGAGCTTTATAGCTCAATTGAGGGGATAAGGAATTGTGTGAAGTACATTCACTCATCCCCAGCTAGGTTAGACAAGTTTAGGCAATTTGCCATCTTAGAGTGCATGGACAAGATGGCAAATGTGCCTATGGATGTTTCTACAAGGTGGAATGCCACTTATAAGATGCTTGACAGTGCATTCAAGTATAGGATGGTGTTCAAAAGGATGGGGGATGAATCGGCTCCTTTTGTGAGTTATTTTAATGAGTATGAAAAGGATGCATCAAGAAACCTAGTTAAGAGAGTGGGGCCCCCGGGAGATGAGGATTGGGACAAGGCAAAAGCCTATGTGCATTTTCTTAAAAGATTTTATCAAACAACATTGAAACTTAGTGCCACCAAGACTTGTACTTCACCCATAATTTGGCAACAAATGGTTGGGTTACAAAGTGAGATACTGAAAAAAGTGAGTGATGTAAGAGATCCTACATTGCAAAGGGTGGCTTCTTCAATGATGGCCAAATTTGACAAGTATTGGGGGAGTTTTGAGATAATAAACAAGCTTGTATTTGTAGCTGAAGCACTAGACCCTAGACTTAAATTTGAAATGATTAAAATATCCTTCTCCAATATTGGAGCCGATCCATCTAGGGTTGAAGAAGTTGTGGGTGAGGTTAAACAATGCTTGCTTGCTTTGTATGATGAGTATAAAGGGAGTGGAACCAATGAGAGTGAAGCTGCCCGATATGTAGGGGGTCGGGTAAGGATTGAGATGGCTGATGATGATGTAGAAGAAGATCTAGGAGCCGAAATGTGGAGAGTCCTTATACAACAAAGGGTTGAGCAACGGCTTGTGGAAGTATCCAATGAAGTGGATAAATACTTGTTGGATCCTTTTGAGAGTGCAACAGCGGCTGATTTCAACATCTTGAATTGGTGGAAAGTGAATGCAACAAGATATCCAATCCTTGCAAAGATTGCCAAGGATATCTTTGCAATTCCAAGTTCTACCGTTGCTAGTGAGAATGCTTTTAGCCTAGGAGGGAGGATTGTTGATCCTTTTAGAGCGTCATTGACTCCAAAAATGGTAGAGGCATTAGTGTGTACTAATGATTGGCTTAGAGCCGAAGAATTTAGCTTCTACAAGGAACCAATGGACGAAGAGGTTGAATTTTATAGGGATCTTGAAGAAATAGAAGCAAGTAAGATTTTGGTGTTTCAAATTTCAATGCAATTTAAATTATATTGATTGTTCTGTTATGTGTCTAAGTTTGTAATTTATTTTACATGCAGCCTCCACTTTGATTCAAGGAAGTGCAAGTGCAAGTGCAAGTGCAAGTGCAAGTGCAAGTGCAAGTGCAAGTGCAAGTGCAAGTGGACCCAGTGCAAGTGCCATGCCTCCTTCTTCTACTACTACATGATTAAATCTGAGGTACTTGCTGGCGTAATGTTTTATTTAATTTCTGTTGGGAGATAGCATAACAGTGGTTTTCCATCCATTTTATGCATTTTTTAAGTAGTTTTTTTGGCTGGCACAGACAACAGATTTCATGGTGGCCATTTCTCATGGGTAAGCATACTTATCCCCTTTTTGAATGTTGCAATAGTTAAATTCTTGGATATATGCATGCTTGAATAAGACCTTAGAATTGCCATCTTTGTTCAGTTTCATGTATTTTGGTTAGATTAAATGTCCATCCATATTACTGACTTTTGAATGAGTTCTGGTGTTTATGTTTTCCTTAATTTTTATGCAGTGCAGTTTCATATATCTTGGTTGGAATTGATGTCCATAATAATGAGGAATAAGTTATTTCAGTGTTCCTTAATTATCATACAGCTTCATCATCAACCAATAGGTCCTATAGTATTTCTAAATACTTGTATTACCTAAATTAGGAACTCACCTTCAGCAACTCAATTATGGTATTAATTGGATTCGGGATTTGAGAGACAGAGGGAACTGAAAGGGAAAATTATATAACTAAGTGACCAAAATAAAAATTTAACAATAGTAGTTCTAAATTCAGAAATTAAGAGAGATTACCTTGCAGTGGGGATGTGAGAGAGTAAAGAAAAAGGAGAGCAAGGGGGAGAGGTTCTGTTGCTATGGCTTGCGTGTCATTTGGAGAGAAAAGAGAGCAACAGAGACAGGGGAAGGGATGGCTGGTGTAGTGGCTGACATTTATGAAGACTAAACTGAACAGAAATGAGAAATATATTTAAACCTTAGAAATTAAAGAGAAAAGCGAAAAGTGAAAATGAAAAATGAATAGAAATTAACCATAGATTCAACTTACCTGGGTCTTGCAGCTCCTAGACAATGTAAGAACTGAACCAAAAAGAAAATTTAAAGAAGAAGAGTGAAGGGGTAGGTCTCAATAAAAAAAAATGGAGTAGCTGCCGAGCTGGGGTTGGGCTGCCACAATCTACTTAGGAGATAGCATAACAGTGGTGTGATCCTTGATGGATTGGGTTGCTTACCAGCTTTTGATGTCATTTCTTTTAACATTAATACAATACCCCTTTGTTTTGAATTGGTTGATGATTGGAAATTTGGGATAGTGCTAGAGTTAGGGTTAGGGGTTGGATGCGATTTGGGGTTTATCTGTGGGTTTAAATATTGACACATTTACACAAACTAAGACACTTGTGCAAACACACTCACACTTGGTTTGGTGCAGAGGTTGATTTCTGATGGTTGTTTCATTTGCTGCCTTCCATCTGCCATTTTCCAGCTGCAGAGGTTGATTTCTGATGGTTGTTGAACTTGTTTCATTTGTATAATTTAAGTTTTAAACTTAAGTTTGTAATTTGTAATTTGCAAGGTTGTAACTTAAGGTTGATTTCTAATGGCTGTTTCATTTGTATGATTTCTGATGCCATTTTCCTCCTTCTAATTTGTTAATTATTCACAGGTTAAGTGTATGTGTGTGAGACTTGGATTTGTTTAGGTATTGATATGGAATTATGGATGATATATTGATATGTGATTTTGAATATTTGTTTAGGTATTGGTATTGTTACTATTGTATTTTGTATATTTGTATGGAATTATCAATTATGGATGACATATTTGTAGAACATATTGCTGCCTTCCATCTGGCCATTTTGAATCCATAGTTTATTTTGGTTGAACAGCATTTTAGGCTTCAAATTGCAGATTTGATGAGTGTTTGCTAACTGCTGCTATCGAATGGGATTAGGCTGTGCAATTCAGGTGTTCGGTATTACCAATACCGCCCGATGCCGCAAAACACCGTACCGCACCGATAAGTGCGGTTACCGCATTCTAGCGGTACGGCATCGGAGCCGAAATACAAGAATTCCGACCTCCTTCGGCCGGCATGCGGTATTAAAGGTTCGGTACGGTTCCCGTACCGAACCCACCCCTAATTACAACTGAGCATTTAAACCCTAGCGTCAAGCGTTTCAACGCTCTTCGCAAACACTAAAGTAAACCAACTTCAATTATTTTTTAGCACCTCTTACTTGTCCACCTATTCTTTTCATCCGCCCTTATTAAATAAGATCCCAATTTTTTATGCAAGCCCTCCACATTACAAAGTGAGAAAGCTAGTTCAGGCATTCGTAGTCCATCATGGAGGAACAGGGCAAGCACAACAACTAATAAGGTAGGGCCGGAAAATGCCATCTTTTTATGGTGTATTATAATACGATTTTATGTGTTTGTTTAGAGGATTCAATTCGCTACAAAGTTTCTACAGTTGGTCAAAGAATATATGCCTTAAAAAAGTTTAACAAAATCTTCTTTTAAGAGCACTACCTAACTCTTTATTTGTTTCATGCGTTGTATACTTGTATTTAAGCTTTATAATAATAGATGTAATTTTGTGCTGATCAGTTCCAACAAACCTAATTGTATTCATTACTCTTTATTAACTTCTCCATATAGCAATAATCAAGAATGTAACTAAAAAAAGTTATCTATTGGGTCACCGCATTAATTAGGATCCTCTGTTCAACACCAAACATTCTTGTTTCTCTTTGATTTTGAATCTAAGCTGTCGAAAATAAATCAAGGAATTGATAAAATGCCAGCTAAATATATGGGTTTTGGGTTTCAAATGTTAAGGTCGTGGTTGAGATTAATTCGGATCTTCTACTTGGCATCAAACATCCTTATTCCTCGTTTGAATTTAGTGACAGGACCGCCCCCGGATTCCACCCTAAAACCCGAAGAGGTCCTGCGGGAATCCAAATTCAAGGAAAATCCTACCGAAATTTCGGCAGAACCTCCCCTGAAAATGGACTAACCCAGAATTTCAAATCCTGTTAAAAGAACACTTCTAAACAGCAACCACCTCTACCACAACCAAAAAGGGTCTCAGACCCAACAATATAAAATAACCTTATAATTTAAATATGGTCATCAGAGCCCCTACTCCTATTACCAAAATTTTTACAATTCAAGGAAAGGAACTTCCACAAAATGGAAGTGATGCCTACAAGATCCGGGAATCGGGAATGGAGAATGGATGCTATGCCTCGATGTATTTGGCTCGACCTCCACCAACGCTACTACCTGGGGGGACAATTTAAGACAAAACAAGAAAACGGTGAGATAGGCTCAGTGAGTGGACATTTAAATGGAGATGAAAATCGAAGATTAAATATCTTTTCAGAAAAACCCTTTTACACACGTTTAACTCTAAAACCTTAGAATGTCCTTTGAAATCCCTCAGTTTTTAAAACCATTTCCCAATAAAATAATAAAATCTGAAGCCAAAAATCAAACTTTGAAAATCCAAATTCTCAACATATTGAAAATCAATGAAACTGTTCAACTGAAACCATCTTACTTAAAACCTTTGCTGTCAGAAACTCCTCACTTAAACTACTTAACAATTGAAAACACATACCAGTCAGTTACCCATATAATCTGTCATACATGCGCAGAGCCGAGAATCTGTTATACGCATGCAGAGCCATAAATTCTGTCATACATGCGCAGAGTCGAGAATTTGTCATACGCATGCAGAGCCATAATTTCTGTCTTACGTGCACGCAGAGCCAATCCCCAAAGGGTCAAGCATCACGACACACGGCCCAAAGCCTACGTGTGTGCCGCAATGGGTCCCAAAGACCTATTCAATCTGATAACCTAGAGGGTACTGAAAGGCGATTTAAAACTATTTTTCCCATAACCAAACATAATGTCTTTTTCCACCAATAAAGAACATTTTTATAACATTTCTAAAAATTTAAATCCTCAAAACAAATGCATAAACACAACTAATAAAACAGTCTTCAATAAATCACATTCAAAGACATAAAACAAATTAAATCTTCTGTCCATATACTAAAATATGAAATAACCCATACGTGTAAAAATAAGAAATTAGTTTCAACATCCAACAAGAAGAAATTTATTTGCGGTAGCATTTGTAATCCAAAATTTAATACCATTAATCAAATCCCAAAATTTACTTCAAAACGTTAAATATAAATTAATTTGTGATATTTCCATAAACTCTTAGAAAAAACCAAAAGTCTATTTTAAACTTCAATTTCTCAACTAAAATTTTTACATATCAAAAATAGATAACGAATTTCATAAATCATTTAAAGAAATAAGAGTCCACTCACAGTGAGAAAATCTAACTTCAATCCTCCGCCAGATCGTCACGAACCCCGGTCGTCTCGCCTAAGATGGAAGTGATTGGCGCCAGAAAACTGGTCGGAGAAGGGAGGAGAAGCCGGCGGTCAAGACTGCCCTTTCCGAGCTGGATTCGCGTGCAGAGGTGGTTGGGCTGGCTGGAGGAGGCGTCGGGGAAGATGGTCGGTGTCGGCGAGATGGGTGGTGCAGTGCCTCGGGTTGGTGGACGTCGGTCGGCGCTGCTGATGCTAGGTGGCTGCGCACAGGGAAAAGGCAGAGAGAGCGAGTGAGCTCAGGGGGGGTGGTCGGCGGCTGGGGGTGTTCGCCGGAGGTCGAGGCCAGCAAGGGTGGCCGGCGATGGGAAGTGGGGGTGGCTGGGTGGTGCCGGTGTGCAAGGGTGAGGAGACACCGAGAGAAAGGGGGTGCGGGGAGAGAGAAATAAAGGGAGAGAGAGGGCGAGAGTGTTCTAGAAAAAGAGAGAGAAACCCCTTAAAAATCAGGTTTTGAATTTTTTTAAAACCCAATTTGTCAATTTTACAAAATTGCCCCTCGCTTCAAACACCCATATCTCTCAAACCGTAACTCGAAACGACGCGTGCTACATGTCTATGAAATCGTGGGTTCGAAACCTATCTAACGGACCCAAAGTCAAAATCGAAAGCCCACTAGTTTTAAAAGTCAACTTTGGGTCAATCAAAAAAAAAAAAATATTTAAATCAAAACCCTTTTTATTTTCCAAATAAATCTCAAAATCTTTAAAATACAATTTCACATCTAAAAAATATCTCTTAAAAACATAGTTAAATAAAAAATTTAAATTTCCAGTGAAAATTTGGGTCGGGTCGTTACATTTAGGTTGTCCACAAAAACTGGAATAATTGATAAACTTTCACGTCAACGAGCATATGAATTTTAATGAACAAATTGTGGCTTCAAAATGTTAACGTTGTCGCTGTGATTCAGATCTTCTACTTGACAAAAAATAATTTTGGATTTTTATTATTGGGGTTTCGAATCCAAGCTGTTAATAAAGAATTAAAGAATTGATAAATTGTCACTTCAGCATATGAGTTTTAAATGAACAAATTATGGGCAAAGCAACATTTTTTTCTTGGTTTTGAATTCAACTCATTCCCAAAGCATATGAGGATAAAATGTACGTCACCTTAGGCTTCCATGTTAACATTTTAGTGCCTATATTTAAATCCTCTGCTTGGCACAAATATCCTATTCTTTTCCTTGGTTTAAATTAGTGGATATTTAATATTACTTCACCCATTAGATTGCATGCATATTGGCTAGAAATTCAATGGAGGCCATAACACCATCATCTATAGAAACAGTACTTGATGTACCATTTAACAATAAGAAACGGTGAGATTGCTATGTGCATGTGTGTAATTTGTTCCAACATTCTTGTTAAGTTTTTATGGTGGTGTTAGAATGTGTATGATTCATAATTTGATTAGAGGTCTATCCACTAGCCTGTCTCCACTTATGATTGAGAATAGATAAGGTACAAATTGAACACGAGACAACATTAATTTGCCTCCTTGGGCCACACATTAATTATAACCAATAATTCATAACTTTAGGCCACGATTTCTCAAGTACATGTTTCTGGTGCTCCATTGATTTAGGGAATTATGTTGAGAATTAGTCCCACGATGGATGGGATTAGGAAAAAAGCTAGATTTTTAAGATTAAAGTGGCCGAAATACACAAGACAGCATAATATATACATTCTATATGTTAGAACTAATTTTTAAGGAATAATATATTAATTTGCCTTTTTAAGGAATGCTTGCTACTTTTATTTTTCTCTTTCCCATTACACAATGTAGTTGTATGATCAATTTTCTAGATCACTCATAAAGATCATGATATGATCTCTACCAAAAAAAAAATTAAACTAAATTGAAAATCGTTTAATCATCAAACTGCTATCAACTAAATAGATAATCAATATAACTATTACAAAAAATATTTATTTATATGATGACATGTAAATGACTAAACAATTTCTAATTCAATTGATATTTAAATAGATTATCTTTAGAGGATAATCTAGAAAATAAAAGTTTTCGTTCATAAGACTACACTACAAAATAGGTAGGAAAAGAGATAGAATGATCAAGGTAGAAAGAAGAATGTAGCTAGCATTTTTCTTGTATTTTTTTTTTTTACTATTTATGTATAATATATACATTAATGCATTATTGTTTAAAAAATTAACTTGGGGAGCCATAAGAGTGGCTTTATCACTAGATGAATAAAGTGTGTAATATGATATCAGAACCACTAATCATAAGTTTTTTATAAATAAGAACAATATATACCAACTAGTTATTGGTTTAGTTATATTTTTTTTCCCAATGTTGAAAGAGGTCTCTCCCCTCCTTCAAATCATAAAATAATAATAATAATAATAGTAATGACCGCATATATGAACTCCAAAATAGTTAGGCACAAATATCCTATTCTTTTCGTTGGTTTAAATGAGTGGATATTTAATATTACTTCACCCATTAGATTGCATGCATATTGGCTAGAAATTCAGTGGAGGCCAATCAGGCCATAACAGCATTATCTATGGAAAACAGTACTTGATGTACCATTTAACAATAAGAAATGGTGAGATTGCTATGTGCATGTGTGTAATTTGTTCAAACTTTCTTGTTAAGTTTTTATGGTGGTGTTAGAATGTGTATGATTCATAATTTGATTTGAGGTCTATCCACTAGCGTGTCTCCATTTATGAGAATAGATAAGGTACAAATTGAACACGAGACAACATTAACTTGCCTCCTTGGGCCACACATTAATTATAACCAATAATTCATAACTTTAGGCCACGATTTCTCAAGTACATGCATGTTTCTGGTGCTCCATTGATTTAGGGAATTATGTTAAGAATTTGTCCCACGATGGATGGGATTAGGGAAAAAGCTAGATTTTTTAAGATTACAGAGGCCGAAATATAAAACACAGCATAATATATATATAGAAAAATTTTCAAGTAAGGATGTTTTTACTTTAAGAAATGCAAGAACATACAAAGACCGAAATATAAAACACAGCATAATATATATATAGGAAAATTTTCAAGTAAGGATGTCCTTACTTTAAGAAAAGTAAGAATATCCTCTTTAGACCTACAATTCGATGATTAGTATCGTCTATATTTTAGAATATCATTCAAATATCACTCTTGAAAAAAATCAGTCAGATCGGAAACTGTTTAGCCAGTTTATTATATAAAACATTATTTCAATTTTATCTGACAGACTGTATTTGTTTGCACAATTTTAGATGACCAAACAATTACATTTTTGGCTGATTTTTTACAGGAGTGGCCCTTGAGGAAGGACCTAAAATATGAACAGTTCTGATTATGTAAATAACACTGCCTAGTGATACCGAGAGAAGATGTTCTTACTTTTCTTAACGTAAGGACATTCTTACTTGAACGAGACTGATATATATATTCTATATGTTACAATTAATTTTTTTTTACTTATATATGTATAATGTGTTAATTGGAAATGGATTCTCTATTGTCTTTGTAAGGAATGCTAGCTACTTTTATTTTTCTCTTTCTCATCACACAGTGTAGTTGTATGATCGGAACATTTCATTTTCTAGATTACTTATAAAGATCATGATCTCTGCAAAAAACTAAATTGAAAATCATTTAATTATCTGACTATTATCGAATAATTATAAAATAAATATAACCATTACAAAAAATATTATTGATATGATAACATGTAAATGACTAAACGATTTCTAATTCAATTGATATTTAAATAGATTATCTTTAAAAGGTAATCTAAAAAATAAATGGTTTTGTTCATATTGACTACACTGCGAAGTAGGTAGGAGAAGAGATATAATGATTAAAGTAGAAAGAAGAATGTAGCTAGCTAGCATTTCTCTTGTTTTTTTTTTTTTTTTACTATTTCTGTATAATATATACATTAATGCAATGTTTTAAAAAATTAACTCGGGGAGCCATAAGAGTGGCTTTGTGAATAAAGTGTATAATAAAAAAATAAATATTAATCGGGTCTCTCTAGTTTAAAATTTCAGAATCAATATTTAATACGATATTAGAACCACTACTCATAAGTTATTCTAAATAAGGACAATATAAACCAACTAGCTATTGGTCTAGTGACCAATAATCGATATTTATCTTCTCAATGTTGGAAGAGGTCTGAAGTACGACTCCCCTCCTTCAAATCAGAAAATAATAATTATTAACAATAATGATCACATATGATATATGAACTCTCAAGATAGTTAGGCATTTCTCAATTATCATTTGGTCTAGTGGATGGAAAATCTGTCTCTTTAATTTTTATCAGAGTAGATAACTAATTAAAATCTCATGTACGCCATGTAATTAATAAAAAAAAAAAAAGATAGGTTGGCATATCTCATTATGATGAAGAGGGTTTCCAAGAAAGAGTTAATATTCTTTCTACACCAAGCAATTTCACTGAAATCATGATCTTATTGGATGACAGTCCTCAAGTCTCTTTTGGATGGAAAGAAGGACCTGATTTTTAATTTTATTTTCTGGTCTAGAGGAGACGATTATACAATTAGCTATAAAATGTTTCCATAAGAAGTACCTATAAAAGATACGGTTATTTTTTTTTTTGGTCGAAGAAATGATACGGTTAGTTAATTATGAAGTAAAGGCTAAAATAATCCACATATAAATAAACTTGTAGGCTTAGTAGACGCAAAGCGTGTACGTGCAAATATATGTAGGTTCATTCGTAAAAAATAAATTGTTCTGATCATTAGACTATACTATAAAAAAAAAAAAAAATAATAATAATAATAAAAAATGACAAATGAATAAATAGATTGAAAAATGTAAGCTAGTGTTTCTCTTTTTATATAACGATTGACAAATACTCCTTTCTTAAAAGTAGTACAGATTTTTACCAACAAAAAAAAAGAGTAGTACAAATTAACTATAATTACGTAGAAAGATAGAAAGTGGAGTATGTAGAATGAGGGTGAGTGAATTAGAAGCCGAGTAATGTACAAGTATATAGTAACTGTTATTTTTAATATAGTGATAGTTGAGAAACATAATGTAATAATTGTGAATTTATTACTCTTTATGTAAAATTCACCAAACAAGTCAACAAAACCGGCCAGCAAATCCCATATCCATGTGCAGACATCAGACATGTTTCAGTAATTTCCCGAATGCAAATTATGCAACTACGACCCAAACTCAATGGTCCATTGTTCACAACTTCACATTGTATGCCTAAAACGGCGTCGTACGTGGGCCATGCCTATAGTTGCCCCTGCCAAGTGCCAACATTATTTTTCAACAGTGCCCCTCACGTGCATCTTTAACGGTACCAAGATCCGATTCCCTCAAAATGACCATAACACCCTCCTTCCCTCCGCTCCCAGTGCCCAAGCGACACGTAATGGCAAACGGTCAGGCGGAATTAACGCCTTAACCGCCGATGGGGCCCAGATGCCAGTGGCATGTCGCGCAAATAATACCACAACCCATGGCTCACGTGGTCACAACGAAATTATTGAACCCTTTCCTGTGGAGCTTGTGCAATTTATAAAGGGGAACGGATAAACAGCACCAATATATAGAGCAAAAGCAAAGCAAAACAGTCTCTAACACTAAGTAACTGTCGGCGCCAGAGCTTTGTGCTTGCCAAACCAGACCAGTTTCGTACCGGTGGCGCCGCCGAGCAGACCCACTTAAGCTCAGCTGACAATGCAGCTCCTCCGCCGTGGCTCTGGGCTTTTGCTGGTCCTCAATTGTTCGCTGCTGCTTCTGCTTGTGTCTGCAGCTCCACTTCAGCACCGGGTGGTGGCTAACCCCCACAGCTGGCTCCCAGCCACCGCCACGTGGTATGGCAGCCCCGAAGGCGACGGCAGCGACGGTAACCTCCCCACCCACAAACCCCATTTGCTTAATTATTTAGACCTGTTAATTGATTTTGAGTTTAAAGTTTTAATTTTTACGTATCTATATACTTGGTTTAATAGAGACTAATTTTATCATTTTTACCATATTATTAATTAATTTTGGGTTTGATGATTTAATTTTTAAGCATATTTAGGTGTATAACAATTTTGGTCCTACATGTGTAATAAAATTTGACTCATTTATTCGTAAATCTCACTTCCATTAAAAAAAATAGTACAAATGTAGTACCAAATATAATACAAATAGTTTTATATCGTACAATTACCATCTTTTTAAGCTTAATTAATTACAGAAATTCACATGTAATTAAGTTTCCCATGTTGTACTTGTAGGTGGGGCATGTGGGTACGGGTCGTTGGTGGACGTGAAGCCGCTTCGGGCTCGAGTGGGTGCGGTGAGCCCGGTGCTGTTCAAGAACGGCGAGGGGTGCGGGGCGTGCTACAAGGTCAAGTGTACGGACAGGAGCATATGCTCGAGGCGAGCCGTCACCATTATCGTCACGGACGAGTGCCCTGGTGGCTACTGCTCCGGCGGCCGGACCCACTTCGACCTCAGCGGCGCAGCCTTTGGCCGCATGGCTATAGCCGGTGAACATGGCCAGCTCAGAAACCGAGGCGAGCTCTCGGTCCTTTACCGACGGTACGTATTGTCGTTTTGCTTTACATGTTTTACTGTGTGTGCGCGCTATGTGCCTCTGGACCTCTGCTCTCTTCTTCTTGCTTTTACTAACGGTCCCTGTTTTGTCTTCTAATTATTTTTTGGCGCTTTTTCCTTATATGTTTGTTAATTAATGATTTTTTTATTTTCCTTTTGAGTTTTTTTTTTTTTTTTTCCTTTTTCCAAAAACAACCTCTCAGTGAGTGAACACAGAACACCCTCTCATTTTCTATTTAACAGTTATGATTTTGAAGGCATAATTGAACTTACAACACAACCTCCTTACGAAAATATTTGTCGATTCAATAACAAATTATTTAATCCCATTTCACTCTTAACAAAACTGAAAAAGAATAATAATAATCTTTTAAAACCCTTTCCCTTCTTCTAGCTGACCATGGCCAGTAGCTGTCGGTCGTTATTGACCACAAGTCTCTTTTTTTGTTTCTGGTTAATTTTTGAAGTTTTAAATAAAAACAATGAGAATGAAAACGAAATAGTAATTTCATTATTTTTGTTGGTGGGTATAGAGAGTAATTTTTTAGATTTAATTGACAATCAAACCAGATTTCACATTTGGCTAACTTGATTAATTTGATATACATTATCGATCGAACATGATATTAGAGCTACCAAACAGGGCATCCCTTCAAAATTTTGATTTGTTTGTATTAATTGATTTGAACCACATGCAGCACACCATGTAAATATCCGGGAAAGAAGGTGGCATTCCATGTGAATGAAGGTTCAACTAATTATTGGCTATCACTTCTAGTAGAGTATGAGGATGGAGATGGAGACGTTGGATCAATGCATATCAGACAAGTACGTATTCTTCTCCTCATTTTTAATTTCGATAAGTTGGGTTAGGATGAATTTGCTTATTTATTCTCTCTCTCTCTCTCTCTCTCTCTCTCTCTCTCTCTCTCTCTCTGAAGGAGGTAAAGCAGCTTTTCTTTGGAATCAAAAAAGTCCTAATGTAATTCCTCGTTGTCACATAAAAGCACTATGAGTCTAAACTCAAAAATGTAAAAAGCAATTGCATAAACGTGACCAAAAGGATTACACAAGCATCAAGGGAGTATAGTAAATACTTATTTTAAGAAAAAGCAAAGCAAATCAAATCAAATCATGTACTGTTTATTAGTGCATCATGCAATTAGCTAATGTGATTTATAAATATACCAATTAATTTATATGGCTGCAGGGTGGTTCTAGTGAGTGGATACAGATGAATCATGTATGGGGTGCAAACTGGTGCATTGTAGGGGGACCTTTGAAAGGGCCATTCTCAGTGAAGCTAACAACACTATCCACAGCCAGAAGTCTCTCTGCCAGAGATGTGATTCCAAGCAATTGGTCTCCAAAAGCCACTTACACTTCTCGCCTAAATTTCTTATCCTAGTCTCTAGTGGTTTCAGCACATTCATTGGGGCCTTTGACAAACAGGTCGAGATATAAAAGCACTTTTTTTAAGCACTATCTATGCCAAAAAAAGAGCTTGTCCCCATGACACAAAAGTAGCCGTTGACGGGTTGGTGGGTTTGTTTGTATTTTTTAAGAGAAAAGTAGCCGTTGGATTGCACTAATGGCATCCAATGCTCTTTCATTTCTTTTTTTTTTTTTTCTCATGTTGTTTTTTTTTTTTTCCTGCTTTGCATTGTGCAACTGGTTGTGTAGATGTGTACCGATGTAGCCCTCTCCAAAAGGAGAGAGAGCGTGTATTCTTGCTATTTAATGCCATGTAAGATTGTGGGCCCAGTGGGTTTTTAATGAATATGGACCGTTTTTTTTTTGGCTAGTAATGAATTTGGACCGTTGATTGCACTAATGTTGTCATTCTAGGCAGTAGGCACAAGTATTTCCATAAGTTAAGCTGAATACTTAGAAGCCCCGCAACCAAAAGAAATTTAAAGATTAATCGAACACCGGTGTTGTGTTAGTCAAAAATCTCCGGTGCATAAATTAGTACGAATGAAAGCCTTTTTTAGTGAGTGTTCTCAGTTAAGGATCATGTACCTTTTACATGGAGTTCTTGTTAGCAATTTATAGGGCTTGTTTGTAACGCCCGATCCTAGGGCCCAAAAATACACTGAAACTTTGTCCTATAAACCTCTTTTCAAAGAATGAGCCATGCACTTAATAAAATAAATAAATACGTTAAATAAATCAGAGTGTGAGCCCAAAACATTTATGTAAAATTCATTGTATAAAATCAATTAAATCAAATTAAAATAGGTCTCACTGCCTCGTCTTCTCCTCACTGCCTCCTCAGTCTGCTTAACCTGCAAAACACCAATAACTACACTGCACCATATCCATGGGACACCGAGTCATTCAAACAAATAACCCGGTAAGCTCACTAGAGCTTGTATGAGTGAAATAACAAAATAATTATCCTCAATAAAATCCTCAACTTCCATGCATAATAATAATTCACAATAATATCCATAAATATTCAATCACATAATAATTTCATCACCAATCATCCAAG
This sequence comes from Dryas octopetala, assembly GCF_963921425.1. Lineage (NCBI taxonomy): Eukaryota > Viridiplantae > Streptophyta > Magnoliopsida > Rosales > Rosaceae > Dryas > Dryas octopetala. Next base: position 8,362,159 of record NC_141369.1, read on the forward strand.
CATCAAAATAAATCATAAATCCTCGTATTCAAATCAAATCCCGTCAATATATAATAATCATCATTCTAGCAAATCAATTGCCTAAACGTCAACTATTAACCTCAATCTCAAATCATTCCCGTCTTAAATAATAACCTCAATGCATAATCATCCTTAATTCCATCCTCAAGATTCAAGCTTACACTTTACTAAGTCCTAGCCAAAACCAAATCCTAGCAAACATAAGCACACAAGCACACAAAACAACAAAACAAACTATCTAATTTCACTCACTGTTTAACCACGTAAAATGCCAAAAATGCCCTTCTTGGCTCCTTTGCTCGGATCTCCAATCCGACAGCATAACGACATCGGGAATGAGATTTCCCGAGCCCGTGTACCTGTTAAGACTAGACAATCAATAAATACAATTTAGAAACAAAATTGGGCCACTGAACGACCGAAATGGGCGGCCGCCACCACACACGGTGGTTGCCCTACCCCAAATAACACACAAATTCACAGAAACTCACCCAAAGCGTCACTGTACAATGAAATTGACTTATGGGACTTCCGAAGAGGCAGAAACGTAACAAATAACCACCAACTCGCCGCCACACAAGGCGGAGCTACAGTGACCGTGGCTGCAAATTAGGGAAATTGGATTCGAATCACAAATGGCTCAAACTCAAACAAAGTGCACAGACATGAAGAGTATGTCGAGAGGATGAAGAATGATACCTCACTCGACGAAAAACACTGCCAGATTCGCTGGAAAAGCCGTCGAAGCAGCCGCAACATAATGGCGTCGAATTGCCGTCGTGGAGCGTCACCGGCGTGAGGGAAGAGCATGGGAAGACTCGCCGTGGCCTGGGGAAAAGAACCCAGGGGGTCCGGCGCCGCAACTCCGTCGGAAAACGCAGATCGCCGGCGAAAACATCTTCTCTGTCTTCGCGTCGATTCGTCGTGATGGTGGCTCAGGTGGGTGATCGGCGGCAAGGGGAAGGAAGAGGGGAGGACGGCGAGCACGGTGGACCAAACACCCAGCCCAGCCGCCGCCGGACGCGTCGCCATGCGCCGGCGACAGGGGCGGCGAAGGTGAGGGGCGAGAGAAAGACAAACGCGTGGGGAGAGAGAGAGAGAGAGAGAGAGAGAGAGAGAGAGAGAGAGAGAGAGAGAGAGAGAGAGAGAGAGAGAGAGAGAAATGAGGAGAAAGAGAGAGAGGAAATCTAATTTTTGGGTATTTAAAACCCCCTTTCGTAAAAATTACAAGTTTGCCACTCACTTCATATGTCCATATCTTTCGAACCGTAACTCCAATTGATGCGTGCCGCGTGTCTACAAACTCGTGGACTCGAGACCTTTCCAACGTGCCCAAAGTCAAAGACGAAAGTCCATTAGTCTTAAAAGTCAACTTTTGGGTCAAGCCCAGTTTAAAACAAAAATTAAAAATTAACCCAAAACCTTTTTAAATTCCAAATAAATTCCAAAATCCTTAAAATAAATTCGCAAAATATTTAAAATAACTCCTTGAAAAATACAGGGTCGTACACTGTTCGCGATTTAACTCGGAGGAACCGTTGTTACCACGTGGCAGATTTGGGTGGGGTAGGATATGACGCCCCTGAGATTGGCAACGTCACAGCGGCACCAATTCTAAGGATTTCGAGAATATAATACTCATCTCTCGAGCATTATATTCCCAAGCACCTTGAGTTAAACCCTTTATTGTAATATTGGGTTGGATCATAGTGTGAAATTTGCAACGAAAGATTTTTCTGGAAATACCTAAAATATATAAATATAAAATAAACCAACACGTGAAGGTTATTTGTTCTATACATATAACCTATATGCAAAATTAACAATATTAAAACAGAAAAGCCAAGATATCCAACCTATGCCTTGATTTGAAAATGAGAGGTGAGGGGTTTATATAGGTGTTGAGGAGGTGGAGCGGTGCGATGTGATTGGTTGAAGCTTGCTTGAGGGCCAAGTAGCTAGGAGTGTGCGGCAAGAAACTAGGGAAAAACCCTAGTTTTGCTGCACAAGGCTTCTTTGAGGGTCGGGCCTTCGAGGTCCCTCTTCTTCTCTCCTCCTTTTGCACGACTTTGTGTGGTGGGCTTGAGTTGCGCGTGGGTCTAAGGCTACAAGGCTCAAGGCCTTGCACCTCCTTCTTAATTTCTAGGCATGCAAGCTTGAGAGGTCGGGCCAAGTATGGCCGGCCTTGGGCTCTTGTGTGCGTGCGGCATGGCCTGCAAGGCCTTGCACTTTTGCAAGCTTCCTTCTTCTCATGCGCATGCATGCATACATGCGTGCAGGGCCAACTTGTATTCTGCCACCTTTGTATTATTCTTGCCACCTTTTTCTTGCACATGCATGCATATCAATTTTAATGTACATATTGGGTTGCTAGTCTTCTCTTAGGTTTTCATGCATGTTGGGCCATCTCTGCTTCTCGTTGATGTGACTCTCGATAGTGGATGGGCCTAATGGGCCGAAAAGTGTCGTTCATGGGCCTTGGGGCCCATTTGGTCTACTGAAAGCCCATTTAGTCTCCAATTGTGCTCCATTCACCTCGCTCTAACCTATTTGCCCTGAAAAGCCTAGAAAAAAAAAAAGTGAAACCTACAAAAATGTTGATTTCTAGTAAGCTAAGTGAGGGAATAAGTGTGTCAAAAGTAGGTATATTTTATGTCCAACAACTAGATATGAGTCTTTATAAGATATAGTCAGGAAGACACAATTCCCGATTATTATCTCACTTAATTGCTTCGACCAAAGTCTTCACAACTCATATTAGATCAATCGTATAGGACATCGTCCTTCCTCTAGGATAAGGTGATAGATCCCTTGTTAACCACTCATATGATCTCGTACCCTACTCAGTTACACCCGGCCAGTTGCACATGTCATTGTGCCTCATTACACGCGCATTGTATAACCAAAGCATAACGACCAGAAGCATATAACAGTCATGGTGTCTTAGGTCTAAGGAGTAATTTGAATAAGCTAACTAAAACCATATGAGAACCTAATCAATAATTAAGCACTCCGAAAATACTCATTCCATATCAAAAACTGAAGTGCAACTCTTTTATAAATACTCTAAAATAAATTCATTCTCAATTCATAATCGAAAAATTCCAAAACCATTTTCCAAAAACTATTCATGAAAAACATTTTTAAAACAAAAGTCCAACTCACTGTTTTAATCGAGCCATACTCAACCATTTTTGAGACTCATTTCCGACTCACGATTTAATATTCGTTGCTACTAAACGTAGCCTAGAGACGAAGCTCCATTGACCTAGTATAAAACACGCCCACTTTAATAATTTGGAAAGTTAAATATAAAAATTTCGAGTAAAGAGGTAAAATGATCGATATGCCCTCTTAATCGAACAATGTCTAAGTTTTTGTTTTCCCACAACAAATCCAATCCGGTCAACACAAATCATACCAACATCAAGAATCAGCGTATACCTTAAATAACAATCTCAGTTTTCCAATCAATTAAACTAACATTTCTCAATCTCTCCATAATCAGTATAAACCATAATAATACCAAAGATATAAATAAAAATCCTCAAATCATACGAATACTTACTCAATAATTAATTGGATCATTTTGGCAGAACAATTGCCTAATCATCAATCATTAACCCTCAACAATAGACATTTCTCACCTAATTCAGCAATTATTCTCAGAGCATCTCTATAATTCCCAATTAATCCCTTAGCCTCAAAATCTCATCAATTCATTCTCATGATCCAAATCTTAAATTTACCCTCCTTTAACATACAATCAACAAATCACACAAAACAGACAATTCACTCATGGTACTCTACAATATAACCCGATAAGTTTCATTCACCGAGCAACTTGTAAAAAGACCCATTTGCCCTTCAACAGCGCCCTTGCTCGGATTTCCAATCCAATAATCAACAACGTTCTTAATACTATTCAATTGAATAATGATCTTTGTATAACATCATTTGTAAAAATAAATTAATTAATAGCATAAGGCTCTTTCTAGCATATGGACAAAACATAGATATATGCATATGAGCGTATGCATTAATATTCTAGAGCAAACTACATTCTACAGGAGCATACCAAGGGGCGGCCTCAAATAACCAAAAGGTGGGGTTGTGTACGATTCCAAACGCCAAGATAGAGCATGGACAATAATTTAGTGGCTACTAGAATTGGGATGGGTCACCGATGAGAATGTCAAAGTGTCCATATGACCTTATAAAAAGCAATGGAGAATGAGGAGTGTGAAGGAATATTTAATTAAGTGGCTTAATACTATTCAATTGAATAATGATCTTTGTATAACATCATTTGTAAAAATAAATAAATTAATAGCATAAGACTCTTTCTAGCATGAAATGGACAAAACATAGATATATGCATATGAACGTATGCATTAATATTCTAGAGCATATTACATTTTTAGTCCTTGTGTTTTGGTCTGAAATCACATTCGGTCCCCGTGGTTTAAATTTTGGCAATTTGATTCTTGTCTTTTATGTCGTTTTTCAATTTTAGGACAAATTCGACAAAATCCGTATTTTCAATTTGGGCTAGATAAATTATCCGTTTATTTTTTATAAAAATTTTGTTGGGGGATTGAAAGATAAAAAATATGGGTTTTCTAAAACTAATTTCCTTTCAATTTTCTTGTTTATTTGCTATAAAAAATGATACTCACAAAATTTTTAGGGTTTTAAGTTTTAAGTTGGAATTCGTTTGAATTCTTGTTTGAAAATCAAATTCAAGGCTAGATATATGATTTTTGGCCATTTTTTAGTAAAACTCGCAAGTTTAAACATGTTACTAGTTTCAATTTGAAAATATTACAACATTGCAAATGACATTAAACACAAGGGCCAAATTGAAAAAATTTAAACCACGTGAACTAAAAAAGATTTCGGGCCAAATCATAGGGACAAAAATGTAGCTTACGTACCCATATATATATATCATGGCTCTTGGAACTTGTGAAAGGCAAATGTGATAAGAAAAAATTACATATATGTATGATTAATATCTTCTAATTTTTTTTTTTATAATTAATTATGTATACTACTACATACAAATCATCTATATAGAAGTATAAATATATGTCCATAACTTCAAATTAAATAGTCTTATGTGTTTGTTTTAAGATAAACTAAATTGAATACATTTAAGGTTCAATTCTATATTATGAACATGCTTTGCTCAAAACCATTAATCGTAGCTATGAGTCTATTATGTTCCTCCCTTTTTCTGCATATGGTTAGAGGTTTTTATATGGAGCACATATGTTTTAGTGAGCTAGAATTTCCAGCCAAGGGGGGTTTTGAGGTTAACTTGAATGCATTACTCAAACAATTACAGATATCAACTACTTATTACGGATATGCTTTACGCTTGCAAGGCATAAACAACGGACAAATACATATACCTGTATATGGGCTTGGGCAATGCTGGTCCCCAAGAAATCTCATTTTTTGCAGAGAATGTTTGACTACAGCAAGTGAAGAGCTTCGTAAGCGTTGCCCTCACAGTCAAGGAGCTCTAATTTGGTACAATGACTGCCTCATAAAGTATGCAAATACCAAATTCTTTGGTATAAGTGACACCATTAATGGAATTTATGTGAAGAGTAACATATTTGTTGATGGTGATCGCATCTTGTTTGATCAGAAAGTTCATTTTTTGTTAAACCAATTATCTGTTATAGCTTCTCATCATAAAAAGTTGTATGCTCGTGGGGAGCTAAAGCTTGGGATATCAAACAATACCAATAAAGTTTATGGTGTGGCTCAATGCACCAGAGACCTTCATGGCAATAATTGTAAGAAATGTCTTGATGTAGCATTGCAGGAACTTCCAAAAGAAAGTCATGGAAGGATAGGTGGGCGTGCTTATTATGGAAGTTGTTATCTCATATTTGAAATTTACGATTTTTTTACAAAACCTCGGTTAAATAGGAGCAAGTAGAGCAAAATCGATGCAAGTGGAGCACCCACATATGGCCCACCAAGTTAAAGGGCCCCCAATTCTAAACACATGAGCACATGTTTTCTTTCTTTAATACATTGTGTCTTTGGTTTTACCTAGAGTACCATGGGTCTGTTTATGTTACTATAACCTTTTACCTCCTTGCTCCTGAACCATAATGACAAGGGCCTACTGCAATTTTGTTTTCTTAATCACATGTCTATTCAATCATTCAAGAGTTTTCATGTGTTATTGTGCTTCCACCATATATTCTTTATTCATTAATATAATTTGTGTACAAAACCTTATCCCAAAATTAACTTGTTTGTAGTCCAAACGGGGTAATTGAGAATAGAAAAAAAAATATATATATATATATTATGTTTAAAGAACTAAACACAACGTTTTCCAGAATCTTTTCTTGTAAATGACTTACATATACGTATACGTTACCATGGTTTTTTTTTTTCTTTTTAAAAAAATGCAAATATTATTTATTTCTTAAAGTTTCACAACTCTGAAAAAATTTATGTTTTCGAAGGAATGGATATTATGTTCATGATTTTTTTTTTCTTTTTACATTGGTCGATCCATTTTTCAATTTCGCAAAGGGCCCCATAAATGTGAGTAATGGTCTTCTCGAGTTAATAACTAAGACCATGCAATAAAGACGTTTCGAACTCTCATTGTCAATGTGGAGTAAATACTATATCAGTATAGTTCGTAATTCCATTGCATATGCTATATATTTATTATAGGGAGCTTCCATTAAGGAATCTCTTAAATAAGATGATTTCAGGGATCCCTTATGGGATCCACTACATGTTGTAGTTTAATAATTTGACCATCTATTTTTTAGGTTTTTGTTTCAATATCATTCTTAAGAACATTCAGACAAATTAGAAATCACTAAGACATCTAATTGGGACGAAATAATAGATGAATACAGAGTCTATCACCTCATATCATCCTCTTGGTGCTTGTTTCAAGCCATATAGAGCCTTTTCAACTTGTACACCTTCATTTCTTCTCCTTTTATTACAAAGCCTTCAGGTTGATCAACATAGATCTCTTCCTTCAAGGCTCCATTAAGAAATGCATATTTCACATCTAGTTGGTGTAGAAACAACCCCTTTTGGGCAGCCAGGGAGATTACACTTCGGATTGTATCAAGCATTCAAGCTTTCCCACTGGTGCAAATGTTTATTTGTAGTAAAAATTCTGGGTTGTGGAGAATACCTTTTTTCAACCAGCCTTGCTTTGTTTCTATGAATGGAACCATCTTGATTTAGCTTTGTCTTGTAGATCCACTTCACTCCCATGACATATTTGTCACTAGGTCTGTCCACAGGCTCCCATGTGTTGTTCTTCTTAATCACATTGATCTCTTCCACCATAGCTTTCTTCCAACTTTCATCTTTCACAACATCTTCAAAGGTTTCTGGTTCAATGAAACATAAATTACACCTTGCATAAACATCATCCAAACTCCTCATTCTACTTGGAGTTCAACTAGGGGATGAAGAACCAGATGATTGTGATTGTGGACTGCTCATCAGAGTTAGTTGTTGTGGGGATCCTTCAACAAGCTCATACATCTTCATTTTCTGGATTCTCTACCTCTTCATATCAGTAGCATGGTAATTGTAAGGCAATTTGCATCACCTTTGATTAATACTACATATACTAAGGCAATTGGCATGGTAAGGAAAATGTAGTACATGTAGGATTAATCAAAGTAGCAGTTCACCCTGCATCTGATATGTAGTATTAATCAAAGCAAATGCAATTGCTTTAAATACTACATGTACTAATGGGATAATTCAACATTGATGTTAAGAAAAATGGAGCATTTTCCTTAATCAAATATATTTTAATGGAGCAACTGCATCTGATCGATGTGAATAATTGTTTAACAATAATAAAAAAATCAGTTACATCAGATGCAGTAAGGAAATACTACTGATTAACACTCATCAGTTGCTACTGATAAATCATCTGATGAGTGTTAATATAAAATGCAACAAGTTTATTCTTTAACTGCTTTGATGTTCAGGAAAATGGAGCATTTGATATCTGTTACACAAATTGGGGATAAATAACAAAAAATTCAACCACTAATCGGATGCAGTTGCTTTAAATATTAGAAGGTGATAAGTGATGAAAGTAATTGTTTAAGCTAAAAAGCATGTAATGATCAGTGGTTGGGAGGTGATGTATATGGGTTTGACTGGAAATTGTCAAAAAGAATAGCAAAAAAAAAAATGCAATTTGGATATACTTTTAAATTATTAGATTTCTATTTTTTCTTTTTTTTTTTTTTATTTGGACAAACCTTTGAGCAAATGAACCTACTTTAAGCATTAAACCTCCAAGTAGTGTACATCAAACACAATAAAGACATAATAGAAAGCGTTTGAGCACTTGGATAGACATTTTTTAAATATTGTACCTTATATTTTCAATGTGGATTTCACATTTGCTTTCAATCCTTGCATTGTCAATTTTTTTTTTGTTCCAAAGGTTGGACAGCAGTTATACATCCCAATATATCTGCCAATTTTAAAAATAGAATGGTGAACAATCTGAATGTGTAAAACCATTCTTTAAATATAGGTTTGGGAAGTGAAAATAGCTAGGAAAGATGATTACAACTGCTAAATCTAATTATTACCTGTGAGGATTGTGTGCACATTGATTCTTGATGATAGCTGACTGTAATCAATAAGGTTGAAACGGTGCTTTGAGAATTTAGGGCGAACAACTGTCAATTTGTCAATTAGAATAAGGTTCTCTGATTGAAGATGACCACTGCAGGATATGGCAACGGTTGATTATTCACAGTATGAAAATGAGTGATTTCATAAACAGAGTCTGCCTCTATTTTGGGAGCAACAACATCATAATCTAATTTTTTAATCATCCCTTGGATCCCATCGCCCTTAATGGTTAAAAAAAAAATTAACAACAATCAATAACAAATAAATGATGTTTGAGTAGTTTGTGTGTCTGCATGGTATATCATTTTATAAACAATCATTTATCATCCATGGAAGAAGCTTTTCACCAAATTTGTGCGACTATGTTTTATTATTTTGGATAAGTTGTTGATATCACCAAAAAATGCAATATTTTATAGAAATTAGTATAAATTTTCATCATTTAGATGGTATGTTATGGTCAGAAATATGCTTTTTTTCATTCAAATGCAGAAAATATGATCATAACAGTTATCCATTGTGTAGCTGCTTATAAACTTATTTTTAAACGTGTTACAAATAAATATCCAAAATGTTGAGATATCCAATGGTGGAAGGATGAATTTTGGAATTGATATGATGTATAAACACAGGAAGAACATGCAGATGCACCATGGATAAAGAAATATTTTCTCATGTTGTTTTGTTTTTTTCCTGCTTTGCATTGTGCAACTGGTTGTGTAGATGTGTACCGATGTAGATGTTTTGATCAGAAAGTTCATTTTTTGTTAAACCAATTATCTGTTATAGCTTCCCATCATGAAAAGTTGTATGCTCGTGGGGAGCTAGAGCTTGGGATATCAAACAATACCAATAAAGTTTATGGTGTGGCTCAATGCACCGGACACCTTGATGACAATAATTGTAAGAAATTCCTTGATGTAGCATTGCAGGAACTTCCAAAAGAAAGTCATGGAATGATAGGTGGGCGCACTACTACAATAATATAAATAGACAACGGTGAAAAACCGTTGTCTATTTACCCAAAATTCCGTCGTCTAGGCGAGTGACGACTATAGTATATTTAGACAACGGTTAAAAACTGTTGTCTGAGTGAATACATACAACACTTATAATTTAAAACTGTTGTCTAGTATCCATCAAAATGCATGATTTTCATCAAAAACGGTTGTCTCACAATAGAATACACAACGTTTATAGATATTAAATTATTGTAGTAACAAATGTCTAACAATAGTTATATACTATAAATGTTGTCCGATGTATTTTTAAACATCATTTTTTTATAAAAACCGTTGCATATTTAAGGTTAAATTTGGTATGAATGGTGTTAGTAGAGGCACTCAACAACAGTTTTGGCTAAAAAATGTTGTTAGTAAAGCATATACACATCTGTTAATAATCTAAAACCATTGTGTAATTCATAGCCCAACAATAGGTTTAACTAAAATATGTTGTTTGAAAAGAATATACACAATTGTTTATTATTTAAAACTGTTGTATAATTTATTTCCCAACAACAGGTTTAAGAAAAACATGTTGTTTTAATCACATATACACATCCGTTTTATAACATAAAACCGTTGTGTAATTTAATTATCCACAACTTGTTTTCCTCTAAAACCGTTGTCGAGATTTGACTAACACAATGATTATTCAACTAAAATCGTTGTCTAGGTTTGACTAACACAATATCTTTAAATTGACAAATGTTGTTTGTTTGATTCACATTTTAACATTCCTACTTGCATCCAATTGGAATTAAATCCCACTAAATCCCTGCTTGCATCCAATTAAATCCACAAATATGAACTCAAAAAGATCCATGAATTCATTAAATTGGAATTGGAATTTACAAAGTCATAGCAAACCCATTCACACATATATTGCCAATTAACACCCCAAAAAATTAATTGTAAAGTAGCTTGATATACATTGAAAAAAAGTACTTGTTACACAAAATATAAAGGCATGGCTTAAAAATTTGGAGACCAACTTTTGAACCTTTCTACATCCGCATTATTCCCATACTAGCTTCTTGCACTTTTTACAAGGCTTGTAAACAAACCCTTCCTCTTGTGCACAAGCATAGATATATAGTTGCAGACTTTCCACTCTGCAAGATAAGAAACAACAATATTCAACAAAAAAGAAAAAGAAAAAAAGATTTGTATTACTATTAAACTCAAGCAAAAGATGCAAACATAACAAAAGGGTATGCACACAAGATACATTAAAAATACAAATGAAACAAGTTTGCAAATGCACACAAGAAATTCAAAAACAATAACAAGGAGAGCCAATTGTAATTAATTACCTACAGCACAAATATAACAAGTGAATTTCCTGGAACTTTGAAGCTTTATGTCAATCTGGTTATCAATAAATTCAATATCTACCAAAAAATAAAGGCAGGCAGAGTTGAACCCTGCTGTAGGAAGGCAGAGTTGTTAGAGCCCATATAGCAGGAATCTTTAGGAACCTGCAGTGGAAGCAAATCAATGATACATCAAACAGATCTTAAGTTTCAAATTTGTGAATCAAATGTTGTTAGTAATGGAGAAATGGCTTCAAAGAAGATAAGCAATAACAAACCACAGGTCCACAACTTTAAGGTTTTCAGGGAATTATAATAAATTAACTATCATAGTAAAATCATGAATATGTATGGAAGAGACAATTAATTAATAGACTTGTTGTTCTCAGCATTTCAACATGGCACAAGTATAAACATAAGATGCATAAAGAAATATAAAGATAAAAACAACATAGATGAACAATTTTGTATTGTGTTTGTTGTAGTAGCTTTGAACAGTTTGCTGGTTGATAGTTGATTATTGTACATTTAGTGCACTGCCCATTCACTGATGCTGTACCTTTTTTTGGTGAATACTGAATACTGATGCTGTACTTTTCACTTTAAAGTTGTTCTGTTATTTTATTCCAAAAACTGTATTCCAAAACCCCAAATCATATCCACATCATCCACAGCATAGAACATGATTAAGTAAAACCAATGAAGAATAAAATTGTCATTCTCTTGTTTGTTCCTTCTTTTTTTTGCCAGGAATGGTTATTCTCTAGTTAAGACTACTCATCTTTCACTATTTTCCATAGAAGCCAATTATGAGAACATTAAAACATATCAAAAACTTATTGGCAGAGGACATTTTTCCATTTGATATAGACAATCATTTAGGGTCGTGGAATTGGTTAGGTGCAAATTAAAGAATCATGAGTTCTAGTCCTAGCAAGCCAGAGAGAAAACATCAATCAATCATATAACCAATTACAGTAGTTAATTGCAGGTACAGAGAAAAAAACAGTAGGAAAAGTATTGCTAAAATTGCAATAAGAAAAAAAGGAAGCAACTATTTCATGATCATATTTTACATAGAAGAAGAAAAAAATCACCAAAAGAGAAAACCTTCTGTGAAGAAAAGTCTATTTTTTATATGCCTCTAGAAATTACAAGACTACAAATTTTGTTAATGTAGTATTTTACCTGCTTCAAGTAGCATATGACTCCAACATTAACCAGTTCTCCAACATCACTTTCAGTACTTTGTGACAGCTTTTCTCCATCTATCCATGATGTAGTAAGAACCTTTCTTGAAGTATATTTCGGGTAGGTTTTTGGTACAACTACCTGAATAACATGAATCCATACTGACTATCACACATGTTCTCATGCATATACTACTACATATTAAACAAATTACAACTAGAGGGAGAACAGTTCTGTTTGGGCAATTGTATGATTGAATCAGAAAAATTTAACAAAAAGAAAAAGAGCCTATCACTAGTCCGATTAGTTATAATTTTTCAATGTTATGTTTGAAATATGGGGGCCTTGAAGAGAATAGATGCTGTATAAGCGAGGTGCTGAGGCACAATTATTTCAGTCAAATCGCATCCACAAACAATATCAGACATTTTGTCAAATTTTAAAGGATTCCAGTCTCCAACATTGTTGCTTCCTGGAATAGGGAAAGGTTGAAAGAAAAATTAAGTAAAACACCAACAAAGTAACAAAAAGATCAGCATCTTTCCAGCATCCATTCCTAGGTTAACCCACAAGCGAGCCCAACCCTGCCTCAACACCTCATCAGACCAAGCACAAATGCCTTTGAAGGCAACGCCCAATGCCATACCCTGCATTCAATATGATGCCTGACATTGGAGACTTTGAGCTGCTTGCCATCTAGACTATCAATTAATACTAAAAAGACCAGCGCTTGAATGGAGCTACTTAAAAATCCAACAAGCTTCATAATCATGTTAACATTTCAAAATAGAGGCTGCAAAAAATATACTGAGACAACAATTCCATCCATATAGGGAGAAAGTGTACTACTTTGTTAGTCAAGATGGTATGTGAAATATACACCTAGAGTTTGGTTTGAAATTAGAATAAAGATTTTATGTTGTGTGAGTGTGTGTAACTGCAACTTCTCTAGCTATTGCATAGTCTGGGTTGAACCTTCGACCATCTAACCTCCTGGTGATTATAATTTAAAAACAATGATTTAAAACCAAACTTGGTAGGAAAAAATCAACAAGAACTTCTCCAGATATAACAAAAGCGATGCTAGAACTCATCAGACTCACCTGTGGAAGGTCCTTCCTCATCATTTCAGCAAAGAGTATTCCATTTTCACCCTCATTAACATAATCAAGCTCTTCAAAAAAACGAGCTGCCCATTCATCAACTAATCCAACCACATCTATAGAGATCTGGAAAGATAAGGGAAGAGCGAGAGGAAGAGGAAGAGAGGGAAGGAGGTAAAATCACTTAGTGCCATGATATTCACCGCTTAGAAAGAAAGCTAGGTAATCTTAAGAATAAAATGAAAATCAAAAGCCCTAGAAAACGAAAATAAAAAACATCTAAAGAATAAAAGATCCAGAAACTCAAAAAAAGAAAAAGAACCTAACCTTGAAACAGTAAGAATGTCATAGAAAACCCCAAACCCTCTCAACGAAAACCCCAAATCGCGAGCAGATCGAGAGGGTTTGAGAATCGTGAGCATATCGAGAGGGTTTGAAAGGAAGAGAGAGAGCAGATCGAGGGAGAAAGAGAGCAAATCGAGGGAGAAAGAGAGAGAGTAGATCGAGAGCGACAGAAACTCGATTAGACGGAGGGCTGAGCGCGAAAGTGATAGAGAGAAGGTGAGATGCGCGCAGTAGTGAATGGTGTTGCAAAGTGAGGGAATAGAGGACGCGACGGTGTCTCGGTGGTGAGAAGGAAAGGATGCGACGAGAGAGAGGGCGGCGAGAAAGAGAGTGAGAACTGAGGGTGAGGGTCGAGCTTCAATAATAAGGAAATGAGAAGAAAGAGCAGATCGATGGGTGGCTTATCTCTCAGAGGGTCGGGCTTGTGAGGTCGTTGGAGGTCAGGTGGGTGCATTTGGAGCAGATGATGACTTATCTCTCATATCTCTTTTGGTTTTGATAATAAACATTGCTGGGTTTATGACCTAAGGGTGGGAAGAACGAACATTGAGAGGGAAAGTGAAAATATCGAAGGACGGCAACAAGTTCAATGCACAATAAATTTTTTTAATGAAATTAATGTAGACCGGTTTTTTCATTTTCTTTCGCTTACACAATGGTCGTAACTTAAAACCATTGTGTAGGCAAAACCAAAAAATTTACCCCTCTAAAAACCATTGGATTTTATGCATAAATACAACATTTTTTTAAAAACCGTTATCTGTTAAAACTACACAACTGTTTTAAAACAACCGTTGTCTAGGTAGTGTCGTCTATTAGCATTATTGTAGTAGTGGCGTGCTTATTATGGGAGTTGTTATCTCAGATTTGAAATTTACCGCTTTTTTAGAGAACCTCGGTTAAACAGGGGCAGGTGGAGCAACGGCCTTAAACCGATGCAAGTGGAGCACCCACATATGGCCCACCAAGTTAAAGGGCCCCCAATTCTTAACACATGAGCACATGTTTTCTTTCTTTAATACATTGTGTGTCTTTGGTTTTACCTAGAGTACCATGGGTCTGTTTATGTTACTTTTTCCTCCTTGCTCTTGAACCATAATGACAAGGGCCTACTGCAATTTTGTTTTCTTAATCCCATGTCTATTCAATTATTCAAGAGTTTTCATGTGTTATTGTGCTTCCACCATATATTATTTATTCATTAATATAATTTGTGTACAAAACCTTATCCCAAAATTAACTTGTTTGTAGTCCAAACGGGGTAATTGAGAATAGAAAATATATATATATATATATTATGTTTAAAGAACTAAACACAACGCTTTCCAGAATCTTTCCTTGTAAATGACTTACATATGTGTATACGTTACCATGGTTTTTTTTGTTTCTTTTTTAAAAAAATGCAAATATTATTTATTTATTAAAGTTTCACGACTCTAAAAAAATTTATGTTTTCGAAGGAATGGATTTTATGTTCATGATTTTTTTTTTCTTTTTTACATTGGTCCATTTTTCATTTTTCGCAAAGGGCCCCACAAATGTGAGTAATGGTCTTCTCGAACTAATAACTAAGACCATGCAATAAAGACTTTTCGAACTCTCATTGTCAATGTGGAGTAAATACTATATCAGTATAGTTCGTAAGCCTCCATTGCATATGCTATATATTTATTATAGGGATCTTCCATTAAGGAATCTCTTAAATAAGATGATTTCAGGGATCCCTTATGGGATCCACTACATGTTGTAGTTTAATAATTTGACCATCTATTTTTTAGGTTTTTGTTTAAAGATCATCCTTAAGAACATTCAGACAAATTAGAAATTATTAAGACATCTAATTGGGACGAAATAATAGATGAATACAGAGTCTATCTCCTCATATCATGCTCTTGGTGCTTGTTTCAAGCCATATAGAGCCTTTTTCAGCTTATACACCTTCATTTCTTCTCCTTTGATTACAAGCCTTCAGGTTGATCAACATAGATCTCTTCCTTCAAGGCTCCATTAAGAAATGCATATTTCACATCTAGTTGGTGTAGAAACCACCCCTTTTAGGCAACTATGGAGATTACACTTCCGATTGTATCAAGCATTCAAGCTTTGCCACTGGTGCAAATGTTTCTTTGTAGTCAATTCTGAGTTGTGGAGAATACATTTTTTGCAACCAGCCTTGCTTTGTTTCTTTGAATGGAACCATCTTGATTTAGCTTTGTCTTGTAGATCCTCTTCACTCCTATGACATCTTTGTCACTAGCTCTGTCCACAAGCTCCCATGTGTTGTTCTTCTTAATCACATTGATCTCTTTCACCATAGCTTTCTTCCAACTTTCATCTTTCACAACATCTTCAAAGGTTTCTGGTTCAATGAAACATAAATTAAACCTTGCATATGTGGACTGCCCATCAGAGTTAGTTGTTGTTGGGATCCTTCAACAAGCTCATACATCTTCATTTTCTGGATTCTCTACCCCTTCATATCAGTAGCATGGTAATTGTAAGGCAATTTGCATCACCTTTGGTGGGTTTGTTTGTTTGTTTTAAGAGAAAAGTAGCCGTTGGATTGCACTAATGGCATCCAATGCTCTTTCTTTTCTTTTTTTTGTTCTTTTTATTCTCATGTTGTTTTTTTTCTGCTTTGCATTGTGCAACTGGTTGTGTAGATGTGTACCGATGTAGCCCTCTCCAAAAGGAGAGAGAGCGTGTATTCTTGCTATTTAATGCCATGTAAGATTGTGGGCCCAGTGAATATGGACCATTTTTTTTGGCTAGTAATGAATTTGGACCGTTGATTGCACTAATGTTGTCATTCTAGGCAGTAGGCACAAGTATTTCCATAAGTTAAGCTGAATACTTAGAAGCCCCGCAACCAAAAGATCTAGAAATTTAAAGATTAATAGAACACCGGTGTTGTGTTAGTCAAAAATCTCCGGTGCATAAATTAGTACGAATGAAAGCCTTTTTTAGTGAGTGTTCTTAGTTAAGGATCATGTACCTTTTACATGGAGTTCTTGTTAGCAATTAATAGGGCCTGTTCGCGATTTAACTCGGAGCAATTTAAAGTAAAACCTACAAAAATGTTGATTTCTAGTAAGCTAAGTGAGGGAATAAGTGTGTAAAAAGTAGGTATATTTTATGTCCAACAACTAGATATGAGTCTTTATAAGATATAGTCAGGAAGACACAATTCCCGATTATTATCTCACTTAACTGCTTCGACCAAAGTCTTTACAACTCATATTAAATCAATCGCATAGGATATCATCCTTCCTCTTGGATAAGGTGATAAATCCCTTGTTGAGCACTCATATGTTCTCGTACCCTACTCAGTTACACCCAGCCAGTTGCACATGTCATTCTGCCTCATTACAAGCGCATTGTATAACCAAAGCATAACGACCATAAGCATATAACAGTCATAGTGTCTTAGGTCTAAGGACTAATTTGAATATGCTAACTAAAACCATATGAGAACTTAATCGATAATTAAGCACTCCGAAAATACTCATTCTATATCAAAAACTGAAGTGCAACTCTTTTATAAATACTCTAAAATAAATTCATTCTCAATTCGTAATCAAAAAATGCCAAAACCATTTTCCAGAAACTATCCATATAAAAATCATGTAATGCTACCAGAAACTCAAAACCTCATGTCCTTGACTCAGATTCGAAACAATTATTAAATAAATGATTTTCCAAACTCATATATGCTTTTTGATCAACCTAATTCCATGCATATAAAATCATTAACCGAAAGACAATGCAATCATTTCCAAAAATGCAAACATTCATATTATGAATATTAAATCGACATTTCTGATGAATCCGTACTAAAACCAAAATAGAAAATATTTATTCCTCATATGAATATAAATCTCAAACTAAACAAATAAGAACTCAATATGGAAAATCATTAAGTAAATCTTAATCATAAATAAGTTCAATTAAATTTCTCAAACTATTAATATAAATCAAATCATAAATTCATGAAAGCATTTTTAAAACAAAAGTCCAACTCACTGTTTTAAGCGAGCCATACTCAACCCTTTTTGAGACTCATTTCCAACTCACGATTTAATATTCGTTGCTACTAAACGAAGCCGAGAGACGAATTAAGCTCAATTGACCTAGTATAAAAACACGCCCACCTTAATAATTTGGAAAGTTAAATATACAAATTTCGAGTTAAGAGGTAAAATGATCGATATGCCCTCCTAATCGAACAATGTCTAAGTTTTTGTTTTCCCACAACAAATCCAATCCGGTCAACACAAATCATACCAACATCAAGAATCAGCGTATACCTTAAATAACAATCTTAGTTTTCCAATCAATTGAACTAAAGATATAAATAAAAATCCTCAAATCATACCAATACTTCCTAATTAATTAATTGGATCATTTTGGCAGAACAATTGCCTAATCATCAATCATTAACCTCAACAATAGACATTTGTCACCTAATTCAACAATTATTCTCAGAGCATCTCTATAATTCCCAATTAATCCCTTAGCCTCAAAATCTCATCAATTCATTCTCATGATCCAAATCTTACATTTAGCCTCCTTTAACATACAATCAACAAATCACACAAAACAGACAATTCACTCACGGTACTCTACAATATAACCCGATAAGTTTCACTCACTGCGCAACTTGTAAAAAGACCCATTTGCCCTTCAACAGTGCCCTTGCTCGGATTTCCAATCCGATAATCAACAACGTTCTTAATACTATTCAATTGAATAATGATCTACCTTTGTATAACATCATTTGTTAAAATAAATTAATTAATAGCATAAGACTCTTTCTAGCATATGGACAAAACATAGATATATGCATATGAACGTATGCATTAATATTCTAGAGCAAACTACATTTTACAGGAGCATACCAAGGGGCGGCCTCAAATAACCAAAAGGTGGGGTTGTGTACGATTCCAAACGCAAGATAGAGCATAGACAATAATTTAGTGGCTACTAGAATTGGGATGGGTCACCGATGAGAGTGTCAAAGTGTCCATATGACCTTATAAAAAGCAATGGAGAATGAGGAGTGTGATGGAATATTTAATTAAGTGGCTTAATACTATTCAATTGAATAATGATCTTTGTATAACATCATTTGTAAAAATAAATAAATTAATAGCATAAGACTCTTTCTAGCATGAAATGGACAAAACATAGATATATGCATATGAATGTATGCATTAATATTCTAGAGCATACTACATTTTTAGTCCCTGTGTTTTGGTCTGAAATCACATTTGGCCCCCGTGGTTAATTGAAATTTTGGCAAATTGATCCTTATGTTTTATGTCGTTTTTCAATTTTAAGACAAATTCGACAAAATCCATATTTTTAATTTGGGCTGGATAAATTATCCGTTTATTTTTTCTAAAAATTTTGTTGGGGGATTGAAAGACAAAAAATATGGGTTTTCTAAATCTAATTTCCTTTCAATTTTCTTGTTTATTTGCTATAAAAAATGACACTCACAAAATTTTTAGGGTTTTAAGTTTTAAGTTGGAATTCGTTTGAATTCTTGTTTGAAAATCAAATTCAAGGCTAGATATATGATTTTTGGCCATTTTTTAGTAAAACTCGCAAGTTTAAACATGTTACTAGTTTCGATTTGAAAATATTACAACATTGCAAATGACATTAAACACAAGGGCCAAATTGAAAAAATTTAAACCATGTGAACTAAAAAAGATTTCGGGCCAAATCATAGGGACAAAATTGTACCTTACGTACCCATATATATATATATCATGGCTCTTGGAACTTGTGAAAGGCAAATGTGATAAGAAAAAATTACATATATGTAAGATTAATAGCTTCTAATTTTTTTTTTATTATTAATTATGTATACTACTACATACAAATCATCTATATAGAACTATAAATATATGTCCATAACTTCAAATTAAATAGTCTTATGTGTTTGTTTTAAGATAAACTAAATTGAATACATTTAAGGTTCAATTCTATATTATGAACATGTTTTGCTCAAAACCATTAATCGTAGCTATGAGTCTATTATGTTCCTCCCTTTTTCTGCATATGGTTAGAGGTTTTTATATGGAGCACATATGTTTTAGTAAGCTAGAATTTCCAGCCAAGGGGGGTTTTGAGGTTAACTTGAATGCATTACTCAAACAATTACAGATATCAACTATTTATAACGGATATGTTGTACGCGTGCATGGCATAAAGAAATTACAAATAAAGATACCTGTATATGGGCTTGGGCAATGCTAGTCCCCAAGCAAGATCACTTTTTGCAAAAAATGTTTGACTACAGCAAGTGAAGAGCTTCGTAAGCGTTGCCCTCACAGTCAAGGAGCTCTAATTTGGTACAATGACTGCCTCATAAAGTATGCAAATGCACACTTCTTTGGTATAAGTGACACCATTAATGGAATTTATGTGAAGAGTAACATATTCGTTGATGGTGATCGCATCTTGTTTGATCAGAAAGTTCATTTTTTGTTAAACCAATTATCTGTTAGAGCTTCTCATCATGAAAAGTTTTATGCTCATGGGGAGCTAGCGCTTGGGATATCAAACAATACCAATAAAGTTTATGGTGTGGCTCAATGCACAAGAGACCTTGATGACAATAATTGTAAGAAATGTCTTGATGTAGCATTGCAGGAACTTCCAAAAGAAAGTCATGGAATAATAGGTGGGCGTGCTTATTATGGAAGTTGTTATCTTAGATTTGAAATTTACCGCTTTTTTATGAACCTCGGTTAAATATGGGCAAGTGGAGCAACGGCCCTAAATCGATGCAAGTGGAGCACCCACATATGGCCCACCAAGTTAAAGGGCCCCCAATTCTTAACACATGAGAACATGTTTTCTTTCTTTAATACATTGTGTCTTTGGTTTTACCTGGAGTACCATGGGTCTGTTTATGTTACTATAACCTTTTTCCTCCTTGCTCCTCAACCATAATGACAAGGGCCTACTGCAATTTTGTTTTCTTAATCCCATGTCTATTCAATTATTCAAGAGTTTTCATGTGTTATTGTGCTTCCACCATATATTATTTATTCATTAATATAATTTGTGTACAAAACCTTATCCCAAAATTAACTTGTTTGTAGTCCAAACGGGATAATTGAGAATAGAAAAAATATATATATATATATTATGTTTAAAGAACTAAACACAACGTTTTCCAGAATCTTTCCTTGTAAATAACTTACATATTTGTATACGTTACCATGGTTTTTTTTTCTTTTTTAAAAAATGCAAATATTATTTATTTATTAAAGTTTCACAACTCTAAAAAAATTTATGTTTTCGAAGGAATGGATATTATGTTCATGATTTTTTTTTTCTTTTTACATTGGTCCATTTTTCATTTTCGCAAAGGGCCCTATAAATGTGAGTAATGGTTGAAAGCTTGAAAGAAATTGAGAAAAAATTAATAACTGCCTCTGTTGAATATTTACTTAAAATGAGAGCGAAAACTGTACAGTATGATGCTTTATACTAAAGCTATCACCAACAGAATACAAGGCCATGGCTAATTACGTAACTAACTAACAAAAACAAGACACATGTAAACAACTAACTCTTAAGTCTAACACCCCCTCTCAGCTGAATGAGTAGATCCAATCATCAAGCTGGAGCAAAGATAGGAATGTTGAGGTGAACATAGACCTTTAGTAAAGATGTCTGCAAGCTGTTCTGCAGAGGAAACAAACTGTAACAAAAGAACCCCAGCCTTGACTTTTTCTCTAGTAAAATGAATATCCACTTCAATATGCTTAAGTTTGGAATTATGAATAGGATTGGAAGCAAGTGCAAGAGTAGAGATATTGTCATAATGTAAAATAGGTATGGTTGGCAGTGAAAAATGCAAATCTGCAAGTAAATTCTGAAGCCAAAGAATCTATGATGTAGTGTCTGCCATACTTCTGTACTCTGCCTCAATGGAGGAACGAGAGACAACATTTTGCTTTTTGCTACACCAAGAAACAGGAGCTCCATTTAGTAGAATGACAAAACCTGTAGTGGATCTTTTATCTTTTGGATCCCCTGCCCACTCAGCATCACAATAAGCCTTAAGGTGATCTAACTGAACTGGACTCTTGCTACTTCTTCGATATGTAAGTTCATAGTCTAATGTACCTTGAACATATCTCAAAATTCGTTTGACTGCTATAAGATGCTGCTTTGTGGGATGCTGCATAAACTGACAAACACTATTGACACTATAAGCAATATCGGGCCTAGTAAATGTCAAATATTGCAAAAAACCTACCAAACTCCTATAAAGAGATATGTCACTATCAGAAAGAGGATCACCTTCATCCTTTAAAAGTTTCCCACCAGATTGACGAGGTGTAATTTGTGTATGACAAGTATCCATGCCTGCCTTATGGATGATTTCCCTTGCATATTTGTGTTGAGAGACAAACAAACCATCCTGCAAATATTTAATCTGCAAGCCCAAAAAATAATGTAGATCCCCTAGGTCCTTCATATCAAACTCCCTTTGTAATTCATCTTTAACTAGCTGAATACCACCCTCAGAATTCCCAGTAAGAATTATATCATCCACATATAATAGTAAATAGACTCGAGACGAGCCTACAATCCTGACAAACAAGGAAGGATCTATATGTGAAGAATGGAAACCTAGAGAGGGTAAGTGAGCAGTAAATCTATCATTCCATGCTCTAAGGGCCTGCTTCAGACCATAAAGGGACTTTTCCAATTTACACACATAGGTAGGATGACTAGAATCCTCAAAACCACTTGGTTGAGACATATAGACTTCCTCTTTTAAAATGTCATGCAGAAAAGCATTTTTGACATCTAATTGATGCAACTTCCATCCAAAATGAGCTGCTAATCCCAAAATAGTTCTAACGGTAGTGTGTCGAACAACAGGGCTGAAAGTTTCATCATAGTCAACTCCTTGTTCTTGACTAAAACCCCTAGCCACTAATCTGGCCTTGTGCCTAGCAACAGAACCATCTGAATTTTTCTTTAACTTGTAACTATATTTCTGTTAGGAGGGAGAAGAACAAAAGTCCAAGTCTTTTGTGAGATCAATGCATCAAATTCTTCTGCATAGCTAACTTCCATTGTGGAATTTGCATGGCACTTTTATAATTGGAAGGCTCTCGAAGAAAAGGATCAGAAGTATCTGGGGACATGATTGACAAGAACCCTTTCTTTTTAAAAATTCCTCTTTTACCCCTTGTAAGCATACTATGGTCATTGACAACACATTGCTAGGACCATGCATGAATGGGATGTAATATACTAGCATCAGAGGAAGGATTATGCAGATGAGGATCTTCCAAGGCAACCGAAATATCAATCCCATTAGAACTAATAGACACACCTCCATTGTTGTTCTCAAAGTGCATAACTGTATGAGTAAGGTCACTAAATGCAGAACCAACAAGAGACTCATGTCCATTCACCATATCAGTAGAAGAAAACATTGTGATGTCAGGTGCTATAGGACATTGTGAACTAGGCTGATCTGAAACATGATCATGAGTGTAGCTATTCTGATGGGATGTCTGATCTGTAGCACCAATGGGATCACAACTAATAGGAGAAGTCTCAAGGGCAGATGAGTCTTCATGGACAGATGCAGGTATGGAAGAAGGTGGCTGAGTAGTAGCATGCTGAACCTGTGACACAATAGGGCATGAAACAGACATAGGAAAAGAAAGAGATGAATGGACCAGATGCTGATTAGCTTTCAAAGAAGATGAAGGCGAGCACACTGATGGGGTTACTGCATAAGGGAAAAAATTCTCATCAAAGATAACATGTCTAGAAACTATATATTTCTTTGCAGCCATATTGTAACAAATGAATCCCTTATATCCCAAAGCAAATCCTAGAAAAACACATCTGACAGTCTTAGGTTGTAGTTTGTTGGAGTTATAAGGTTTCATTAGCGGATAGCAAGCAAAACCAAACACTCTCAAATGCTCTAATGATGGAAGCTTATGAAAGATTTTCTCAAATGGAGATAGCATTTTCAGATTAGCAGTAGGCATCCTATTAATGAGATACACTGCCATAGCACAAGCATGGTACCAGAAGGAATTTGGTAAGGAAGCTGTTTGCATAAGAGTAACAGCAGTTTCTCTTAAATGTCTATTTTTCCGCTCCGAAACCCCATTCTGTTCAGGTGTGTAAGGACAAGACACATGATGAAAAATACCTTTGGAAGCTAAAAATGCTTTAAACTTAGAACTCATGTACTCACCCCCACCATCAGTGTGCAAAGTTTTAATAGAAGCAGAAAACTGATTAGAAACATACGCACAAAAAGATTGAAAGAAAGCAAACACTCCATTTTTATTGTTTAATGGGAAAATCCACGTGTATCTTGTACAATCATCAATGAATAGTACAAAATATCTAAAACCATCTAAAGAAAGATATGGAGCAGGTCCCCAGACATCAGAGTGAATCAACTCAAAAGGAACAGTGCTTCGAGTGGTTGACAATTGAAATGGTAGTTTGCTAAACTTATCAGCTAAACAAGGTTCACACATGGAGGGATTAGTATCAGACCTACTAGGTATACTACTGTTATGTAACATAAGGGAAATGACTTCATTAGTAGGATGACCAAGTCTTTGGTGCCACAAAGAATGTTGGATGTGTTGTCCAAGAAAAGCATAAAGAGAAGACTGTTTAGATGAATGAGAGTCAGACGAAGAAGTAGATGAAAAATTAAATGGTAGAGGATAAAGACCATTCCTACTCAGCCCCTTGTAGAGAACCATGCCCTACACCTTGTCCTGAATACAACACATATACTCATCAAACCACATGAGACAATTATTATCCTTACACAGTTGATAAACAGAAAGCAAAGAGCAGAAAGATTTGGAATGTGTAAAACATCTTTCAGGTGAAGTGTACCAGCAAGAGTAACTAAATTACTATGACCAGTGTGAGAAATAGGCAAACCCTCACCATTGCCAATAGTCACTGAGTCAGCAGCAGAATAGGCAGTCACATTAGAGAGATTCTGAATTTCATTTGTCATATGATTTGTAGCCCCTGTGTCTGCAAGACAATAAGGAGGAGCAGAAGCATACATGGCAGATTGAGCATGAGAAGTGTGTTGTTGCTGCTGGCCAGGAAAACCAATGATGAAGTAGCATTTATCAGCAGTGTGATTCGACTTGCCACAGAACTGACACGTTATAGGAGAAGAAAGAACACCATGGCCATACTGAAAAGTGCCACGTGACCTACAAGTTTGAGCTCCATGACCAGTTTTGCCACATAGTTGACAGGTGAGACCATTGTGCCCATTATGACCAGGAAACCTTCCTTGAAAAGCACCATTATTCCCAGTAGGATGAAACTGCCCGAAACCACCATGAGAACCAAACTGGCCAGAAGAAGTCCCAAATTGCTTATTGAAATTGTTGAAACCACCATTGTGACCACGACCACCATAGTAAATACCTCCAGAATGACCACGACCTCCATTATTGTATCTCCCCCTTCCTCTGGCAAAGAAGCCTTTCATACCTCCAACGGGATAAGAAGCATAGCTAGATGGTGCATAGTCAAAAGCATGAGCAGGAAAACCGGGTGGAACAACATGAGCCAGCTGTGGAGTGGTAGGAATAGGAGCAGCAGATGAAACAGGAGTTGGAAGAGAGCGATGAGTTGGCACAGGATGAGATGAGGAGGCAGAGACACCAGTTTGTGCCACCATATCTGTGAGGGGAAGTATGAAGCAGCCTTGACTTCATTCTCAATATCACTTTCAGCAGCCTTCAAAAGAGTCTTGAGTTCACTCATGGTGCAGCTAACAAACTGAGCTCGAATTACGGTTTTGATAGCAGCAAATTCGGATGGTAAACCACGAAGCACATAACTACAACATCTTCATCCTCAAGATAGACACCTACAGTAGCAAGAGCATCTCTGGCAGCTTTAATCTTATCCAGATACACTTCAATAGAATCAAAGCCCTTGCGTAAATCCTGAAGATTAGATTTAAGTTGAAGAACATTTTGATGACAAGGAGTAGCAAATTTCTCCTTGAGATTGAACCACATCTCCCTAGCATTTTTACTCCCAACAGAACAAGACATAGCCATAGGAGACAAAGTTTGTCCGATCATATGCACAAGATTTTGGTCTTGAATTCCCCATTGAACATAAGCGGGTGAAAGATCAGAAGGAAAACCCTCAGTAGTAGAGGAAACATATTGAGGCGGACATGGATAGGAACCATCAATAAAACCATAGAGATTCTGACCACGTAGAAAAGATTCCATGCGAAACAACCAGGTCGGGTAGTTGGATTCATCCAAGAGAATGGAGGGAAGAAACACAGTAGTTGTTGAAGAAGCCATGACCAAGAAACTAGGGTTCCAAAAAAAAAAAACGTAACAGATGTAAAATCACAAGAATCAATGAACAAAATCCAAGAACAGAGAACAAATCAAGAAACACTCAATTGAACACAGAAGCCAAGAATCGTAGTAATCGAACACAAATCGAAACGGAAATCGCTAACGCAAAGATCCCCAAACGAAAATCCAACTTACCTAAGAAAATCCAATCTAGAAATGAACAGTAGAAGACAGAGAATTACCCAACGAAGATCAAGAAGATGCGTAAATAAAAAACAAAAACAAAAAGAAATTAGAACCACTGTGAAAGAAAGAACTGGAAGTAAAAATGAAATTTTCTGAGGAACCAAACACACGGATCAAAGCCTCAAGGCTCTTCCTGGAGTTGATACCATGAAAGCTTGAAAGAAATTGAGAAAAAATTAATAACTGCCTCTGTTGAATATTGCCTTAAAATGAGAGAGAAAACTGTACAGTACGATGCTTTATACTAAAGCTATCACCAACAGAATACAAGGCCATGGCTAATTACATAACTAACTAATAGAAACAAGACACGTGTAAACAACTAAGTCTTAAGTCTAATAATGGTCTTCTCGAACTAATAACTAAGACCATGCAATAAAGACGTTTCGAACTCTCATTGTCAATGTGGAGTAAATACTATATCAGTATAGTTCGTAAGCCTCCATTGCATATGCTATATATTTATTATAGGGAGCTTCCATTAAGGAATCTCTTAAATAAGATGATTTCAGGGATCCCTTATGGGATCCACTACATGTTATAGTTTAATAATTTGACCATCTATTTTTTAGGTTTTTGTTTAAAGATCATTCTTAAGAACATTCAGACAAATTAGAAATCACTAAGACATCTAATTGGGACGAAATAATAGATGAATACAGAGTCTATCACCTCATATCATGCTCTTGGTGCTTGTTTCAAGCCATATAGAGCCTTTCCAGCTTGTACACCTTCATTTCTTCTCCTTTGATTACAAAGCCTTCAGGTTGATCAACATAGATCTCTTCCTTCAAGGCTCCATTAAGAAATGCATATTTCACATCTATTTGGTGTAGAAACCACCTCTTTTGGGCAGCTAGGGAGATTACACTTCGGATTGTATCAAGCATTCAAGCTTTGCCACTGGTGCAAATGTTTCTTTGTAGTAAAAATTCTGGGTTGTGGAGAATACCTTTTTGCAACCGGCCTTGCTTTGTTTCTTTGAATGGAACCATCTTGATTAGCTTTGTCTTGTAGATCCACTTCACTCCTATGACATCTTTGTCACTAGGTCTGTCCACAGCCTCCCATGTGTTGTTCTTCTTAATCACATTGATCTCTTCCACCATAGCTTTCTTCCAACTTTCATCTTTCACAACATCTTCAAAGGTTTCTGGTTCAATGAAACATAAATTACACCTTGCATAAACATCATTCAAACTCCTCATTCTAATTGGAGTTGAACTAGGGGATGAAGAACCAGATGATTGTGATTGTGGACTGCCCATCAGAGTTAGTTGTTGTGGGGATCCTTCAACAAGCTCATACATCTTCATTTTCTAGATTCTCTACCTCTTCATATCAGTAGCGTGGTAATTGTAAGGCAATTGGCATCACCTTTGATTAATACTACATATACTAAGGCAATTGGCATGGTAAGGAAAATGTAGTACACGTAGTATTAATCAAAGCAGCAGTTCACCCTGCATCTGATATGTAGTATTAATCAAAGCAAATGCATTTGCTTTAAATACTACATGTACTAATGGGATAATTAAACATTGATGTTAAGGAAAATGGAGCATTTTCCTTAATCAAATATATTGTAATGGAGCAACTGCATCTGATCGATGTGAATAATTGTTTAAGGAAATACTACTGATTAACACTCATCAGTTGCTACTGATAAAATCATCTGATGAGTGTTAATAAAAAAATGGAGTATTAATAAAAAATGCAACAAGTTTATTCTTTAACTGCTTTGATGTTAAGGACAATGGAGCATTTGATATCTGTTACACAAATTGGGGATAAATAACAAAAAATTCAACCACTAATCAGATGCAGTTGCTTTAAATATTAGAAGGTGATAAGTGATATATGAAAGTAATTGTTTAAGCTAAAAAGCATGTAATGATCAGTGGTTGGGAGGTGATGTATATGGGTTTGACTGGAAATTGTCAAAAAGAATAGCAAAAAAAAAAAAAAAAAGCAATTTGGATATACTTTTAAATTATTAGATTTCTATTTTTTCTTTTTTGTATTTGGACAAACCTTTGAGCAAATAAACCTACTTTAAGCATTAAACCTCCAAGTAGTGTACATCAAACACAATAAAGACATAATAGAAAGCGTTTGAGCACTTGGATAGACATTTTTTAAACATTGTACCTTATATTTTCAATGTGGATTTCACATTTGCTTTCAATCCTTGCATTGTCAATGTTTTTTTTTGTTCCAAAGGTTGGACAGCAGTTATACGTCCCAATATATCTGCCCATTTTAAAAATAGAATGGTGAACAATCTGAATGTGTAAAACCATTTTTTAAATATAGGTTTGGGAAGTGAAAATAGCTAGGAAAGATGATTACAATTGCTAAATCTAATTATTACCTGTGAGGATTGTGTGCACATTGATTCTTGATGATAGCTTACTGTAATCAATAAGGTTGAAACGGTACTTTGGGAATTTAGGGGGAACAACTGTCAATTTGTTAAAGATTGTTCTTTGATTGAAGATGACCACTGCAGGATGTGGCAGAACCTTGTGGGATGGTTGATTATTCACAGTATGAAAATGAGTGATTTCATAAACAGAGTCTGCCTCTATTTTGGGAGCAACAACATCATAATCTATTTTTTTAATCATCGCTTGGATCCCATTGCCCTTAATGGTTAAAAAAAAATTAACAACAATTAATAACAAATAAATGATGTTTAAGTAGTTTGTGTGTCTGCATGGTATATCATTTTATAAACAATCATTTATCATCCATGGAAGAAGCTTTTCACCAAATTTGTGCGACAATGTTTTATTATTTTGGATAAGTTGTTGATATCACCAAAAAATGCAATATTTTATAGAAATTAGTATAAATTTTCATCATTTAGATGGTATGTTATGGTCAGAATTAAATATGCTTTTTTCATTCATATGCAGAAAATATGATCATAACAGTTATCCAATGTGTAGCTGCTTATAAACTTATTTTTAAACATGTTACAAATAAATATCCAAAATGTTGAGATATCCAATGGTGGAAGGATGAATTTTGGAATTGATATGATGTATAAACACAGGAAGAACATGCAGATGCACCATGGATAAAGAAATATGAAGGTTGTAGATAAAGAAATATTGAAACATTTTTATTTTTCTTTTGTCATATTTATGGTCCAAATTAAATAACAATACCACATGATATTACTTTGGTAATCTAATCCAGTCCCAGTTCAGCTTTTGAAAAGAGAGCATAGGGAACATTTTATTGCTCTCATTTTAATGTTTATATTTGGTCACCAATGGGGAAAAGAAAATGGAAAAACCATACCTGGTTTCTCTCAAAATATAAGAAATAAAGTAGTTTAAAACAGAGATCACTCTTCAAGCAATAGTAAAACTTAATTTGAGCCGGGAAGAAATTTTTTTTTTGCCAGGTCAGCTGAGTAGAGTTGGTATTCAAATATTTTCAACTTGTAAATTGGTCTGTAGAGAATTAGAGATAAACTACTACTTGGACAAAACAGAGTTCAAAAATTGACCCTCAGTTGAAGTCAAAACTTAGTGTACATTATAATTTTCCTTCTTTTAGTAAGCGGTCAAAAGTACAATATTAATCAAAGAGTCAAAGACTGGGATGAATTATTGAAAATGTTTAAAGCTAAAAACAACCCTAACGCATTTCTTGCTACTCTCTCAGTTTGGTCTGTATAACTCTGAACCAAATTCTCACCCATCTCACAACAACCTCACACATATTTCCTGCTATTCTCTCTTTTTTTTTTTTTTTTGTTCTGTATAAGTCTGAATCAAATTATTGCTACTCTCTCATCTTCTGTATAAGTCTGAATCAAATTCTTACCCGTCTCACTAAAATACTTTCATTCTGAATTCTCAATCCACCTTGAGAATCAAAGGTATCACTTGCTAACAAACAAGCATGTAAAATAATCATAACAACAATTGAAAATCCAATGCATCCCAATAATGACAACACTAAGCTGGGAAAAAAATTAACAAAGCCACCGCAAAGAACAAACTTAGAGGCTCAACTACCTTGTACCTCAATACAGACAAAGGAAAAAACAGCAACAACTAAAAGAAATTAGAAGTTGATATAGAAGGCAAGCCCATAGCTGCACTGAGGTAGCAAATAGACAGGCCAATGCCAACGCCATTTTGTTTTGTTTTTTTTTTTTTTTTATTTCAAAGCGAAAATGCCATGAGTGTGGGCAGTCTACAGTAATTAAGACATTTAAGCATAAGGAACATCTATTCATCAGTCAAAAGGAACTTTGGAGAGCAGTAGAACCTAATTGATCTATGAAAATTAATTTAAGAAAGTAGCTTTCTTACCATTGCATCCACTAATACACAGTGTAAACCAGAAAATTGTTCTTCAGATCCATATGCTCTTGGCCTCCAAACTCTACAAATGCAGACTGTAATTTTCTTATTGTATTGGAAGGGGGTTAAATTGCAGATCGGAACCATGGCCATTATGTTGAAAACCTGCAAACATAATATGAGTTTGATTAACACAATGATTAGTAAGTATATGTAAGTGCAACATCTATAAATAATATAACAATGGTTACTGTCTATGCACAATATTTTGAACCTGCAACAAAATTTTGAAGAACATCTTTGTAGACTATGTTTTTAGCATAATTATTTGGTGCTTCTCCATTATTGTGTATCATGATGTTGAGCCCCTCCCTTGATGTAACTCTAGACAACACAAAATAAAGTTGTCCATGGCTGAACACAGATTGAGGAAGATATAATCCAACTCTTTTCAAAGATTGACCTTGGCTTTTATTTATTGTCATTGCATAGCATGGTCTGATTGTGAATTGACGTCTTTAATTTAAAGATGAAAGGCTATTTTTTTTCTGTGGCAGAAAGAACAATTCTTGGTAGAAACACTTTGTGGCCAATGTTGTTACCAGTGACAATTTTTGCTTCAATGGCTTTATCAAGCATTTCAGTGATCACCAATCTTGTTCCATTACAGAGCCTTGAGCTTGAATTTAAATTTCTTAATAACATAATAGGCATGCCTATTTTTAAAGTCAGAATGTGTGAGGGCAAACCACTACATTCAAGCTGGTTAAGGAATTCTACAGGGTACATAATGCTAAGATTTTCAAAATTGCTAGATGATGAACATAAAGAATCTGAACTCAAATAAGTGCGTTGATTCTCGGGTAACAAATTTGTTTATTTCTGTAACTGGCGAATTCCTAGGTGTAACAATGGCTCGTTCTCTTATATAGGCAACATTGTGGAAATTATTGTCAAAATTTGGGTACGTAGCTAAAAAAATTGAATGGATGAGATTTGTGTATGATTGTATAAGCAAATCTTCCGGAATTTCTATCCAGGTTGCTTCCTGATCATTTGCATCATCCATATCATTAATTTGATCATCACCAATTTTAAGAATCTAGTCGGCAAAATCAGCTATAATCTGCTTGTCATCAATGTTCAACCTCTTTTTTGACAGCCTCATATATATTCATTTTCAAAATAAATATTTTAAAATAAGGCCATAAATAAGAGTTATTAAGGGAGACATCTATTATTTTCTTCCCTTGTTCCTCATGGAATAACTGGTAGTATTTGTCTAAAATCACCACCTAGCAAAAAAGATTTTCCACCAAATGGGCTGTTACTATATGAATTGTCTAAGGGTGATAAAATATCAGATGATGTTTTGTCCAATGCCTCAAAACAATTCTTATGATTCATAGGCACCTTATCCCAAACAATTAAATCAGCTTTTTGAATCAATTTGGCAAGATGTGTTCCTTTTTTTATTTAGCATGTAGAACAATCAGTAAGGCTCAAGGGAATCTTAAACCTAGAATGAGCTGTTCTACCACCTAGCTATAGCAAAGAAGCTATTCCTGATGAGGCAACAGCTAAAACAATTCTACCCTCAGATCTAATTTTGCTTATTATTGTATACCACAAAAAAGTTTTTCCAGTTCCTCTATGTCCATAAACAAAAAATTGGCATGGTTTTTTTTTCATTCACAGCAGCAATAACACAATCATACACATTTCTCTGCTATTTGTTTAGTTGTGTGATCAAAGTCAAATGTTCATTATGTAAATCATGCACATTGTAATTCAGCTCTTCCCTCAATAGGTTATTTCTAATTTTTGACATTCTATTTTCATCAGGCATTGGAAGGTTATGGTCTTTTAAAGAGCTAGATGATGCATTAAAAAGCTGTTATAATTCATACAAAAGAGAATTTTTCAACTCAGACTCTGGCACAATCAAATTTGGTATGTCAAAAGTTTTTCTAAGATTGTATAAAACATCTTCACACATACTTTGCCAATGAGTATCCAAAAGGAGTTTAGAATTGACTACATCACAAAATAAAATGATTGTAACGAACAATTGCCTTAATTAAGAAGATGTTGATGTACTAATAACATTTTGTAAGGCCTCGACCCATTCCTTATCATCCCCTAACAGACCTATAGACTTCCATGCCGACTGATTTGATGAATGTTTAATGTCATTAATAGTTTTGATATGATCAAAATCAAAGGCGCCTTTTTGCGAATTCAAAATCATCCTGAGATAATATAATTCACTAGATGCATAATGAACATAGGCTATTCTACCTATACATCTTCCTCTTTGCCTAGGCTTCCAAATCTTGTTGCGAGAATCCATACAAATTTTGAAGGGAATTCTGAGTAAGATAACTCTCGTGCTTCAGAATAATTTTTATTTGCCTAAAACCAACTTGTTAGCATTGTATTATGAGCAGCTTAGAAAAATATACAACCTGTTGTCACTCAGAAATTTGTGATAAAGGGCTATATCCTCAGTATGTTTCATGGGACAAGGCTGAATTGCATCAATGTCCTGCCACAACTTCTGCAAAATCCCAAAATAGGCACCAACAGAACGACTATTTTGACGAGTAGAATTCTGACAATGAAGAGAATAGATTTTAGAAGAATCTTGGCTAACCGAGTATTGGCTCTTCAATGCCTCCCAAATCTCCTTTGCAGTAGGTAAATGGATAAATAAAGAACGCGCATATATCCTTGGTCATGGCATCTAAAATCCAAGACGACACCATACAATTCTCATTCTCCCAAGCATCATACTCAGGAGACTCAAGATCATCATATGCAGCATAGGCACCAATGATCAAATCCCAACGTTGAAGACCACGAATCTTACGTTGAGCACTAAGAGCTCATTCCCAATTTCTCTGGGGTAATTAAGCTATCATTGATGGAGATCGAAGGACGAGATGAAACCAAAGTTGAGGGACCCATAACCTTCTTCCCATCAGCCGTGGAGGCGTCAACATTGTTAACGTTATTTTGTTATCTTGTTGCTTTGCCTATATTTTAATTAATTTTGTCTTATTTATTTACTGTTACTTCAATATCTTCGTTTAATTGAGTTGGTTAACCAATCCCTGTGGTTCGACCTCGTACTTGCGTAATTCTATTCTACTACGGACTTGTGCGCTTGCGAGTAATTTAATTTGGGGTTTCTATTTGTCTTTTCTTTTAGGCAACTAAAAATACCTATCAAGTTTTTGGCACTTGATAGGTATTTTTAGTTGCCTAAAAGAAAAGACAAATAGAAACCCCAAATTAAATTACTCGCAAGCGCACAAGTCCGTAGTAGAATAGAATTACGCAAGTACGAGGTCGAACCACAGGGATTGGTTAACCAACTCAATTAAACGAAGATATTGAAGTAACAGTAAATAAATAAGACAAAATTAATTAAAATATAGGCAAAGCAACAAGATAACAAAATAACGTTAACAATCGATTGAATAAAATACTAGAGCGAAGAATCCACCACCAAGAATCCTATCTAACTTCTAGTCACCTTATCTTCAGTTCACTTAATTAATAATGTTGGCTATCCTCTTAGACACGACTTGCCTATGATATTTAGAACAAATCTATTACTTTCACACACGAGTTGCCTATGGTATTTAGAACAAAACTGTCATGCAAAAGAGACTTTCGAGCTCAGAGAATCCAATAACTAGCCACGCACACCCCAAGGGTATGGTATCTACCCAAAGCATATACAGATTTTATCCACAAGAAGCTGAACCCAAACCCTGTATGGTATCTACAAAAGTTTGCATCAAATAACTCAACTAACAACCCAGATGGTGATCAAGCATCCATGTAATTATTCAAGTATAAATCAGTGAATAATAATCCCATTATCAAGGAAGCAACCAAAGACAAAGTAACAATAAAACTAGATTATCATCTTAGGGCTTCATCCTGCCCTAACAATATATTTAGTTACACAAATCCATCAAGAAAAACCAATAAAAGTCATGACAAAAACCACCCAAACTCCTACTGCTCTCTCCAAAGTGGCGTCCTTCCTTCAGCCAACGTCTCCAGTCCAAGTCTCCTTCACGCCCTCGCCAAGAACCACCCTTTAATCACGCCTCTGCCCCCTTATATGTAGTCCCGTTTTCAGCAAGTAATCTCCTTCCCTTGGACTAGGTTGCGGCACCACTAGGAAATAGGGGCTGACTTGGAGTCCTTCTTTCATTAGGAACGTCACCTAGCCTTGTCAGCAAATAGCCATTCAAAAACTCCTCGGTGGTCCCAGCAAACTGAAAGTGTAGAAAACAAAGTAATAAGTCCTTATTTAACCCAAAAACCTTACAAAAACCAATTAAAATAGGCTTAAAGACAGAGACATTAGACACCCATCAAATTCCCCCAAACTTAATTCCTGCTAGTCCTCGAGCAGAACACACAATAACTCAATTAAAACAGAACTAGTTACAAACCCCAAATGCCTCAAAATTCCACTATGTTAACAGCCCAAGGAAATGACTAAACATTGTAAGGGTTCTACACATGATACCAAGATTAATAATATCTCACCATAGTCAAATTAAAGTGTGTATGTGAATAGCCAAAATCAGAACAACAACTTGCAATCCAATAAGCACATGCGCACACACTTTACTCACAGCCACAAATTCATACCCCATAAGCTTGCTCTTTATATCATCTCTCCACTAATGTAAATAAATGCAACATCACAAGATCAAGAGGGCTTTGCAATGGTTGTGGCACTGGATGGGATACTTGGCTAAACAAGGACATGAGAATGAGAACTGCAAAGTCTAGAGAACTAAATGAGCACAAAGTGGCAGCACAGAAGATTTGGATTTTGTTATTATGCATAGGATTTGAGCACATTTAGAAACATCTCACACTTTGCAACACTTTGAAAACAATATAGTTGGCCCAATTTTTACGGCTCTTCACCCTAGATCCTCCTGATTTTCACCTCAATGATCCCCTAGGGTCGTGACTTCTTTGGTCACACTTCATGACATTTCTCTTTTTTTTTTTTTTTTTTTTTTTTTTTTTTTTTTTTTTTAACAGCACCCAACTTGTTTCTAACAAATCACACAGGGCTCAATTCCTATGGACTTCCTTTGCTGCCACACACCTTGCTTTTTTTTTTTTTTTTTTTTTTTTTTTTTACTCACTAGTTCTCTAGATAAGGAACAAGAAACATGTTTGAGGAGTAGTAAAGTAGAGATGTGGGGGCTGTCAAAGAAATAGGCGCACAATGGGAAGTCTACAGGGGTAATGAGGGTACAACAGGTTGGTTAAAAACAGTACAAAGATGGCCCAAATCATCTCCCAGCTATTGCATTTATTTAGGATTTCGCCTCAAGTGATACTCAAGACAAGTTCTAGAGTATGTACTGACATTTAAAGTAGAATAACATATGCCTCTTAGAATAACAAGAACTTGCATTGAATTGACAAAGTGCTCACTCACAAAATTTTGATTGACCATGAGAGTAATAGTTAACCACAATATCAAATGAGAACACAAACAATACCCAGCCATTTCGTCCAAACCAATGAAAGTAAGAAAAATGTATAAACAAAAATTTATATCATCGGCATTGGGGCAAATAAAAATTGAATCAATAGGAGTATTACCCAAACAAAAGGGATACCCATTAAGAATCACACCCTCAACCCAAGTAAATTCCCCCAAACTTGAAATGAACATTGTCCTCAATGAGAGACACAGTAAAATCACGCAAGGCCAGAAATAAAACAGGGAGATGAGGGAAAGAAAGCACCTGGTGGGCTGTGCGTTGCGGCGGACGGCCAAGGAGTGGGACGACGGCGTCGATGGTGCTGCTCAGACCGCGCAGACGAAGGGCATGCCCTAGCCTTCTCACGTCGCCCCTGCTCTCCCAAAATATCCAGCCAAACTTGATAACTAAAGCTGGATATTTAATAAACGTGACACAGCTTTAATAGAAACCTTTAAACACCTGGTGGGCCACATGGGCCTCAAACTGAAAAAACCCCCCCCAGACTTCCTTCAACATTGGCCCGTGAAAACAGCCTTTCTCAACCCAGCATCATCCTCTCTAGAGCATTTGCAGGAGAACACCACCGACTACCTCAGATGTGCACGAATGACACGAAAATCCCTTGGGGCAGTGGAACACGAACTGGCTGCTTCCACATTGGAGTTGGTGGTGGAAATGTATGCCCCCCCCCCCCCCCAAACTTATTGTCCTCACACTGAAGGTAGCAACAGACCACTGAAAATTGAAAAAGAACAAAGTAAGTGCAGGATTTAACGACAACAAAAATGAAAAGTAAAAACAAACAGAAATAAACAAGGAAATGCTTGGGTTGCCTCCCAAGGAGCGCTTAATTTAACGTCATTAGCTTGACATATCGAATGGCTAAGGTGCTGGTGATGGTTCGGCCAAAGGTATTGAGGACTTCTCAATGTTGAATGGTGATTCCAGATAAGGCTTTAGGCGATGCCCATTCACTTTGAAAGTTGTTCCATTCTGAATGTGTCTTACTTCTACAGCACCATGTGGAAAGACATGTACCACCACATAGAGACCATACCACCGTGACTTGAGCTTGCCTGGAAACAGGCGAAGTCTTGAGTTGAAGAGCAACACTTTCTGTCCAGAAAAAAACTCCCTCCTTAAGATGGTTTTGTCATGAAAGAGCTTGGTCCTGTCCTTATATATCTTAGCATTTTCGTACGCATCATTACGAATTTCATCAAGTTCATTGAGCTGGAGCTTCCTCTGTTCACCAGCAGCACCATGGTCGAAATTGAGTTGCTTGACTGCCCAGAACGCCTTATGCTCAAGCTCCATAGGAAGGTGACATGCCTTTCCATAAACTAAACGGAATGGGGACATGCCAATTGGTGTCTTATAGGCTGTCCGATATGCCCACAGCGCATCATTAAGCTTTGGGGACCAATCCTTGCGGGAAGTACTCACGGTCTTTTCTAGAATTCTCTTTATCTCTCTGTTGGAAACCTCAACTTGGCCACTGGTTTGTGGGTGGTATGGGGTAGCAACTTTGTGAGTGACATTGTATTTTGACAAGAGATTCTTTAGGGGTTTGTTGATGAAGTGTCGCCCCCCATCACTGATTAGGACACGAGGGGTTCCAAACCTGGGGAAGATGGTGCCTTGTAAAAGTTTCAAAACAACTTTGTGATCATTAGTTGGGGCAGCCACTGCTTCTACCCATTTGGAGACATATTCCACAGCCACTAAAATATACTCATTGCCATATGAAGAGGGAAAAGGCCCCATAAAATCCACCCCCCAGACATCAAACAATTCAATCATTAAAATCCCATGCTGAGGCATCTCATTGCGATTAGAAATATTGCCCACTCTTTGGCACCGATCACAAGCTGAACACCATGTGTGAGCATCTTTGAATAAGGAAGGCCAATAAAAACCACTCTGTAGGATCTTTGCTGCTGTCCTTTTTGAGCCGAAATGGCCTCCACATGCATGATCATGTGCAAATTGTAATATGCTTGCTTGTTCAGTAGCTGGCACACACCTCCTTATCATCTGATCAGAGCAATACTTGTAGAGGTACGGTTCATCCCAAAAGTAAAACTTGACGTCATGGAGAAACTTCCTTCGCTGTTGGGTACTTAATTCAAGAGGCATCACCCCTCCAGCCAGATAATTGGCGATATCCGCATACCATGGTGTGACATGTTGGACCGCAAACAACTGTTCATCGGGGAAGCTCTCACGCAATGGTACAATGGTGTCTTCATTTTCGTGAGTGTGAGTTAGACGGGAGAGATGGTCAGCCACCACATTCTTCACGCCTTGCTGATCCCGTAATTCAACATCAAATTCTTGTAATAATAACACCCACCGAATGAGCCTTGGTTTTGCATCCTTCTTGGACATAAGGTACCTTAATGCAGCATGGTCAGTATAAACAACGATCTTAGAGCCAAGCAAATAGGACCTAAACTTCTCAAGTGCAAAAATGACAGCGAGCATCTCTTTCTCAGTAGTGGAGTAATTGAGTTGTGCATCGTTCAAGGTTTTTGAGGCATAAGAAATAACATGTGGCAGCTTGTCCCTCCGCTGTCCTAAAACAGCACCCACTGCGTAGTCACTAGCGTCACACATTAATTCAAATGGGAGGCCCCAATCTGGAGCTATCATAATCGGCGCAGAAGTAAGAAGAGATTTCAAAGTGGTAAAAGCTTGCAAACATGATTCATCAAAGTGAAACGGAGTGTCCTTAGAAAGAAGATTGCACAAGGGTCGGCTGATTTTGGAAAAATCCTTAATAAAACGCCGATAAAAACCCGCGTGTCCTAAGAAAGACCGTACAGCCTTGACTGATGTGGGTGGTGGCAAATTGGCAATTAAATCAATTTTCGCCTTGTCTACTTCTATCCCGCGGCTTGAAACCAAGTGTCCTAACACAATTCCCTGTTTCACCATAAAGTGACATTTTTCCCAGTTGAGAACAAGATTAAATTCCCTACACCTTTCCAAAACCATCTTCAAATTTCCGAGACAATTGTCAAAAGAGAAGCCGAAAACAGAAAAGTCATCCATGAAAATTTCAATTATTCTTTCGACCATATCGGAGAATATACTCATCATGCACCGTTGAAATGTGGCTGGAGCATTGCATAGACCAAATGGCATACGCCGGTAGGCAAAGGTACCATAAGGGCATGTGAATGTTGTTTTCTCTTGGTCTTCGGAAGCGATAGCAATCTGATTATAACCTGAATACCCGTCAAGAAAACAATAATGCGAGTGCCCGGCTAACCTTTCCAACATTTGGTCAATAAACGGCAAGGGAAAGTGATCTTTCCGAGTTAAGGAGTTCAACTTCCGGTAATCTATACAGACTCGCCAACCTGTTTGCATTCGAGTGGGCACCAACTCCCCAGTTTTGTTCTCAACCACTGTAATGCCTGACTTCTTTGGTACAACTTGGGTAGGACTAACCCACTGACTGTCAGAGATGGGATATATCACACCTACATCCAGAAGTTTGAGTACCTCTTTTCGGACTACTTCTTTCATGTGTGGATTCAAACGCCTCTGAGCTTCTATGGTGGGCTTCGACCCTTCTTCCAAAAAGATCCTGTGCATGCAAACCGCGGGGCTTATACCCTTGATATCAGCAATGGACCAGCCGATAGCTGATTTATTTTCTCCTAGAAGCTGCAGCAGTTTCAGTTCCTCAGTCTTGCTCAAATCTGATGCTATGATCACTGGCAATGTGTCAGCTTCGCCCAAAAATGCATACTTCAAATGAGATGGCAACGACTTGAGTTCTAATACTGGTGGCTTAATTACGGAAGGTACAGCAGCTGGTGGTGGCGTGCCAAGAGGTTCTACGGCTTGTCTCCATCGCGGCGCTGCAGCGGGTGTCGCCTCAAGTGCAGCCACTACCTCGAGTGTCTCATCCTCAGCAAATTCTTCAAACTCCGAACACGTAAGGCACGTTTCCAGCTCATCATTAGCTGAAGAAATCAAAAATTGAGCATGTATAATCGGGTCAAGAATATCCACGCGATGACACTCCTCCACATCACTGGGTTTCTTTAAGGCGCCAAACATACGAAACTCCACTGATTCACCATCAATTCTGAGCTTGAGAGTACCTTGCTGCACGTCTATTAATGCACCAGCAGTAGCAAGGAATGGCCGGCCAAGTAAAATAGGAAGATTCCTATCCTCTTCCATGTCAAGCACCAGAAAATCTGCCGGTATCACAAATTGCTCCACTTTAATTAACACATCTTCGACAAGGCCCTTAGGATAAGTGACTGAACGATCCGCTAGCTGTAGTGAGACAGACGTCTTTCTTAGCTCTCCGATGCCTAGCTGCGAGAAAATAGAAAAAGGCATAAGATTAACACTAGAACCGAGATCCAAGAAAGCCTTATCAAACTTAGATTCACCAATAATACAAGGCAAAGTGAAACTCCCTGGATCTTGTAATTTTGGGGGCATCTTATTGAAGAGGACGGCGCTGCACTCCTTAGTGAGTTCAATTTTTTCATGGTCCACAAATCTTCTCTTGTTCGTACACACATCTTTCAAAAACTTGGCATATGTGGGAATGTGCTTGATGGCTTCTAATAATGGGAGATTAATTTGAACCTTCTTAAACACTTCCAAAATATCCTTCATGTGCTCACTCTGCTTCTGTTTTTGCTGCCTGGAAGGAAAGGGTAAAGTAGGCACATATTTGTTGACAAGAGGCAATTCGGATGCAACATTTATTGGGCTTTCAATTTCGCCACTTTCAGGTGCAGCGGCAGGTATGGTTTCCTCGGCTTCCTTTTGCTTTTGTGCTGCAACTTCTTCTCTCCGGTCATATGGCTTACCACTCCTTAAAGTCCGGACAACCTTAGCATGCTCTAATCCTCTTGGATTCGGTTCAGGCTGGCTAGGTAGTCTACCCATCCCCCTTTCGGTCAAAGTAGAAGCTAGTTGGCTGACTTGTGTCTCCAGACTTGCTATGGCTTTGGTGTTAGCTTGCTGGCCCTTTTGAGACTCTTGAAACATTTGTTGCATCTGAATTTGATTTTGCATAAGCTGCTGCATCATGTCTTCCACCCCAAGTTTTTTCGGCTCTACTGGAGCTTGAGTCTGCTGAAAGGGAAGGTTACGTGGAGCTTGTGGTTGATTATTGTTGCTCCATGAAAAGTTAGGGTGATACTTCCAGCCAGGATTGTATGTATTTGAGAATGGGTCAGTCCTAACATTTCGGTTGTAGGAATTCACCAAACTTGCTTGTTCTTGAACAAACTCCGGAAAATCAACCCCATTGGGACAAGAAATCGTGGCGTGACCAATGACATCGCAAATAGCGCAAATTTCTTGTGATGGCGTCCTCCCATTCATAGCAAGTAGCGCATCCAATTTGCTGGCAATGGAATCAACCTGTGCCTTTGAAGCAAAAACATTCGAATGGTTACTCTCATTCACTCCAGCACACCTTTCTCTTGCATCTGAATGTTGTGTTTCCATTGCTAGGCTGTCAAACAGAGTTTGACATTCAACTGTGGTCTTATTTTTAATGGATCCACCTGCATAGTTATTCACTGCAGCCTTACTAGAAACGGTCAGTGCCTTATAAAATATACGCATTAAAACAAGGGAAGGCAAACCATGATGAGGGCACTGAATTAACAAATTATTAAATCGCTCCCATGCCTCAGAAAATGACTCATTTGCTTGTTGATTGAATTGCATGATCTTGTCCCTTAATGCATCGGTTTTCTGGGCTGAGAAAAACTTCTCCAAGAACTTGTTTTGAATCTCAGTCCAGCTGGTTAGTGATCTCGGCCTCAAAGAATTCAGCCACATCTTTGCCTTGTCCTTCAAAGTGTAAGGAAAGATCTTCATCCTTAAGTGCTCCTCCGTGACTCCTTCTGTCAAAGGCATATTAGAAACCATGTTAAAAATGTCACGAATATGAACTAATGGATCTTCATTATTTAAACCATGAAAGGAAGGAATCATATTGAAGTGAATATTTTTTAATTCATAATTCCTGGCTGCTGCAGGGAGAATAATGCTGGATGGTGATGTCGGAATTGTTGGGATGTCAAGGTCTCCCATTGTCTCATTGGGTACAAGAGCCATCTTTTCCTCCTTCTGACGAATCTCCTCTTCTCTATCCTCTCTACGTTTCCTGCGGATTTCCTTGAGCTTTTGTTCAATCTCCGGCTGAAATTCTACAAGTTCACAATCCGAAGATCGTGTACCAGTCATCCACCATGCAAAGGACAGTTTAATGAATTGAATTAGACGCAATCCCCGGCAACGGCGCCAAAAACTTGATAGGTATTTTTAGTTGCCTAAAAGAAAAGACAAATAGAAACCCCAAATTAAATTACTCGCAAGCGCACAAGTCCGTAGTAGAATAGAATTACGCAAGTACGAGGTCGAACCACAGGGATTGGTTAACCAACTCAATTAAACGAAGATATTGAAGTAACAGTAAATAAATAAGACAAAATTAATTAAAATATAGGCAAAGCAACAAGATAACAAAATAACGTTAACAATCGATTGAATAAAATACTAGAGCGAAGAATCCACCACCAAGAATCCTATCTAACTTCTAGTCACCTTATCTTCAGTTCACTTAATTAATAATGTTGGCTATCCTCTTAGACACGACTTGCCTATGATATTTAGAACAAATCTATTACTTTCACACACGAGTTGCCTATGGTATTTAGAACAAAACTGTCATGCAAAAGAGACTTTCGAGCTCAGAGAATCCAATAACTAGCCACGCACACCCCAAGGGTATGGTATCT
Source organism: Dryas octopetala (assembly GCF_963921425.1). Taxonomy (NCBI): domain Eukaryota; kingdom Viridiplantae; phylum Streptophyta; class Magnoliopsida; order Rosales; family Rosaceae; genus Dryas; species Dryas octopetala. Next base: position 8,405,109 of record NC_141369.1, read on the forward strand.
ACCCAAAGCATATACAGATTTTATCCACAAGAAGCTGAACCCAAACCCTGTATGGTATCTACAAAAGTTTGCATCAAATAACTCAACTAACAACCCAGATGGTGATCAAGCATCCATGTAATTATTCAAGTATAAATCAGTGAATAATAATCCCATTATCAAGGAAGCAACCAAAGACAAAGTAACAATAAAACTAGATTATCATCTTAGGGCTTCATCCTGCCCTAACAATATATTTAGTTACACAAATCCATCAAGAAAAACCAATAAAAGTCATGACAAAAACCACCCAAACTCCTACTGCTCTCTCCAAAGTGGCGTCCTTCCTTCAGCCAACGTCTCCAGTCCAAGTCTCCTTCACGCCCTCGCCAAGAACCACCCTTTAATCACGCCTCTGCCCCCTTATATGTAGTCCCGTTTTCAGCAAGTAATCTCCTTCCCTTGGACTAGGTTGCGGCACCACTAGGAAATAGGGGCTGACTTGGAGTCCTTCTTTCATTAGGAACGTCACCTAGCCTTGTCAGCAAATAGCCATTCAAAAACTCCTCGGTGGTCCCAGCAAACTGAAAGTGTAGAAAACAAAGTAATAAGTCCTTATTTAACCCAAAAACCTTACAAAAACCAATTAAAATAGGCTTAAAGACAGAGACATTAGACACCCATCAAACATCACCCATCTTGAATCAAGTAAGAAGCGGAATCACACAAACAGCGGAACAGAAACACAATCAACAACAAATTTTATTACAATCGTGCGTAATAAAAATTATGGCGCGCAAGTAACTCAGCAGCAAAAACAAAGAGAACACAATCTACAAGTTTTCTATGAAAAATTAAAAAACCCGGGAATCAAGAACAAACCCTAAAACACCACCAAAAACCCTAAAAAAGATTAATAGAAATTTTTGGGTGGCTCTTATACCATGCTAAAGAACGTTTTAGGGTTAAAATTCTGAATACATGCATTTATTCACCCCTTCAAGGGGTATAAATACAACCATACAAACTCTCTTATTTCCATAAGGAGTAATTACACAAGTAACCCCACAATTCCTAATATTACACATAAACCCAAACTAACTAGGAAATCTAACACTTTTTATATTACTAGGTAATCCAGATACCATTGCTGGTATTCCTGATGGAGATCAACGCTACCCTGTCAAGCTCTACCAAATGGTGACCAATTCCAACAATCTTCCTTCTGTTGGTTTGACTAATAACAATAATGGTTTTGTCACTCACAATCCGATCAGCTTTGACGAAGCACTATTACCTAAATACTTTCGGACCAAGCATTTAAAGACATTTCGTAAACAGGTTTTGAATCTTGTAAGTAATTTCGTTATTTACATCTCTCTCCAATTTGTTTGATTTAAAATGAGTTCTATTGTTTTAATTAAGGTTTTTTTAATTATTATATAGGGATTTGAGATTGATGGGTACACATTCACCCATCAATCCTTTTGTAGAGGGCATCCAGCGCTTCTAAGTGATATCGTACCTACAGTTGCCCCTCCCCCCAGCTCTAGCTGCAGCAATAGAAGTCGTAAACTAGTCTCGAGCAGCAGCTGAGAATGCTTCTGTTGATTGCGCAGAATACAGCTGATGCTGCTTAGGGTGCCAGGATACAACAGAGGTTGCACAGGCTGCACCTGAAGCTACCACAAAGGCCGTAAATGAGCTTCGTGATGTGGTAACTGCACGCCTTGGTTGAATTAATGCTGTCAACGCACCTAACTTCAGTTTATATAGATATTCTAAGATGTAAATGAATTGAAACGATTTGGTTGACTTGATGTAAACGACTTGTTTCAAACTTTACTTCACCTATATATAATCTACCTGAATATTAGACAATTTTTATACATGCATTCTAAGGTTGTTATAGTAATTACACATGCCAAGAACTGATAATCTATAAAGTGCAAATTTAATAAACCAAGAAAATGACTAGTTGCATAATTTATCAATACTGCAGATCGATTGAGACTATTTGTGAAGTAGCCTATAGGATGCCTTTACATTCATAACAAAAATCCACCTCAAACAACATATCTATCCTTTTGTGGTTTTTCTGTACACATAAACAAACTTCTAACACATTCAACCGCAACTAGAAAGAATTTAGTACAAACAGCAAGTGCATGTGTTAAGAACACATGAGACTAAAACATCCTAAGCTACACAAAATCTATTGAGAATAAACATGTATCTTGTTTGTTCTGTAAACACGCCTATTCCATCTTTTTCCCAATCTCCTTTAAGGGAAGAAATAGAAGCTCGAGATGGAATACCAAAACCTATATCCAAAATCTTTTGATTCTTTTCCTAAATTCAGTGCATTATTCTGGATAGAAAAAAGAACATTTGAAATTTTTTGATACTTAATATCAAAATGTTGATGAAATGCTAATTACCAGTTGTATGCGGCCTTTCATAGGTATACTCAAAAGGTTATTTTCTGCTTGTGAATCATTCATGCTAAGGCTCCTCTTCATCTTGAAATCTCCATAATTGTTTGATGTGATACTCCCAGAACGATCTCTCGATGAATAATACAGTAAGTAGTTATCTCCATCCACACTGGTCACTACAAACGTAAGTTTTCGTGATTTTGGCTAGAAATTCTCTCCAGAGACATTCAGAACAACAAGAAAACCATCAATTCTCTGCAAATGGAAAGTTTCAAGAGACCTCAAATCAATAACAGAAATCGATCAAATATGGAGCTCGATGGGTTATAAAATCATAGATGCAGTAACAAGACCTTATATCACATTACTGAAATGACAAATGCAAACCTGATTAGCCTGTGCAGATAGTAATCGACTAGACAACATGGATTCCTTAAATGAACCAACCAAGGACCTTCTAATAGACAGTCCAGACAGGATTCGAACTAATTTAACACCTTGAGGCTTAGATTTCAAATCATGATTCCAGTGATGTCCCATCACAGTGGTATTCTCAGAACTAAAGAGGTCAAACTTTTTATGCCAAAAATCAACATGTTTTGATGAGTTACTTGGCACCCTAAAAGTATCCTATTTCCATGAAGATGAGATGCCTGAGATAGTTCTGTCAAGTGACTCTTCAATGTCCTTTAAAGTTATATTGTAATCATAACCCTTTGGTGTATGATCCCTGCATAATTCTCAACATTTCACTAGCTCTTTCTAGAAATTCAGACCAAAGATAAAGAAAGCGGAGGCAGCACTACTTTTCTTGAAGTTATGGCTATTGACCCCGACTGTACCTTAATTGTCTCCAAATTCCAGTTGAGGGGTATTTTCCAAAGTCGGGTAGGAATGGACTGAAAGTGAATATATATGGAAAAAAGGGGTTTTTAATGTGATTTACTATATTTCAAAAGTAATATATAAATTAGGGTGGGGCATCAAACCGCCCAGCCTAACGAAACTGCCTCCACTGACCGCTAAAAACTCGACAAACCATCACTCGTCTCCTCCCGCCACCCCCAAGCTTCAACTCGCCCAACCAAATCAATAACAGGTCGATTTCGGTTCGGAGCTTCCACCAACCGTCGGCAATCGACCCGCCCGTTAGCCACCATTTCTCCAACCCAGCCTGCATCTTCTCCTGCAAATCACTCACTCATTTTCTCTCCTTCAGCTTCTTCTTCTCCTCTATTATCTCCGCTAAAGTCTCTCTATCACACAACCACCTTTGCAACCTTATCGAAATTTTCATCTCTGATCCCCAATTCAGCCATGGAAACCTTACATGTCTGCCCGAGCACCGACTCGCATAACCCGCAACCCGAAAACACCCCAAACCGAGCAGACCGAAAAGAAATGGGTCGTTGGCGGACCAGCACGACTACAAACCAAGCCTCTCGGGCGGCTAACCGTTTGGGTCCCAAACTGACCCACCCTGACCGATGCCCACCCTAATATTATAAATTGAAACTATTTACTCAATTGCATTTGGCAAGAATTGAAATTTTAGGAAAAAAAATATATGGGACCTACAATTGTCATGTCATCAATTACGTTTGATTAAACAATTAAACAGACAACAATAGTCAATGGTAAGTAAATCAAAAGGCTTTTTAGCAAGATACCCACCTGAACTTTGACTCGATTTGCATGTTACCACCTAAATTAAAAATTGAAGCAAGTTGCCCCTGAATTAAATTTTGTTTGCAAGTTACCACCTCCATCCAAATCTTCATGGGTTTTTTAGTCTTTTCATAGAGAAGAAGTTGGGTGGGGAAGCTTTTGCCACCTCACCATGCTGAGTGGCAAAGCCCAACCAATTACAAGTGGCCACATGTACAACTATTTTTTTATTTTTCTTTTCCTATTTTTACAAACTTTGAAAATTAATTAAAAATAGTTCCGGACTCAGAAAAATATATGGAAAATTCTTACGAACTCGTCTTGACTAATAGTAATTTACTATGGAGTCAAATTATCAATTTGCCCTCTGAGAGTTTCCAAATAGGAATGCAAATTTATTTTTAAAAAATTAAAATACTCTGAATTTTTTAAAAATTCATAGGATAATCTCCCGAACTCCAAAAATACAAGGTTTGCACCATTGGTCTTCTAAAAACTAACACTACCTTTCTCGTGAACACTTGCTACCCAAAAGACTGAGAGGTCTTAGAGGAAAATAAATTCAAACTCCGAAATGTTAATTTTTATGAAAGGTAGTGTTATTAGGGTAGCAAGTGTTCACAAGAAAGGTAGTGTTAGTTTTTAGAAGACCAATGGTGCAGGCTTTGTATTTTTAGAAGTTCGGGAGATTATCCTCTGAATTTTTAAACAATCCAGAGTATTTTAATTTTTAAGAAATAAATTTGGACTTCCTAAATTTTCTGGAAACTCTCAAAGGGAAAATTGATAATTTGACTCCATAGTAAATTACTATTAGTCTAGACGAGTCCGTAAGAATTTTTCGTATATTCTTTGAGTCCGGAACTATTTTTAATTAATTTTCAAATTTGTAAAAATAGGAAAAGAGAAATAAAAAAATGGTTATACATGTGGCCACTTGTAATTGGTTAGGCTTTGCCACTCAGCATGGTGAGGTGGCAAAAGCTTAATTCCCCACCCAAGTTGTGCTCTTTGAAAAGACCAAAAAACCCATGAAGATTTGGATGAAGGTGGTAACTTGCAAACAAAATTTAATTCAGGGGGCAACTTGCTTCAATTTTTAATTTATGTGGTAATATACAAATCGAGTCAAAGTTCAGGTGGGTATCTTACTAAAAAGCCAAATCAAAACGTTAAGTACTAAACTGAAAAAATTGAAACAATAGAGTACAAGTTGTGAAACACCCTAAACTTCAGGGGTGTAAATTATAATTTTCTCTAAAATTAAACGTCCTTAATGTCCTAAAATCACTCCTTAGGACGCATAGTTGAAAAACAGTCCTCTTTACCCTTTACCGATGCGTCCTCTAACCCCATTTTTGTAAATGTTCACAAGAATGTTATCAAGGCATACCAACAAACAAATAAAGAACATAAGTAATTTCAAAGAGCTAAATCATGAATGTCCAAACAGTGAACGCAATAAAGTAGTTTTGCTTACAAATCTAGCCTATAATATCCTAAAGCAAGTTAGGAAGAAATCTCTGCAGTCTGTACACTCCATGCTGACTCTGGAGCATCAACAGATAATTGTGCTTATTCTTTGTCATGAACTGTAAGCAGAAGATTTAATAAATGAAAATGATCTGAATTTTTTTAAAAAAAATATATATATGACGAGTCATTACTCTGCAAGGGTTGGCCGGGTTTCAACAGGTTGCTCAACCTCCGGTTTAGCGGGTTGCTCACCCTTGGGTTCAGCCGGAGCCTCTGGTTTTGATGATTCAGGAGTATCATTAGCAATAACATCTTTGGCAGGTGAAACAGGTGTGCTTGCAGCTGCAGTTGGTGAATTAGTTTTTCCATTCTTGGCATCCTTTGCATCCTTCCCATCCTTCCCGTCCTTGCCATCTTTGGTGGGTGGGGGAGGCATCATGTGTGGCGGAGGGTTCTGTTTCAGCTTGATGAAAATTTGCCGCATTCTTGCAAGATCAGTTGGTTTCCCAGGTTTTGGACCCTGGATTACCACAATTGACGGGTTCTTGTCAGGATCTTTCTTCCCTCTCTTCTTCTCAATATTAGGGACCTCACGAGGAATGAGCTCTGCTATTGCTTTCCAATAATGTTTGTCAGCTTCTTTGTGGAACTTCTCTTGGTTGGCCAGGTATAGCTGCAAAGAAAGTCCATTCATTTATGTTAGTTATGAAGCATGGAAGATGATTTTGTGTGCATGTGTGCGCCCGCGTGTAAAAGTGAGAGAGAGAGACAGACAGACAGACAGACAGAGACAGAGACAGAGACAGAGACAGAGACAGAGAGACAGAGCAACAGAGAGAATTAGGATTAGGAATAGAGAATGATGACGTTTAGAAATACTACCTTCTCCCTTTCTCTGTTGTTAGCCTTATTAGTTTCACAATTGAGCTTCCTTTTCTCATAAAATGCTTGTTTAAACTCCTCGGCTTCGTTGATAATCTGGTTCCGCATCTCCCTTTCTCTGTTCTCCTTTTCTTCAAGATGGATGGTATTTTGACTGCAAGATTGGACGTCAAAAGGTCAAATATAAAAATGTAATGCCTTAATGGAAATCATTGCAGATAAAAGCAATGAAAAAGAAGTGGAAAAGATTTTTAAACACACTTTTCTTTCCAATAGTAATAAGTAAGATTGTGCAAACTAACAAGCCTTCATTCTTTCATTTAGTAACAATAATGCAGAGATCTAGGATTTCACTATGTTCTTAGCTAACTGTACAAGGAATTTCAATATTTGAATTGAAACTCTATATGGAAGGTAAAAAACACAGAGGATGAGAAAATTACGCTTGAAAACTAGTTGTACAAATGTCGCATTGCCTACTAAAATAGAAAGAAAGCTGAGTCTACATCTACGTGAAAAATCCATTGAAGCCCATAAATAATTTGTAAGCTTCAATTACCTCAAAATAACAATATATTATCAGAAAATTGGTTCTCAATAAACTTAAAAATGAGGCTTTAATGGCTCCAGGCCTCATGAAAATTTACAAGAATTAAACACGCCAATCAACCAAAACAAATAAAGTATGATTGATAGAAGTTTTACGTACAACAGCTTATAAGTTTCAGTCTATAGCAGCAAACAATGTCACAATTAAACTATATACAAGGTAGTAAAACATGGAAAACCAATATGGGATTTGGTAGATATATATGAAATCAATTCCAATTAAAGGATAAAAAGAATTTTTTTAAGCCAATTTAAAAGGTCTCGCAGTAACATCCATCAAAATAAGAATTTACCATCAAATTGACCAAAACATCTAATGTCTTGGAAAGCAGACAAATCTTTGGTCTTAGTATGCTTAAAACTAGAGCTTCTGCCCCATATTTCCTGAGAAAAGCAACATAAACCAGCTAATGATCGAGGAGTCAATTTGGCAATTCAAAAACTTCTAGTTCCTTTTCAATATTCAAATTAAATAAATTGACCATAACATAGACATTATTGGAAAATGGACACTGCAAAAGCCTTCAACAACTTAAGCTACATGGGAAAATAACAAAGCTAATTGAAGTCAAAACTAAAAAATAGATAACAGAGGAAAAACACGTATTGCTGCATTCATTCAAGTGAAAAGCCAATGCTGGGTCTCCTATCGAAGAGAATTAATTAGATGCGTCATTGCAACCCATCTTATATGATTAGCTTAATGGTTTGCTACAAGCCAGTAATTCCGGTAACAATCGTTGGCATCAGCTAAATGGACAACATATATTCACAAGTGCAGCTTGTTAATTAATTCTAACTTTTTAACGAAATGTTTTACACTTCTGATTTTCATCAATGCAAAATACATAAGTAGAACTAATTAATCTATATCTATAAAGGAATGTTCTCATGCCACACAGTCTGCCAACACAAGATCGTGAATCTGAACCACACAGACAATAATTAACCTAATCATCTTATGTTGTCATACTATCTGTCAAGGTAACATTTCCGTACAGATACACACATTAGCAGAAAAAACCATTTTATGAAAAGGATACAATTAATGAAGATTTAAGTAGCTCATTGGAAGCAACTAAATGAAACCCATTTTATACTTATACTCAGTACTCACACTCAGACACAATAAGTATGATCCGCATGCAGTACCCAATTCCCAAATATATGGACAATCATTAATTCATATCCCAAATTTTATTAAAAAAACAAAAATCTAACGTTAATGAACACATATACACACAAAAAAAAAAAAAATGCAAGTAGATGTTTGTGAGGCTCATGCCCATGCATGCACAAGATCCATGCCAGTTGCCACTCAACCAAAAATAACATATACAGCTTCTAACTTGCATTGAAGCATGTAATGTAATGTCATGGCCAGACGATATTTTGCAAGTAAATTAATTCCAACCATTAAATCCACATAAACATAACATAACATAACACACATTATGCAACCACCAGAAAATCAATCAAGACCGATTTGGGTCAGCTCACCGACGCCACGCGCGGCGAGCAAAGCCTTCCTCTCGCATCTCATCGGGCGGCGGCAGCACCGGCCCGTCATCCGAGGCAGCGAAAATGTCATCATCACCACCTAGGCCAACGCCATTGTCCTCGGGCACAGCCGAATCAAATGGGGACACGTAGTCGGGGTTGGGGCTGGAGGAAATGCCGAACCCGTAGGCGTCGGGGGAGTGCTGCTGCTGATCGTTGATGTGGTTGTTGAAGTCATTGGGGGGCAGGACGACGTTGTCGTGGAAATCGGAGTGGAGCGGCGGAGGCGGAGGGTCGGCGGCGGAGGGGGAGGAAGAGAAGTCGTCGAAGGACGACATTGAGATTGTTGAGATTGTTGGAGTGGTGGATGGAGTTGAATGGGTTGTTGGGTTTTGTTTTTCTGAGAGAGGAATGAGAGAGATCGGTGTGTTCGGATCCAGAGGGTGGATGATGAGTCTTTTTCTCTCTCAGTTGCTACATCTTGGGAAACCATAATTGTTGATGGAATACGAGGAGCAGACACGGTGGCGTTTTTCTCCCTTTTATTTATTTACTACCTCAACATTCCATAAGTCTCCAAAGCTGAGAATTTTATTTTCTTGGCTTAATTAATACTAGTATTTGGCTCACGTGTGGATTGACATTTTTACTCGTGATTTTTTTTTATATTTTTTTTCAATGTTTTATAATTTTTAATCATTATTTCTACATTTTAAGGTGGTGGAGTGTTTTTTTATTATTTTTTTAAATTTTATTTTAAAATATATATTTTAGAATTCTATATTTATTTATTAGGTTAATTTTGTGTGATTATTTCGTTCAATGAAGAGTATATTGGGCAATCTCATTTTTTGTGAACCCTGTAACACTAAATCCTTCTTATGGCTTTATAATAATAATAGCCTCTCCGCACTCGCTCCCACGAATGTGAAGCAGCTCTTTCTATTGCGCAAATACTAATATTTTGGCAAACGCAATCAGTTTAATAGATAACGAAAAGTAAATTTGAAAAAATTAATTAAGGAGAGAGGTGACAAACCGATTCTCATGGGCAGGAAAGTAAATTTGAAAAATAAATAACAGATTATTGGATTTAAGCCAAAACGATCTCAGCCATTCGGACTCAAAGATAATTCAAAAACCATTCTGTTTTATTATATAGATAGATTTTTTTTTTTTTGCCAAAGATATAGATAGATTCATTTGTACAATTTTAAATAGTAAATAAACACAATTTTTTTTAATAAAAAATACAATGTTATAATTGAGGGGACAAAATGACTATTAAGCCTACTAAGTAATTATCCAATCCAAAATATTTTTCCACAAATGAGACCTAACTCGTTTGACATTGCTTTTTAGGAAGCGCTTATACTCAGTAGCGTTTTTGTTGGAAACACTTCTACTCATAAGCACATAGAAATTTTTATAAAAATTTCAAGTTGTTCATGGAAAAGCACTTAAAAGTGCTTTTTGACGAAGCACCTGTCAAATGATTATAAAAAAATAACTTAAAAGCACTTTTATAATTCAGAAACATTTTTATTTAATTTTTTCCAAACGCAACTAGAAGTGTTTTTATTAATATAAAAGCACTTTTGACAGTTCTAAAAGCAATACCAAATAGGCCCAAGTTTGCAGTTGTTAGGTAGCCCAGTTAGAAGGGTCGTAGAATTATAGACCTACAATGCACCCAAGTTCAATCCTCCTCTCCCCAACTTAAAAAAAAAAAAAAAAAAAAATTATTAAGAAAATGTTTATTGTCTAAATTTTTTTTTTTTTTCAATTTCTGTTTCCCAACTTATGTGATATCAATTTATCTATTTATTCTTACTTTTGTATTTTTCTTTATAGAATTCAATGTATGAATGACATATAAGTTGAGCAATAATAGTTTTCACTTTTGATAGTAAGTTGAGAAATAATAGTTAGGACAAATAAAATGTTCTATTATATTATGGCATGACACTAGTCTTTTAAATTATGAATTACACTCTCAACTTTATCTTATAGAAGGCCTTTAACACTTATGAGATTCTCCATGCATTCCTTTTTAAATTAGAGCAAATTACAATTTAAATTTACATTCCTGAGTTTTGTCATGTTTTACAACTTGCACTTTGTAGTTTTAATTTTTTTTAATTTAGTAAATGATATTTTAATTTACTTACAATTGATTACTAACATATTTTTTTTTTGTTTAATTAAATGTTAATTGGTGACTTGGCAATTGCCGATCTCACATTTTTTCCAATCTATAAGACCGAATGTCCTCTCTTTATGTACATTTTTAGTACATCAACTTTGATATAGATTTTGGGAAGTCATTCGAGACTGTAAATCTATATCAAACGCTGAAACACTTTTAATGGAATAGTCTGGAAGGTCATTTGACTTTACAAGTCAGCAAAAATATGAGACACACAACTGCTACGTCATCAATTAACATCTGATTAGACAATTATATACAACTTTCCATACAATGTGAGACGTGACATGGAAAAATTTCTCAACGTTAAAACTTGCCACGTTGACAGGCAAGATTCCACGTGTAATGACAAATGAGCCACCAACTTGAGCTTGTTCCAAAAATTCTTACCGTCAAACTAGTTTAGCCTTCCTCCCTTCCCTCCTATCTCCTAGTCCCAGAGGAACCAGACCGACCCACAAGCTGAGCAGTCAGTCCAGTGGGCAACAATGGCGGACCGCTTCTTCCCGAATCTAATGCCAGACTTCGTAGCCGAAACCCCAAATTTGTCACCCCAACAACCCGAACCCGAAACTGGGTCCGACTCACTCATGAAACTCCTCTCCATCCCCTATCCATCTCTCTCCTCTCGCTTCAAATGCGCAGCTCTGGACCTCAAACAAACCGCACTCACAGAGACGTGGGGGGGACTCACCGGTCGAACCGTCCAAGACTTCACTCTCTATTCCGGGGCTCTCGGCACCGCTTTTCTGCTCTTCAAAGCTTACCAAGTCACTAACAACACGAACGATCTTACTCTTTGCTCTCAGATTGTCAAGGCCTGCGACTCTGCTTCTCTTGGTTCGAGGGATGTGACATTCATATGTGGGAGGGCTGGGGTTTGTGTTCTTGGGGCTGTCGCAGCAAAGCACGCCGGTGATGGGAAGTCGATGAATTACTATTTAGACCAATTTCGAGAGATTAAGCTGTCAAGAAATCTCCCTGATGAGCTGTTGTATGGGAAAGTTGGGTTTTTGTGGGCGTGCTTGTTTTTGAACAAACATGTTGGTGAGGGTTCAATTCCTTCAACATATATGGTAAGAATGGTGGTCCAATTTGTTGTATCTATTTGGGTTTTTGTTTGTTATATCATTTTGAGCATTGGGTTTGACATATGTTGTGGGTTGTGTGTGTAGAGAGCGGTTGTGGATGAAATTATGAACAATGGTAGAGCATTGGGTAAGAGAGGAAGATGTCCTTTGATGTTTGAGTGGTATGGGGAGAAGTATTGGGGAGCTGCTCATGGATTGGCTGGGATTATGCATGTTTTGATGGACATGGAGTTGAAGCCGGATGAGGTTGAAGATGTCAAAGGCACTCTCAAATACATAGTCAGTAATCGATTTCCGAGTGGTAACTTCCCGGCTAGCGAAGAAGATAGCAAGAGAGACGTTCTTGTGCATTGGTGTCATGGGGGTCCTGGAATTGCCCTCACGCTTGTAAAAGCTGCTAAGGTAAAAAATTTGATGCTGACAGTTCCTCTAGAGACTGATTTTTAACCCTTGATATGTTGGAGAGATGATACATGCTTGCATTCCAATCCTTTTTAATGCTCTCTATGAAAACACTGCAAACTTTAACCTTCATTGGCTATTGGCTATGCATCAAATAGTATAATGTGTTAATCATGGTTAGTATTGCAAACAGAATTCATGTGCTTTTCTCATTCTAATTATTAAGAGATTCGAATTATACTGGTTTTTCAATATGGTATTGAAATCATGGCTTGGAACATTTAAGCTTCTTTGTAATTCATTTACTAGCCATTTATTCGAACAACGAACATTTAATAAATTATATAAACTTGAACACCGTTCATCACATAATGAACTCCAATCGAAGTTGTTTGCCATAGAAACTCCTCCTTAAGACACTCATTTCATGGAAAAACTTGAAGTTGCATAGTGCACCTCATGCTGACATGGGGAAGGGTTTTCCATTTTCTAATTTTTTAAATATTCACTGTTAACTTGTATTTATCTTTCCTGTCTGAGTTTATCTTTTATAACTGCATTGTATTAAACTATTATTAAAGATATCATAAATCCCAGGTTTTTGGAGATAAAGAATTTCTGGAAGCAGCTACTGATGCTGCAGATTTGGTCTGGCAACGTGGGCTGCTCAAGCGAGTTGGGGTTTGCCATGGCATTAGCGGGAATGCATATGTGTTCCTCTCACTTTACCAACTGACAGGAAATGTAAGGTTCTTATACAGGGCCAAAGCTTTTGCTTGTTTTCTACTTGATAGAGCTCACAAGCTTATATCACAGGGAGAGATGCATAGAGGTGATAGTCCCTATTCATTGTTTGAAGGGATTGGAGGTATGGCTTATCTTTATTTTGACATGATTGAGCCTTCTCAGGCAAATTTTCCTGCTTATGAACTGTAAAAAGTGTTTGTATGAGGGGAAGAGGAAGTCTCATGTGTAGAAATTACCTTTGCTTGTTGTAATTTACCTCTGCTTAAATATAGGAACTTTTTTAGCCATGAACCAGAAAATAAACAGCTCCAATTAGTTTAGTTTAAACTTTGATCGCCTCTCTGTTAGCTGGATTTAAATTATACCTGCTAGTAGTTTGTGTTGGAGAAAAATTTAAACTACTGAAGCTTCCCCTTCATCAGTTCAAGGCTATTTTAATCACTTTCATCCAATGTAAATGAAGCCACATTTTTTTCCTCTTTCCTTTTTCTCTCAATTTAATGTTTTCGAATGGATCAAGTGCACAACCTTCTGTGCTTAATCTCTAGTATTATAACCTATGGGGTTTATACATCCTAGAGAAACCAAATCCCAGATGCAGGAAATCAAAGTCATCAAGTACTTTTTTTTTTTGGTTAACTAAAGTCATCAAGTACTTCATTAGAAGCAGGTTGAAGGTTTCTTAGTGCTAACCAACTTGAGATGATGATCTATACTAAAATATGAGAGCGGGAAGATTACACACAGTGGTTGTGCCGGGTGGACAACCTTTATTTTCCCTTTTTTATTCTTTATTTAAAAAATTATGTTTTGTTGTAATGTGCATGCATTGGTATGGATCAGGCACATGCATTTTATTAATATGCATTTGATATGAATCATGCACAGGATTGTTTTTTGTTTTATACATGCACTGCATTTGTAGTGTAAATCAATGCATATAAATTGGCAATTTAAAACCAAATTTATACATATACATGCATCCATACTATTTGAATACCTATCAAGAAGAATAATAATAATATGCTATTGACTATTGGAGTAATTCCCCTCCCCCCCCCCCTTCCCCCCCTCTCTCCCCCCTCCCTTCCAAACTGTGTATGGTCTATTAAGCCAAATAAATGAGAAAGAAGTATATTTAAGAACTTCGCTCTTGGGACCTCCAAGATCATGAAAATACCTTTAGCTCTTGTGGAAAAACTTGTCAGCAACATAAGGTTAGTAGATGGTGCAACATGGTTCACATTCACAGGTATATCATGTGTTTATAGATATTGCTTTTGTGAAATCCTTTCTCCTTTCTTTTCTACATTGCCTTTGAATCGGTGGCTTGCCTAGTTCATATTCTGCAATTATGCATGATGAATTAGAGTATGCACTACAAACAATAGATGAGATGTACAATCCTTACAGCCTTTTGAGAATCAAATATAGTTGCAGTTATGCCTTAGGTGGGTTGTATTCTAGTTTCACTCTGAAGTATGACATAACAGGGGAAATAAGTCACTCTTCCCACACATGTGATGCAATTTTCTACCTTAAGCATATAGCGAAGAGTACAGTTCAGTTTTCCTATTTGATAATAATTTTCCACCTCTGGACTTGTAGATTATTCACATCAGGTGCTATATTTGTCAAGGGAAACTATTACAAGTGGACTCACCTGGTCTGAAACATTGTTCATTTATGAAATTTGGACCTTCCGGTTTGGTGGTAGCATCCAAATTGGACGCAAAATTCCACTAAGTATGTAGTCATTCTCTTGGAATTTATAGCATAGTCCTCACTGATGGTTTCTCTGCAAAATCAGCTACAAATCTGAGCGTAAAATAGAGATAAATATCGATCTACAAAATTGAAAATCAAACGGAAATTGTAGCTACAGCAAAAATAAATTTGAAAATTTGATTATAGAAATTGACTTCAATGCAATCAGTTACAAATTTGAGCGTGAAATAAAGACATATGTCGATCAACAAATTTGAAAAGCAAAAATAGAAAAAAAAAATATATATATATATACCATACAAAGAAAGCCAACCATGTCTTAAAACTTAGATTGAATCAAGAAATCAAAGAAGATCAAATTGCGTGAAAAACTTAGATTGAATCAAGAAATCGAAGAAGATCAAACTACGTGAGAAATCACTGAAGAGAAATTGAGAAGAGAAAAGAAGATCGACGTGCGAATTTGAAGAAGTCGATATGCGAAATCGAAGATAAATGATGTGCGAAATCGAAGAAGATCGATGCGCAAAATCGAAGAAGATCGTTGTGCAAAATCGTCAAAGATCGAAAATGGAGAAAAGTGAAGAAGATTGTAACAAGTTTGAAGATCTCTTGTTCTGGAAGAGTCTGAACACTATGTTGAACGTGTGTGGGTTAGGTAGGTGACTAACCTAATTGTTAAATATTTAACCTTGTTATTACATTTTAAAAATAGGTGTATTATAGGGTAAATGGTATGACTATCATTAATCCTAGAGTAATTAATTCAATTTTGAGTTTATTTATCTGAAAATGAAAATATTATTCTATATACATGACAATATCAAGAATAATTTTTCCAAATGATGAGAGAGCAAGAGTCGAACTTCAATCAAATACAAGTGATCTTTCTTTTTGTTACAAAAGAGGCCAAAGAAAGAAAATGAATTCAAACTATAACCTTGAGTATAAAAGTAAATATTCTCAAACTACAAGTCTGCATCCCAATATAAGTAGGCTAAGAATGAAATTATAATTTTCCACTTCTTATTCAAAAGTTTGAAAAGGGGACTCTTATTGGAATATTAGATTACTGTTACTCACTTTGAGATTTCTGACTATAATAACATTATAGTTAATTAAGGGTGTGTTTTGGCCGGATGGGATTAGAAATAGGGTGTTTCAATTTTAATAAAAAAAATTGGAATTTCAGTATCTCATTCCGATTCGGAATTTTTTGGATTTCTCGGAATTTTTGAATTTTTTCAAAATATCACATTTCGGAACTTTTAGATAAAAATCAGAATTTTTCACTTTTTCTTATTTTTGAAATATTTATTAGAGCATCTTCAGATTTGACAAAAGATTATGATGCGTTTCAATGTTTATATTAGAATGTAATTAAAGTATATGTCAAAATTTTAAAAAAATATACAAAATATTAATTTAAATAACATCGAGAACCATATTATACTAGAAAAAAAAATTCCGTTAATTCCAAAATACTAACAACTAAAAAAATAAAAGCACTACCCAAGCCCACAAATTTAACTTGCAAGTAACATTCTAGAAGGCCTAACATCCAGACGCCACCAATAAGGACACAATACCATATGCCAAAATAATTGTTCATATTTCACTTTACCAAAAGCAAAGACACTGCTACAATAAATAGAAAATTTCAAAAAATCAGAACATCATCAACACAAAATCTGCAAAATTTGACTCAAGGCAACCCTAAACCCATAATCATTTACTTCTAAATTTGCAAAAAACATGAAATTTATGGGTTTTCTATTCTAATTTTCTTCTTTGTTACTTTTACAATAAACGGAAACTGCGAACTGAAATTGAAACTGCACCAGACAACTAAAACGACCATAAATGTAGTACTTTCCAGCAAACCAAGCATCAGTCCCTCTTCATCATAATTGCATCTAGAATACTTCATGCCTTCCATACCTAGAAAACCAGAAATTAAACAAAATAACTAGAAAAACAAAGCATACAAGTTAACTGAAACTGCACAACAACAAAAACGAAAACTGAAAAGCATAGAGCAAATCTCTGTGAACTGAAAAGCTTACAAGTCACCTACTACCAGTGCTCCCTCTTCTCTTTCCTAGTTTCACCTTTTCTCAGTCCCGGACCATAATAGAGTGAGGTAGAGAGAGAGAGAGAGAGAGAGAGAGAGAGAGAGAGAGAGAGAGAGAGAGAGAGAGAAGGAGAGAGAAGGAGGAGAAGAAGAAAGGGAAGAGCAGAGCATGCGGTAATGCAAAGTAGAGTTTGTTCATCGTGGCTGGGCTGGGCTGGGGTTCGCCTTTAATGGTAGAGAGAGAGAGAGAAAGAGGAGGGCTAAGACTAAAAAGGCTAAGATGCTGTGGATTATGAGGTTCTTTGACTTTTTCTATGCTGCAATGCTCATGACAAAGTGGACAGCTGGCTACTGCATTTACCTAAGTGACCTGGAGGTTACAAAAGTAACCTTATTGTTAAATTTTAAAAATATGTGTAGTGCAGCTTAACTAGGATGCGTGTCATACATCCTAGAGTAATTAATTCTAAAAAAATCTAGAAAAGCAGGAAAAAAAATAATCCAGTAAGTTTTAATTGCATGGAAAAACAAGGAGGTAGTGTTTGTACGAAATCATAAACTATAAAATATATAATATTAATATTAATATAAATACGGAATCAATTAGCATAATTTCAGAAATATCGATCGGAACGGAATGGCTTCGAAATTTTTCGGATCGGAATTTACAGAAACATTCCAATTTTTCAATCCAAATCACACCCCAATAGTTAATTAATGAATTAAAATTTTGGTTTGGACAATTTAATGCTAGTTGCTGCATGTGGGGAGGATGCCCAAGGTTCCAATTGAATTTCAGATAGATTGTGCAGTCTGATTGGCCCTCTGATAACATAATAATCCAAGTCGATCATTGTGAGTTGTAAAATAAACAAGTTCTAAACTTGTGCATCACACAGAAAATATATTATCTCTATGGAAAAATTTTAGCTAAAGAACTTCAACTATACCTTATGTCCCTATCTAGGAAATGAATTTCACTTTGTGTCAATTAAGGACTGAAATTTCATTTTGTGTTAAATAAGGACCCTGTTTTTTAGTTTTTATATCAACTTTGGCCCTACATTGGACCCATCAAACCTTAACCAAATTCAGCAAACTTATACTGGATTTAAAGCTATGCATCTCCTCTTTACAACCATGTAACGATCACTCAAATCGGATCTCTACAACTCCAAATAATCGGCCCCAAAGTTCTAAACTTGTGCATCACACAGAAAATATATTATCTCTTTGGAAAAATTTTAGCTAAAGAACTTCAATTATATCTCATGTCCCTATCCAGGAAATGAATTTCACTTTGTGTCAACTGAGGACTGAAATTTCATTTTGCGTTAAATAAGGACCCTGTTTTTTTAGTTTTTATATCAACTTTGGCCCTACATTGGACCCATCAAATCTCAACCAAATTCAGCAAACTTATACTGGATTTAAAGCTATGCATCTCCTTTTTACAACCATATAACGATCACTCAAATCAGATCTCTACAACTCCAAATAATCAGCCCCAAAGTAGGGTGCCCAAACTGTCCAATCCGACTTTTGAAAAAAATTCTGGAAAATTGGACAGTTTCGGGTACCCTACTTTTGAGCCATTATCTGGAGTTGTAGAGGTTCAATTTGGGTGTTCTTTATATGGTTGTAAAGAGAAGATGCATAGCTTTAAACCAGTATAATTTTTCTACGTTTGGTGGAGGTTTGATGGGTCCAACGTCGGATCAAAGTTGAGATAAAAATTGAAAAAAAAAAAAAAACGAGGTCCTTAATTGACACAAAATGAAAGTTTCAATTATTAGTTGACACAAAGTGAAATTCATGTTCTAACATTGAATATAGTTGGAGTCCTTTAGCTAAACTTTTCTCATAAATATAATAAGAAATTACATTTAATCAATATAACATTTTAGTATTATATAATGATCAATGTAAATTTTCTTTTCCCATAAAAGCCAATAAGTTTTGAAATTATACCTCACTTTAGTCACTAAACATAATCCACTTGATGATATCATGTATTTAGGTGCGTTAGAAAATACTAATTTTTCCATCCTTTTTTTTCATTACTTATGGGCATAAAATTACAACTTTGCCCTTAATTTAGTTTATGGTATAAAAATGAGATTCATGGTATATAAATGGGTTTAGGGTTTATAATTAAGATTTATAGTTTAAAATTAGGGTTCTAGAGCTAGCTTATGGCTTGGGGTTTACGTCTTTGCCCAAAACCCGGGAGCTAAACTCTAAGCCATTTTGCTGCATAGCAGTACATAGTAATGTATGTTTTTTAATCTATTGTAATTTATTTTTTTTCATTTTGGTCAATAATGACTAAAATAAAATTATGAAAAAGTGCATTAATTAATATGTAATTGTGAAAAGTTGTATTGATTTATTTGTGATTGGCTCTAAATATAAACTACCTCGTCGGCATGCACGAGAGGAGAAATATATTTTCAATAAATATAAGGGTACTTTAATTACATCAAGGATAAAAATTATTGTTGAGTGCTCCGCAGTATATTTGTGTTTGACATTAACTACATTCAGTTACAATATTGAATATTACAATGCCTTATATATTCTCAATAAAAAAACACTAATTTTGAATCTTCAATCAATAAAATTTCTTAATCAATCCCACAAATATTAAATCAATTAAAAAAACAAGAAAAAAAAATGGAACACTAACTGTAGATGCAAATGCAGATGCAGCTACCGATCACGCCGAGCAGTACTTGACAGCTCCATCTGCATTTGCATCGCTCGACGGTTTAGTACGATGACCATTAACGCACTTGACATGCACAAACTGTCTTTTTGATTAACAAAGTGTTTGTCTACTTATTGGCACGTGTTGTCACGCACAAAGAGAATTTTTCTATCAAGCAGGAAATCGAAAGTCATATGCATATATTTTCAGAACGAGCTGATCATGTGGAGATGACACAAGATAGAATGAAAGGAGCAAGAGTTTCTTTATTCCCAAATTGTAATGTAAAGACCAAGCCTTTTTAGCATATATATGCCACACATATTTGACATTATTTTCTTCTCCTAAATTATATTGTTCCCAGGCACATTGAGCATCTATATTAGATACTATGCTTGTCAAGGAAACCGATAATCAGCTGATTAATTTGCTCTGGAAATTGTTCATGCACAAAATGACACCCTTCTGCAATGAATGTAATGTCCAAATCAGGCACGAAATGCTTCACTGCCCCAGATCGTATGTAGTCCTCCATCCCTGGAAATTTTAAGATGTAGTCCTTCTCACCCATGATAAGCAGTGATGGAGCTGAGACTTTTGGATCAGTTAAACCGCAATCCGTTTCCAGAGTTCTGCATCAACAAGAGAATTAGATTATATGGTTTCTCGGGTACGAATTTTGGGAAGACTAAGCATCATATGTTAGACTAGGACAATATCTACCTGTATGGAACTCGCAATGGAAAACGGAATCCAGATTTCTCATACAGAGATGCATAGACTGCAAGATCTTCCTCAGAAAACCATGGTGGTAGAGGAGTGGTTGGGTCAAACAAATCCATGATTTCTTGGTCTTCAGCAGCTACTGGGACCTCACTTCCAGAGAAGAGAATGTAGATGTTCCTTATCACACTCTTAACATCAAAGCGGCCGAAATCTTTTTCTGCCCGTCCTGGCTCCTAGAATTAGGTACATAGGTAACAACTCAGTTAGCGGTGATATATCATAATTGAATCAACCTTGTAATGATTACAACAGATGCTGGGATGAAAAGATTTATCGAGAAAATGAAGATGTTGATAGAAAAATGATATATACTGAAGAAACTGAAGCATCCAACTCAAAACCAATTGGTGAGGATCGACTTTGTCTCAACATATACCTGCCACCTTGTTATGTAAAAGCCTGGAGGAAGGAGATGATTTTGGACAGTAGAGGGACCTGGTAGAGTGAAAGGAACACCAAGTGTTACGATGCCAGTTACCCGCTCTTGGTGGAGAGCAGCTACTAAGTATGCAGGAACAGCTCCAAAATCCTTCCCAACAAGAAAAGCCTGGTTTCAACAATCAAATATTAGAACTTTTTAAGCTATATGCATATAATGAACTTCGATTTCTACCACTCAACAATTTAAAAAGGAAGTCAAGATATTGTTCACTTGCATTTATGCAGACTGTATTTAAATACGTAAATGAATAACAACAATCACTACTAGGAAGTACCCCATTAGACATCACTAAAAATATATCGGTTTTACACAAATTGATATTGTCAAAGTTTTTTATATCAGTTGGATTTTTAGTTTTTTAAAAATGATGTCTAAATACATTTATATATCGCCAAGTTTTCAGGTTCGATATCTAAATTTTTGGGTAAAAATTAAAATTCTACAATAACCGATATCTAAACTATAAACTGATATTAATTGTTTCAGCTCAAATTCAAATATAAAAATTTTGGTTCCAACTTAAGTGTTTTGACTTAAGTTAGACGCGACACTACTCCCGCCCTCTCAAACACAATAACACAGAAACACTATAGCTCAACACTCCTCTCACACTCCTCTCACCCCGAGCTCTCTCTCTCTCTCTCTCTCTCTCTCTCTCACCCACGCCCTCATCGTGGCGTCGCCGTTCTCACAGTCCGGCCTTGTCATCGTCGCGTAGTTGACCTTAGCCATATCGTCCGCCCTCAAGAGCTTTCTCTGCCACACTCATCGTCTTGGGTTGCAGCCAAAAGGTAAGATTAGTCATCGTCCTAGGTTCTCTCTTTCTCTCTGTCCTCGATCTTCTCTCTATCTCATCCTGGGTTCTCTCTTTCTCTCTGTCCTATTCTCTCTTTACTGAAATTAGGGTTTCAAAATTGGGCTTTTCTATTGTTTAGGTTTTTCTTCAAATTATGGATTTCTTAGCTAGGTTCGTATGCTTCATGAAATTAGGGATCTGGTGCATTTGTTTCTTCAAATTAGCGTTAATTTTTTGTGGGCTTAATGCTTCATTTGCTTCTTTTAATTAGGGGCTTATTCTGTGGTTTTCTTGGCATGATTGATTCTGTGAATTAACTTAGGAAGTTTGGGTTTTTATTTGTGCTAATTCTGGCTTTTGGTTTCAGCACCACAGGAGCTTTGGTAGGTGTACAATTGCTTTCGACTTGGGAGCTTGTGAGCCTGAGCGAGCTGCAGCGAGTGTATTGTGATAACGAGCTATATAAGGTTTGCCTTTTCTCTAGCTATATAGCTGTATTGTGATAACGAGCTTGTGTATTGTGTTTCTCTAGTAGCTCATTTCATTTTCTTTGCAAGTAATTCCACAGATAGAGTACTACAGTATCAGCAAGATCTCTGCTTTCATGGTTATACCCTTGACACATAATAATTAATAAATTATAATTTAATTCATTACCCCTCCCAGGTTCAAAAAAAATTAAAACATGCATATATCAGATTCAAAATAAGGTACAACTTGACATAGCTAGCTGCAATATTATTTCATGCGGTTGAATTATGGAGATGTATTGTGGTTCATGTGGTCCTGACCCTTGGTAGCTAACAGTAGTCAACATATATATATTCCCTTGCCTTGTGTACAAGCTAGGATAGATTGATTGCATGGTGGTGGTTGTATGAAGTAAATGGGTATTTACACTCTGCATTCAAATTTGGGGTCTAAAAAGCACAAGCAGCTAGCATGCACTCAATTAGCTGATCGACCAGCTATATAGCCCAGTTTAATTATATATGTACCTTATTAACAAGTACTGGTCACTGTCCCTCACTTAATGCCTAGCTAGCTTCTATGATCTGATCACATAGTGACTAAAATTAAGTAACTACTCATTCAAATGATCACTTCAATACATCTAGCAATATCATGATCATCTTGTATTCTGTGCACCTGCTAGCTGTTCGAATTTTGTTCAATTTCCAATGGTAATATTCAGCTAGCTTTATGAAACCCATATTTTTGTTTGGGTGCAAATATGCAATTTCCAAGAAAACCCAACAATATATATCTACTAGCTAGATGAAATAAAATGAAAATTTGATTCTTTATTTTGCAAAAGTCACTGCAGTTTCGAAGATGAAAGAAGTATGAAACCAATATATATTGCTTCATTCATAATTCATATATGCATCCAATTAAGTTCCCAAAAATTAATCTAAGATTATGTATAGAGGCCAGTATATGGTACATACTACATATATATAGCATGGTCGATCTAAAACAAGCAAAACATATGGAAATTTAACATATAAATCTCTGTACAATGTGGTATATAGCAGTCATAATAAATTAAATACAAAGCCTGCAGCAAGAAAATATACAACAGTCAATTAAACAAAGATTATCTGGAATCTAAGTGGTCTTACATGGGTTTTCTTCAAACTTCTATATATGAATATTTGGTGATCAGCTAACGATCTATAGCTGATTCCTAGTTTCCAGGTTAAAAAAAATAGGGTTATGGTATGGTCTGTTTGTGTGTTAGGACCTTAAAAATTTGCTAGTTTGCATGTTTTCATGTGAGGAATAGCATGTTTGTGTGTTATGAATGCTTTAAAATTTGTGAATCGTGAATTTTCTTGATTGCATGTTAGGGAAAATACGCTTATAACCTGGTTGTTTCTTAGTGGGTTGTGATTTTGCATCTTGAACCTTTTATATTGAATTAATTTGCTATCTCTTTATGTGAAGTTGATATCAGTTATATCCATGGATAAAACATGGATTCAAGCTGATAGAAGGAGTAAGGAATATGATGTGGGAGTTGCCAATTTTTTGAGTTTTGGATTAGCCAATAATGGCAATCGTAAGTACATTCATTGTCCTTGCGAGAGATGTGTCAACTTGAGTAAGTATACTGTTGCAGTAGTAAGGGAGCATTTGTATTTTCATGGATTTGATCAACGGTATACGACGTGGATATGGCATGGTGAAACTAGAGATGAGGAAAGATACAACGGTTTTCTTGGGTCCGAAACAGTAGATATGTGCGAAGTAGCATTTGATAATTTCGATCATGATCCAGATAAGTTTAGGAGTTTCATTGAGGAAGGAGAGAGACCCTTATATGCTGATTGTGATAAGTACAGCAAGCTATCTGCATTGGTCAGATTGTTCAACTTGAAGGCAAAGCATGGGATTTCTGATAGTTGCTTCTCTGATTTTTTGGTCGCATTTGGAGATATGCTGCCAGATGGTAATGTGCTACCCTTGTCTACGTACGAGGCGAAGAAGACATTGACTGCTTTAGGAATGGAGTATGTGAAGATACATGCTTGCCCGAATGATTGTATCTTATATAGAAAGGAGTACGAAGATGAAACAAGGTGCCCCAAGTGCGACCTCTCTAGGTGGAAGGTAACCAAGGAAGTGGTTGAGAAGAAAGGGGTGCCAGCCAAAGTGTTGTGGTACTTTCCACCTATTATAAGGTTTAAACGAATGTTTAAATCTTGTGAAACTTCAAAGAACCTAACTTGGCATGCCGATCAGAGGGTGACTGACGGCATGATGCGTCATCCAGCTGATTCTCCAGCTTGGAAGTTGGTTGACCATAAGTGGCCAGATTTTGCTTTGGAGCCTAGAAATCTAAGGCTTGCCCTTTCGGCTGATGGGATAAATCCACATAGTAACCGTAGCCGATATAGTTGTTGGCCCGTGATCTTAGTGACTTACAACCTTCCTCCGTGGTTGTGCATGAAGAGGAAGTTTATGATGTTAAGTTTGTTGATTTCTGGTCCTAAGCAGCCAGGAAATGACATAGATGTGTATCTAGAACCATTGGTTGAAGATTTGAGAGCATTGTGGAATGGAATTGATGGAGTGTACGATGGTTTCAGAAAAAACACATTCACTTTGAAGGCCGTACTTCTATGGACGATCAATGATTTTCCAGCGTATGGTAACTTGTCTGGGGCCTCAGTGAAAGGGTATAAGGCATGTCCGATATGTGGAGAAAACACAGATTCTATTAGGCTGAAGCATGGTAAAAAAATCAGTTTTCAGGGCCACAGAAGATTCTTATCACGCGACCACCCATATCGAAAACAAATGAAAGCTTTTAATAACCAGCAGGACGATCGTGAGGCTCCTACACCTCTAAGTGGAGAGGACATCTTAGAAAAAGTATCAGAAATCAATTGTATCTTTGGGAAGAAACAGAAAAAAAGCAGCTTAGGTGGTGAAAGCCATGCTCCATGTTGGAAGAAGAGATCAATCTTCTTTGACTTGGAGTATTGGAAGACTCTTTATATAAGGCATGCCCTCGATGTAATGCACATTGAGAAAAACGTGTGCGACAGTATCATTGGGACTTTACTAAACATTCCAGGGAAGACAAAAGATGGGGTGGCTGCCCGTTTAGATCTTGTGGAAATGGGGGTCAGATTAGACTTGGCACCAGAAATTGGGAAGAAAAGGACATTTCTGCCTGCAGCTCCATATACGCTGTCTCGGGATGAGAAACGAGCTATGTGCAAGTGTTTTTTGGGTATCAAGGTCCCGGAAGGTTACTCTTCAAATGTACAGAACCTCGTGTCCATGGAAGAGCTTAAACTTTTTGGTCTTAAGTCTCACGATTGCCACACTTTGATGCAACAATTGCTACCAATTGCCATACGTTCGGTTTTGCCCGAGAATGTGAGATATGCTATTACTAGGTTGTGTTTCTTCTTTAATGCCCTCTGCACCAAAGTGGTTGATGTGTCCAAGTTGGATAAAATTCAATCCGATCTTGTTATCACCTTGTGTTTGCTGGAGAAGGTTTTCCCTCCTTCGTTTTTTGATATAATGGTCCATTTAACTGTGCACCTTACTAGAGAGGTTCGATTGTGTGGACCGGTTTGGTATAGATGGATGTATCCATTTGAAAGAGGCATGAAAGTGTTAAAAGGTTATGTCCGAAACCGTCATCGTCCGGAAGGCTGCATTGCTGAATCTTATGTTGGTGAGGAAGCCATGGATTTTTGCTCAGAGTATTTATCCGGGCTAAATGCAATTGGTATTCCCTCTTCGCGCATGGGTGACCCAAACACTAGTAGACCTCTATCAGGTTGTAGGGTAGTTTCAGTACCCCGTGAAGAATGGGAACAAGCTCACCGGTGTGTTTTGGAGAATTCTTCTGAATGTGATCCTTATGCCGAGTAAGATTCGCTGATTCTGTTATTTAAACACTTAGCAGTTTTTTATACCAATTTATTAACATGTTGTAATTATTGTAATCTATTTATAGATTGCACAAGGCCTACTTGAATACTATTTATTCAAGTAAAAAGAAAAGTGAAAAGTGGCTGCTAGAAGAGCACAACCGCAGATTTAGCAATTGGTTGCGTGATAAGGTATCACTTTGTTACCTTTAACAGCACTTTTTGATAGACATATTTGGTCTTGTGTTTCCGTTTTTGAGTAATAATGACCCCTTAAATCTGTTCATATAGGTGGTAGAGTTAATAAATCATGGAGCCAGTCACATAACCACCTCATTGAGGCGGCTAGCTCTTGGTCCACCTATGAGTGTGCTGCAGTATGAGGGCTACCAGATTGGGAGCTGCCATTATCACACAAAGGCACGTGATTCTATATGCGCTGTCCAAAACAGTGGGGTGAGCTTGGTGGCAAAGACAATGCAAGTGGCAAGTGCGAAAGATAAAAATCCGGTCTACACAGATATGACTTTCTATGGTGTAATCCAAGAAATATGGGAGCTGGATTATAACGACTTCAAGGTGCCTTTGTTTAAATGTCAATGGGTAGAGAACAACAAGGGCATTAGAAAAGATGAGCTAGGGTTCCTTTTGGTTGACCTTAATAGGATAGGTCATAAGGGAGATGTGTTTGCTTTGGCTGCCCACGTGAAGCAAGTATTTTATGTAGAAGACCCCATGGACTCTAGATGGTCAGTAGTGCTTGCAGCCCCAAATAGAGACTTTATTGATTGTGCTCAAGAGGATGAGTTGGGGGACACCATTGTTGACCATCAATCTTTTAGCCTTGGATTACCACCCGCTGAGGATTTCGATGATATCATGGGGGAGGATGCTAACACTTACAAGAGGGATAATTGTGAGGGTGTATGGATTGATCACTCAAAAAGCCAGCTGGCAGGATGCAAGGGGGATAGTTAATTAGCTGTGAGGGTTGTAAACTTTATTTGTGATTATGAATTGCAAACTTGAATTTCAGTGTGCTAATTAATTTGAATTTACCTGTATTACTTGCTCTGATCACTTTGTAACACTGTGTAACCCTATTTTGACATGAATTTCAATGGGTAACCCTATTTTTAACTTGTTATTAACTGTGTTAACTTGTTATTAAATTCAGTATTTTAAAATTTGTATTATGAATTGTTTTACTTGTTATGATCATTGTGTAACCCAGCTTAGGTGCTAATGTATTTCTGTGTGCTAATGAATTTGAATGTACCCTTTGTTGTAATTTTCAGGTCTAGGAGTTTGTTATGGCAACACCAAAAGGAAAGAAATCCAAGGCCAAGGCAGCCTCGACACCCAAGGGGAAGACGAAGGTATCCACACCAAAGTCAAAGGTATCCACACCAAAGTCAAAGGCCAAGAAAGCTGCACTATTGAGGGCCAATAAAGCTGCAGTATTGAAGGCCAAGAAAGCTGCAGTATTGAAGGCCAAGAATGCCTCCACCAAGGAGTGTTCGACTTCAAAGGCAACCGTTACGGATGAAGGCACCAGCAGATCCTCTCGCGGTGTTACAAAGATGCATGGAATCATTGTTAGGAAAGCTTTAGGTCGGAAGCTGAAAGTGGAGTACAATCCATATGGAGTGCCAGTAGGAGACGCGCGTCCGAATTTGGCTTCTTACATAGGAGTTGTGGCAAGGCAATCAGTGCCGATTACGTATGATAACTGGCCGGCTGTGACAGAGGACGAAAAAAATAAAATTTGGGATGATGTACAGGTAATTAAGAGCTGTTATATCTGTATTTAATCTTTCTTCACTTGCTAATCACATTTCACTGTATAGGAATTATTGTAAAAATGGCTTATTTTGATAATTTTGATTATGAACACATGTGCACATTCGTTCCACACTTAATTACATATCCATTTTAATATCAAAATTTTATTTCAATTGGACATTTTTTTAAGAAAATCTTACTATATAAACTAATGAAATTGATGGATAGCTAAATGGTTCATTCCAAGTTTTCCGTAGAAGGGGAAGAAATCAGCTCCATGATAGATAAAATATATCTACTCTTCTTGGTTATAAAAGGGAAAAGGTGTTATTTATAACGATAATTACAAGCATGCAGCTGTTATTTATACATATGTGATTAAGCAGAAACCTATAGAGTGCATACTAAGGGTTTTTGTATTTTTTTCATTGTAGGCTGCATTTGATCTACCACCAGAAAGCAAGAAGTGGGTGCTGTCCTCTGCTGGCACCAAATGGAGATCTTTCAAGACTGCATTAACCACCAAGTACATTTTGCCATTCAAAGACGATCCGGAAGCTTTAAAGACCCGACCAAAGGAGTATGACTTCATTGAGCAAGAGCATTGGACTGCTTTTGTTGCTAGCCGATTAACAGACAAGTTTCTGGTAGATATGCTAGTTTTCTTTTGACATTTCTGGTACATATGTGTTTAATAGCTTCCATTTAGGGGATGATCAAAAGGTACGTGTTGACATTGTAGGCACTACACGAAGCTCAAAGTCAGAGAACTGCAAAACGGAAGTATCCTCATAGGTTGTCAAGGAAAGGATACATTGGCTTGCAGGAAGAATTGGTAAAGGCTATTTGAATTGTGTCTAAACAATTGGGAATTCGGTTGGACTAACCATGTGATTTTATGCTGAATAGAGGAAAAAGAATATGGAAGAATCTGAGCTAGACCGATCTGTCCTATGGAAGAAAGCTAGGGAGGACTCTACTGGCCACATGAATGAAGAGGTGGATCAGGTGGCCAAAGTCATAGTAAGCAAGTGAATGAGTGTCGTTTGGATTAATTTGATATATAATAAATTGTTTTTAGATATGCTTAATTGATACTTGATATATCTTGTTGTTTTGGCAGGATGAGTTGTTGGAAAAAAAGAAAGCTGGAGAGTTGACTGTCGAAGGCTCTAATGATGTTCTAAGCATGGCTTTAGAGACTCCGGAGCATGGAGGTAGGGTAAGGGCTGTGGGGGGGAACGTCCCTCTTTCGGTGTACTTCAACATTCCAAGACAGCCAAAGGATGTGATGACAAAGACTGAGATGGTGGCTATGTTGCAAAAGGAATGTAAGGAGCTTTATGAGAGAATTGCGAAATTGGAGGAGGCAAAGAACAAGGCTGCAGAACCATCTACACCAATGCCGGTTCCCGGTACAGGGAATGTTTCCGATAAAGCCAGCTGTTTGTACGAGGCAAAGGTCGAAAAGGAAGATGTCGATGTAGTTGATATTGAAGAGCTGAATTTGGCAACAATGAAGGTAACTTATGAATCTTTGGTGCCCTTTTTCATATTATTAGATCTAAGACAAATAAATCAACATGTCCATACTAGTGGAGGTTTAATCCCCATGATTTTTTATATTTATGTAGGGGAAATCGTGCAAATTGGCTGTGGGAGATGTCAGCAACATTGTTGCATACGGTACAGTAATTGATATGGAATCGGACACAGTGCATGGTGTTCCTTTGGGTGAGGGAAACATGCGGGTTGGCATTGACATTGCTGACAAGGAAGATGCTTTGCTGCCAATTCCTGTGCGAGACGAATTAATCACAGTTGGGCAGGCTGTTGGCAGTCACGTGGCGTGGCCCCAAGAACTTGTTATTTGCATGAAGGAAAAGGTAAATGTTGCCTCACCTATGGTATTGCTTCAGGCTACATGCTTGAAACTAACCTGGTTGTTTGTATTTGATACCCTAGAAACAGATGAAGCATGTTCCTAACATGGCGAAGGAGCTATTCAAGAAGGATTCACTTG
Organism: Dryas octopetala; assembly: GCF_963921425.1. NCBI lineage: Eukaryota > Viridiplantae > Streptophyta > Magnoliopsida > Rosales > Rosaceae > Dryas > Dryas octopetala. The sequence continues at coordinate 8,434,854 of NC_141369.1, forward strand.
AAAAGAATGTCCCGAACAAATGCAAGTTGCTGTATCGCTTAGCATTACAAAAGATGGTCTCTAGTGGAAAGGCCATCACAGTTGACATAGAGGAACAAGTCTTTGGAGCTGTCCGAAAACTTTATATCTTGTACGAGGATATAGCTGCAGTATTGAGGATGGAGGAACTTTCAGCAACCTGCATAGTTGTGTACATGAGGTCAGTGTACTCTTTGATTCATCTACATTGTTTTTTTTCCTCATAAACTGTTGTGATACAAATGGATGCTTGAAAATTGTTAGGTACCTGTACGATAGGCTTATCGAATCCAACATGGCTGAAATGGTTGGTTTTGTGGACCCAGCACGTGTCTCTGTGGGAATTGGAAATTCAGAGAATAGATCAAAGTACCTAGCAGACAGGTTCCAGCAAGGAAAATGTGACCGTGTCTTTTTAGTGCCGTTCAATTCTAGGTAAGGGTATTTATTTGGTGAACCTGAATGTCAGTCATTTGTAATGCTATTTGTATATATGCTTCCCATACATGCCATGGTAATAATCGTTCTATTTGGTAGCAACCATTGGATTTTGACTATCATTAGCGAGGAAAAAGACGTGGTTCACATCATGGATCCTCTTCCAAAACTGACTCGTAACCAAGAATGGGTGGAAGTGGTGAATACGTAAGTTTCTGTTCCCTCATAAATTTACCAATATGCATAGTTCTTTGATAATGGAGCATAACTTGAATTTAAATTGTGGTGATCAAGTGCCATTAAAATATTCAATGGCGTTACGGGAAGGCAAGGCAGAAAAACACCACAATGGAAGAATCTCGCTGTAAGCATCGATCTATGTACTATACTTGAGTTTTTTAAGCGACTTATGTCATTCTGATTTGGACTAAGGATGCCATTGTTATATATAACTCTATGTGTGCTGTCTTTTGCTTGTATGTAGTGTCCTAAACAACCAGGTGGTGTTGAATGTGCATATTATGTGATGAGGTACATGAAAGAGATCATTGAGGACACAAACCTTGCCTTTGAGACCATGGTTAGAATTCTTTTGACTATTTCAGTATATATAAATTATTATCCGATGTAATTTTGATTGCATTTTTGTTTTGGTTATGTCATCAATCTGTTATTTTGGAGATTTTGAAGTTATATATATAGGCATGTACTGCCTTTGGATATGCTGTATGATTGGCTTGAACTGCCCTGCATATATTTGTCCTTTGCATGAATGTTTGCAACTTTGCATGTTGAACTTGGAACTGCCCCTTGTCTTTAGAATTTCCAACTGCATGCAATTGACTTTTTTAATTTCATGGATATGCAGCATAATTTATAGGAAACTTGGATATGGCTTTCTCAATCTTTAAAGTTGAAACTGGTTTTGGATTGATAGGAAACTAGGATATGGTTTTGGTTGTTGTAAATCTGGTAAATTGAACTTTAAAGCTTGCTGGACCATCACATGTACTTAAGCTTGTTGCTGGGGGCTATCACATGCAACTCTTCCTTTTGGATTTTGGGATTGCTATCAGCTGCCTAGCTTCTTTATTTGAACAATTGCATGTCTAGGTGGCTCTGATAGCATGCAGCTAGCCTTATATATATTATTTGCACTCTGCCATGTATAGGTTTTGGGATTGCAGCAAGACCATAACTTTTATCATTTGAATATATAATTGCATATCTTTTGGTGGCTGATCATGCACTTGTCTTTAATGTTTTCAGTGGTCTAAGGCGAAGAACAAGCGGTCTGGTTACACCCAAGCCCAAATTGATGAAGTCCGAGTTGAGTGGGGAGACTATGTCACCGAGCATTATTTTTAGACATGCATGTTGGTATACTGTTTTGACGTACATTTTGTGGATATGGTATTAGTGCTGCCATTCCAATCTTTTGTAGAGGAAAAGGCAGAATTTAGAACTAGCTAGCTAGCTAACTAGTGTGCATAATTTAGAACTAGCCATGCCTTATATTTTGTGCAGATTTTTGAAGTTTCTTAGGGGGTTAAAAATGGATTAGCTAGCTAGGGTTATCCCTACTTGTTGAGGGATTTGTAATTTATTTTTGTTAACTTGAATATGGTTGAAATTGGATGTTGGAAATATTGTATGAGAATGTTGGATGAAATTGATGGAAGCATTTAAATTGCACAAATTGGATGGTGCATGTTCGAATTTTGATATCAAATATTTGACAGGAAAAACTGATATCTAACAATCCATTTTAATTTTGTTTTTTTTAATTAAAAAACATTTACAATATCCGTTCAACACTGATATCTAATGTCTTAAAGCTGATATTTATACAACCATATACATCGAAAAACAAAAAAATAGCGATATCTAATATAATTTTTATATCACATGGTAGCTCAAACATGATATTTATACAGGCATATACATCGAAAAACAAAATAATAGCGATATCTAATATAATTTTTATATCACATGGTAGCTCAAACATGATATTTAAAAGACTTATAATATCTGAAACAACGGACGAACAGATATCTAATCTATATAGATATATCGGTTTTATTTAAAACTCTGATGTGTTAACAATATTAAATATCGCTTTAATAAAAAAAGTGATGTAACAACTTACCAAACATAGCTTTTGCTGAGTTTACAATATCGAAAAATATAACTAAACCGATATATAATACACACTTTAATGTCAGTTTTTAAAAAACTAATGATATTGAAAGTACATTAGATATCGGAATCCATGCATATAGATAGCGGAAACTTGGAAATTCGATATATATTATGTATTAACAATATCGGAAATTAAACAAATAGGATGTCTAAGTTTTTATAAACATCGGGTAAAAACCGATATTGAAAATAGGGTACATTAGATATCACGTCTGCCCTTATCGGTCGCAAACCTAATAGACATCAGTTTTCCACTGATGTCTAATGGGGTACTTCCTAGTAGTGAATACAATGATAGTGGTCTTAACAGTTGCATTAAAAATGAAGATATATGGTTTATATATAGAAATTTGGAGAAAAGTGAACCATGCTATAGTTCTTTTCAAGTGCATGGTGTCTGGCCTGCTCAAGAAGTCAAAATTAAAGTTGCTAATGTTATTCTACAGGTCGTTTCTTAAGAACTCGAATGTCATTGACCATCTTTTAAGAGGTGGGAATTGGATTTTTTTTTTTTTTTTTGAAGTTTATTTATAATTTTCTTAAGGTGCAAAATATAAGAAGTTTTGGGACAAAATATTATCTTATGCAAGCGTTTAGTTGGGTATATATAGAATTTAGGCAAATGACCATTTTGGTCCATTTAGTTTGACCTTGGTTGTCCTTGTAGTTTCTATTTTTTCAATCAAGTCTCCATAATTTTAATTTTGTTATAATCAAGTTCAAAATTAAAATTGCGTCCAATTTTTGGAATAAAATTCATGTAGAAACCATGTGTAATAGTTTTAATTATTTTTTATTTTCATTTTGTAGTTTTAACTTTGAAAATTTTAGTCATGCGCTTTCATTTAATAAAGTCTAAAATGTTAATTTAGTTTATTTTGAAAACAAAAAATTGATGTGACACAGGCATGAACCCCGTCCATTTCAGACAAAAGTGTCCAAAATGCTCATGCATAAACCAAATACGTGTGTTCCACACGAAATTTATATATTCAAAATTGATGGGTTTTGTTAAGCAAGTTCCCTTGGCACTCAAGGATTCCTCACCCGACTAGTATCCTAGTTGTATTCTCTTAGGATTCCTTGTATATTGTTTTCTTGTAAACCAAGTCTCTCACTTGTATAAATATGTGCACGTATGATCAATAAAGTCAAGCCATTCAATTACAATCTTCTACATGGTATCAGAGGTTCTCACGAACTAAACCCTACTCTCCTTTTTATTTTTCCTAAATCCTTGTCTCTTCCTTTTTCTTCCCATGACGACTTCAGCCTCCTCCGATCCTATTTCTCCTCTCTCGGCTGCTGCTCCCCTCTCTCTCCCTGGCCCGAATGTGGGTCACTTCTTCAAACTCACCGAAAGCAATTATCTGATTTGGGAGAGTCTTCTTCGCCCGTTTCTTGTGGGTCATGGTCTCTGGAAGTATGTGGATGGTACTTGTGAGGCACCTTTGGCTTTCCTTCCTTCCACTGATGGCCATCCTATTCAACCTAATCCTGCGTATCTTACATGGTTTCAGAATGACCAATTGGTGGTTAGCTATCTTAACTCCACCCTCTCCGAGCCTATTCTTGCTATGACTGTCGGTCACTCCACTGCTAAGGCCATCTGGGATTGTCTCAAACAACATTTTTCGCAAATTTCTATTGCGAACGCAGCCAATCTTCGGTTTCAACTCATGGGATTGCAAAAGGGTACTCGCTCTATCTCGGAGTATCTTCGACATGCCAAATCCTTCTCTGATGCGCTTGCTGCTATCCAACAACCAGTTTCGAATGATGACTTGGTGACGGCCATTCTTCGCGGCCTTGGTCCGGACTTCGCTATGCTTGTTACTGCTATTTTGAACTCTCCCCCGCTTCCTATGTTTCCTGACTTGCGTGCTCGGCTCCTTTCTTTTGAGGCCCAATCTCTTTCGCTTTCTTCGACCACGGCATCTCAGGCGTTACTTGCTGCTCATCAGCCTCGGCCGTCCTCCTTCTCCAATTCCACTGGTGCTCCTCCCTTCGGCTACTCTGGTGGAGGTCGTGGCGGTTCCTGGCGTGGTGGTCGTGGTGGCGGTCGTGGCTGGCATCGTGGTCGCGGCCAGCGTGGGCGTAGTCGCGGACACTGGCAGCAGTTTTCGACACCTCCGTCTGCTTCGTCGCACCATCAGCCCTCTGCTTCTCCGCAGCAGTCCTATTGGTCTGCCCCGTGGCCGTCGCCGTCGCTGTCGCCGTCGCCCTCTCTTCCTGCTCCGCCACCGTCCAGTGGTTCTGGTCTTCTTGGTGCTTCTCCACAAGCCACCTGGTGCACCTACTGTAGCAATCCCGGTCACACCTACCCAATGTGTCCACATCGCCCCATTCATCCTGATTCTCCATTTGCGGGTCTGCATACCTCGCATCCTGTCTCTCAGCCGACGACTTCTTCTGATCAATTTTGGCTCCCTGACACTGGGGCGACTCACCACATGACAAACAATGGTAGCGCTTTGCAGGATCCTGTCCCTTACACTGGTAATCATGCTGTTTTTATTGGCAATGGTGACAATCTTTCTATAGCTACTACTGGTAACATACCCCTTCGTCTTGGTTCCTCCTCCTTTCGTTTGAATAATGTTTTCCATGTGCCTCACATTGCGCATAATCTTCTTTCTGTTGCTCAATTTACCAAAGATAACTCTGTTCGTTTTGTTTTTGACCCCACTGGCTTTTCTATTTTTGACTTATCTTCTGGTCGTTGTCTTTTTCAGGGCCCATGTAAGAATGGTCTTTATCCATTACCTATTGCCTCTCCTCAAGCTTTGTCTGCGTCTGTCTCTGCATTATGGCACAATCGTCTTGGACATCCATCCCGTGCTGTTTTGTCTCGCCTAGTTCCCTCTCTTCGTTTAGGTTCTAGCTTTAAATTATCTTCTTCGTTTTGTAAGCCATGTGCTTTGAGCAAGTCTCATAAACTTCCCTTTATTTCTCCTAATAATATTGCTCCCTCTTTATTTTATTTGGTTCATTCTGATGTATGGATGTCCTCTGTTCCGTCCAATTCTGGCTATAAATATTATGTCTTATTTACAGATGATTTTAGTCGTTTTTCTTGGATTTTTCCTATGCGCCAGAAATCTGAAGTTCTTCATCACTTTACTACCTTTTATCATATGATTCTTAATATTTTTGGGGTTTCTATCAAATATTTTCAGAGTGATGGTGGCACGGAATTTGTTAATAATTTATTCTCTGCATTTTTTAGAACTCATGGCATTGTTCATCGTATTTCGTGTCCTCACACGCCCGAACAAAATGGGCTTGCTGAGCGGAAACATCGCCATATAGCCACCATTACTCGTATTTTATTGGACACCTCCGGTGCTCCTCTTTCTTTTTGGGCGGAAGCTGCTCTTACTGCCGTCTTTCTCATTAATTTGTTGCCTTCCGCTGTTCTTGGTTGGGCAACGCCTTACTCTCGTCTATATGGTCGTCCTGCCCCTTATTCTTTTCTTCGTTCATTTGGTTGTGCCTGCTATCCTCACTTGGGGTCGTATGTTACTAACAAGCTTATGTCCCGTTCCATAGAATGTGTATTTTTGGGTTACAGCTTGCAGCATAAAGGCTATCGTTGTTGGGATCCTACCACACATCGTTTATATATCTCCAGACATGTCGTCTTCAATGAACAACATTTTCCTTTTCGCCAACCCCGGCCTGCATCGTCTTCAACTCCTTCTGTGGAACTACTACTTCGCCCACTCTCCGCGCCTCCTGCTCTGGCTCCACCACCACCGACGCCTGCTCCTTTGTCTCCGCCGCCTACTCCTCCACCCTCTCCGCCGCCAGCCCCACCGTCCCCATCGGACTCCTCAGCTCCGCCTTCCTCGTCAGATTCAGAGCCCGACGCTCCTCCTGCTTCTCAACACCCCATGACAACTAGACTTCGCGCGGGTGTTGTCAAACCCAAAGTTCGAACTGATGGTACTATTCGGTATCCCTTACCTGCTAACCTTGTTGCTGCCTTTTCTTCTCAGGTTTCAGAACCCACCTGTTTCAGTCAAGCCTCCAAGTCTCCTGAATGGCGCCAGGCTATGACTGAAGAGTTTAATGCTCTTCTTCGCAACAAGACTTGGTCTCTTGTTCCTGCTTCTTCTTCTCACAATACTGTTGGTTGTAAGTGGGTGTACCGAATCAAACAGAAGTCGGATGGGTCTCTTGAGCGCTATAAAGCTCGTCTTGTGGCAAAGGGGTTTCATCAACAACATGGGTTTGACTATGATGAGACTTTTAGCCCCGTTGTCAAACCTGCCACTGTTCGTACAGTCCTTAGTTTGGCGGTCAATCGCGGCTGGTCCATTCGTCAACTTGATGTCAAGAATGCCTTCCTGCATGGCTTTCTTGATGAAGATGTTTACATGGCTCAACCACCTGGATTCATTGATCCTGCTCGTCCTACTCACGTCTGTAAGCTTCATCGTGCCCTCTATGGCCTCAAGCAAGCCCCACGCGCATGGTTTCATCGCTTCAGCACCTTTATTATCAAGGCCGGGTTTCGCCAAAGTCAAGCTGACTCTTCCCTTTTTGTTTACTCTCATGGCACTCACTTTATGGTATTACTGTTATATGTTGATGACATTGTGCTTACAGGCAGCAGTTCATCTCTCCTCACTTCCTTCATTACTGTGCTTGGGCGTGAATTTGAAATTAAGGACTTGGGCCTTCTCCACTACTTTCTTGGTCTCGAGGTTCTTCACACTGCATCTGGGTTACACCTCTCTCAATCAAAGTATGCTGCGGACATACTTCGTCGTGTCTCCATGACTGATTGCAAGCCATGCAACACTCCAGTTGCGGCAAAAACTCAGTTGTCTCATCAAGATGGATCTCCTCTTCCTGATCCTTCGGCATTTCGCCATTTGGTGGGCTCCCTCCAATATTTGACTCTCACCCGTCCCGATATAGCTTATGCAGTCAATCACGTTGCGCAGTTTATGGCTTCCCCCACGCATACACATCTCATTGCCGCCAAACGAATCCTTCGCTACATTAAAGGTTCTATAGACTTGGGCATTGTTTTCCGCCGCTCCCCTGGTGCATTGACCATTCGTGCCTTCTCTGATGCTGATTGGGCAGGCTGCCCTGATACTCGCCGTTCTACTTCTGGTTACTTGGTCTATCATGGTGCCAATCTCGTCTCTTGGAGTTCTTCCAAACAACACACGGTCTCCCGCTCTAGTGCTGAATCTGAGTATCGTGCCCTGGCTCATGCTTGTGCGGAATCTGTTTGGATTACTTATCTTCTCCGTGATCTGTGTCAACCAGTCTCTTCTAAGATCACACTTTATTGTGACAATCTCAGTACCACTTATATGGCTTCCAATCCTGTCTTTCATGCTCGAACAAAACACATTGAGCTGGACTATCACTTTGTGCGTGAACGAGTTAAGTTAGGATCTCATACAGTTCAATATCTTCCCTCACTTGATCAGCCCGCTGATATTCTCACCAAAGGCTTGCACAAGGCTCGGTTTTTGCTTCTACGATCCAAACTTGTCTTCCCCAGGCCGCCAAGTTTGCGGGGGGCTGTTAAGCAAGTTCCCTTGGCACTCAAGGATTCCTCACCCGACTAGTATCCTAGTTGTATTCTCTTAGGATTCCTTGTATATTGTTTTCTTGTAAACCAAGTCTCTCACTTGTATAAATATGTACACGTATGATCAATAAAGTCAAGCCATTCAATTACAATCTTCTACAGGTTTAATGCTTTAGACTTGGTTGTGACCATTATGAAAGTATACGATGATTAAAATTTTCAAAACTAAAATTACGGGAGAAAAATGAAAAATGACCAAAAATGTCATTTAGCCTATTTTAATAGATCTCACTACGGAATAATAAGTTAAAAAAACATAAAAGAAAAAGACAACTTGCTATGACATGCAGGGCCTAGAAAGACTCTAGGATAAATGCCGACAAATTAGAAAACAGTAGAGCTCACTCTTGAGCCGTTGATAAGCGTGTGGAATAGTGGAACCTAACACTCACCAACCATCAATCAAACTAAAGTGCCTAAAATTGAGAAATTAATTAAAGTTCCTAAAAGGCTAAAACTGAGAAATTAATTAATTAAAGTGCCTAAAATTAATACTCTTGCAAGAAGTGGGTGAATTAGTGTGTTGATTATAAATTATTACCTTGTCAATGGCCAGAGAATCCAAAAGGGCAACAACATCGTGGACAAGGTCGATGAAGGTGGCCTTCTCCGGCTCAGTTGGCTGCTCCGAAAGCCCATACCCCCTGAAATCAATGGATATGGCTCGGTAGCCCTTGTTTGCCACAGCAACCATCTGGTGCCTCCACGTGTACCAAATTTCTGGAAATCCATGCAGGAATACCACAACCTTTGGACCTGCAATATATATGCATTGTTCTAAGGAAAAACAGGGAAAGAAAACAGTAGAGAAAATGAAGAAAAATCAGAATTTGGATGTTACCAGTTCCAATTTCAGCTACATGGAGCTTTAGTCCTCTTACTTCCACATTTTTGTGCTGGATCTTCTCCATGAGAGCGATCGATTTAATAGATACCTTCAGTGAATGGTGAAAAATTAAGAAAGAGAGAATGGGAGTGGGATTTAATAGATAGTGTCAATGCTCAAGTGTTTGTCTAATTAATGTCATTGTTGTCTTTAGTGACAAAATTGTCATTTCCCAACCTTAGCTACTCACCTCTTTTCACTTTTTCCCAGGTTAGTTTGGTAAATGACACATCAGAGTTCTAATAGATAAGTAAGGACAATACATAGCAAATTAGTCGTGGCTGTCCAACTTTAACTTCATGCGAATCAGAAATGTTAGATACCTTCCTCTTCCACCTTTTATCTCTTATTATTCTCGATTCGTAATCTAATAATTACCATCGTTTATTTTTTAAATTATTATTTCTAAAATAAAAAAATTAACCATATAATACTTCTAAATAATTATGATTAAATAAACAGATAATTTTAATAATAGATAATTAAATTCACAGTTTATTTATTTAAAAATAATTATATGACAATAAAATTTTCAGTTTGATTGATTTTTATAAAGATAACTTTTAAATAGTGATTTAAAAAATAAATGATTTCGATCATGAACTACACATACTGTAAAATAAAACTAATAAAATAAAATGTCGAATGAGAAAGTAAAAAAAAAAAAAAAAAATAGGAACTAACATTTCTCCCTACAAATTACAATTTATAATTAATTGTTAGTTATATCTGAAAATTACTTATACAAATGTATTTTTATCACATAATATAAGACATTAGTACAGACAAAAATTTTAACTATAAGAATGGCCATAAGAATCGAAATTGCCGAGCATAAGTAACCTCTACCAGTATAACTACACGGCTACACTATGAGAATTCAAAAGTTTAAACAAGTATGCTCTAACTGTTGCTCACTTGGAGATTCTGAATTTAATATACCATATTAAATAATTAATAAATTAAAATTTGATCTGGAAAATTTAAGGCAGGGGTCTCCCTGCATATAGGGAAGATGACCCATGTGAAATACAGGTAGATTTACAGTCCAAGTTTGACTAATCCTCTCATATATATTTTAAATAACCCAAGTTTAAATAAATTGTGAATTGTTTCGACCAAAAAAAAAATTGTGAATTGTAAAATAAACAACTTCTAAACCTGTGCAACGCGGGAAATATAATATACTTCTAATGATTATAAACTAAATAACTGAACTAATTTTGCTTGATTATTTTATTAGTAGTCATGTAATTTATAGTGATAGTGTATTAGTGTTATAAGAGAGTTGCTATAGTGCTTAAAGCCGGAAATACACCTTAGAGACCAACGTTTAAAGCTTTTGGCATTTTTGATGAGCTTAAAGTTTAGGATTCTCAGTTGTTGTACTATTTGTTTAGACCCCTCAATTATCCCGCCCTGCGGTGGTCATGCATCGTGGCCCGAAATGAGAATTCAAAGATCTCACTTGGGCCAAAATAGGATGGGCTATCACAATTCCTAAAGCCCAAAGAAGTTTGAGAAGCCCAAAAAGTCGAGATAATGCTAAACGACAAGAAATGTCAGGCCAAAGGTATAGTTTCTCGGGGAGACACAGTTGAATCATACTAAGACATGAGGAGCCTCGAATGAACATGATAAGAACCTAGGCCTAGGCAAGACATCAACATTCCTAGGAGTTCCTGACATCAACAGCTTTCTATTGGTACAAATTTGTACCTATGATCCTTAGCCGTACACGTGTCATCAATCTGAAAATTTCGTGAGAATCAAGCTGCCTCCATTATAAATCTCAACCTCAAAGAAGAAGGATAGGCACTCAACAAAACAAAAACTCAAACTATGTCAATTTATCTCCAGAAATTCAGATCTATCTTTATTTTCCAAGAGTTCTCGCAATTTCCATTTCCAGCACTTGTAATTCCCTTTTTAAGTCATTTTTTTCCTTGTTGTTAGCTCTACTAGGGTTTTACTTTAAAGCTTTAGTATTGATTTTAGTATTCTTACATAGAATGTTTACATTTCTAGCACCCGTTTACTTTCCATATATTTCAAACAAGGATGGGTAGGTCTAGGATGGGAATGAGTCGGTTTTTACCTGACAATCGACCCAATACCAACTTGTTTTTGGGGCTGATATGCAACTGAAAATCGACCCACAAAGGTCGGGTCGGTTGTTCCAACCCGACTCAATATAGTTGGTTCGGTTGGTGGTTGTGAAAATGGCTAAAGCCAGTTAGCCGACAACCGATCCAACAACCGACTTTAGGAAGCTTGGGTTGTGTAGCTCCTGGTAGAATATATATGACAAAATTATAATATATACAGCAAAGCCAAACCTACCCAGAAGCAAAAATCAAAATGTCATTGAATGATCAACTGATCAATAAAGAGCAGAGAAGTCAACACAGGCAAGGAACATATCTTTAGGCAAGAATGAACAAAAATTTTACACTGTGCTGAGAGATAGGCTATAGAAGATGGAAGCTGTGGCAAAGAAACAGAGGTTCGATACTCGGATCAAGCAGTACTAGCAAATCTGGATTGGGGTATTGAAGCTCTTGAAAAGGCTATATGACAAAAGGTCCACTGCGGCTTCCTGGCCTCGAAACGCCTTCTATGGTGGTTGATTGAATGATCGAAGGGCACCACCATGTTCACCGGAATGATCGAGGAGAAGAAGATCCAACTGGTCCAGTGTCTCTACTCTGCCAAAAACGGCGAATCGTCAGCAGGAGGGCAAGATTGGTTTGGGCTGGGTTCTGGGTTTTCTGTTAGGTTTCTGGGTGATCGAAGGCTGGGGAAGGAAGATGATGGAGAGAGGAAGAGAACAGTGGTAGTCTTGTCATCGTTGGCCGCCTAATGGCCAAGAAATCACAGGAGATAGTGATCGGTGAGAGAAAGAGATGAGAGAGAAGAGACAGAGATAAGGGTGCGCGAGTGAGGAGAGAGAAAGTCAGATGTTTTCTGACTTTTGGGTGTTTAAAACCCTTGTGTGAGTTTTTTGAATGAGAGCTGCTATTTGCACACCTCTAATTTTTTTTTTTTGCACACCCCTAACAACCTAATTTGTGAATTTACCTAATTGACACAAAGAGAAATGACCAAAAAGGACAACCTTTATTATTTGAAAAAAAAAAAAAAAAATCTCCTTACACACCCAACCTAACACTCTTACACACCCCACCCAACACTCTTAAACCTTAGCCAAAAAAATCCTAAAACTCTCATTGCACACCCCCTCCTCTCATAACCTCATCTCTTCATCTTTCTTCCATTAAACCCTAAGTTTTCTCTCTTGGTCACATATAGGGAGTAATATTGTAGAAATACATATTAGTTTTCATGAATGGAGCATTCACTCGTCCCATATTCGCCTTCAGACGAGGTATGATAGTAATTTTTTTTCTTTTTTTTCGTTTTTTTTTTCATTTTCTGTTCGCGGTTCGTTCAGCGAACCAGTGCCGAATGTTTCTCAATTGTTCGACAGATGGGTATCTAACATAACTAATATATTCGGTGGTTACCTGCCGAATGAAAATTTCAAAAAAAAAATCCATTCGATGACTGTTCGCCGAATGAACTTATAAATTTCGACAGAAACCTACCGAACGTTTTACATATGTTCAGAAGACATCTGTCGAATGAAGTATTTTCTTTACGTAAAATCGATATTGTTCGGTAGTCAACTGTCGAACGAAGGTTATTGGTTCGGCAGATTACTAGCGAACATATTCATTTCGTTCGGTAACCTTCTACCGAACAGATTCTTTTCGTTCGGTAACCTTTTACCGAACGTACTGTTTTAACATTATTTTCATGTTTTATGTGTAGGATGATGAACAATATGAGCAATATGGTGGTGCTTCTACTCGAAACAGCAAGGTTGAGGACTATATTGGGGCCGAGGTCGAGGCCAAGGTTTTGACCGAATACTCACGTGACTATAGTAATGAATTCACAACACATGAGGTATGAATTTGTTATTTGGGAAATATATGTTGTAAATGTAGTTGAAATGTGAATAATGTAAATTATATATGTGTAGATATTTCATTCGAGGGATGCATTGGTTAACTGGGCACGTGCATAAGGAAGGACGAACAACATAGTCATTGTCATTATGAGGTCTAATACAGCAGGGGTGGGGAAGAAGAAAGCTAGAATGTTCCTTGGTTGCAAACGAAGTGGTCGCCATAGGCCATCCAAGTATGATGCCGATAGTTGTATAGTAAAACGTCCTAAGGATGGTAGGGACTCTACTACAAAAAGATGTGGATGCCCCTTCTCATTAAAGGGTGTGCAAACTGGTAATGAGGATGAATGGAAGCTAAGTGTGGTATGTGGAGTGCATAACCATAGAGTTTTAGTTACTGGTGAAGGACATTCATTTGTGGGGAGATTATCTGAAACAGAGAGTTTTTTATTGGGGGATATGTCTAAGAGTTTAGTGAAACCGAAGCAAATTTTGACCATCTTAAAGGAAAGGGATTATTAGAATACAACAACAATCAAAACAATATACAATGTCAGACACTGCAATAGGGTGAAAGAGAAGGCTGGAAAAACCGAAATGCAGTGTTTGCTAAGTAAGTTATCTGAACACAAATACTTTGAGTGGCATAGATGTGCTGGTGGTGATGATATTGTGACTGATTTGTTTTGGAGCCACCCTGGTTGTGTTGATCTCTTACGTGTATTTCCACATGTATTGATCATGGATTGCACGTATAAGACTAATGGTACCGTCTGCCACTATTTGAGATTGTTGGGGTCACATCCACAAACATGACTTTCTCAGTTGCATTTGCTTACATTAGTTATGAGAAGGAAGACAACTACATTTGGGCTTTTACTAGATTGAGGTCGTTACTCAGCGATGATTGCCTTCCTGGTGTGATTGTCACAGACCGAGATCTAGCACTCATGAATGCAATCTTTGCAGTTTTTCCTACTGCTAGACATTTATTGTGTAGGTGGCACATTAGCAAAAATGTGATGGTAAATTGCAAGAAAAAGTTTAGAACCAAGGATGATTGGGATAAGTTTTATAGTTCATGGTATTCCTTGGTAAATTCAACGTCAGAAGATGTGTATTTAAGAGACTTATAGCAGATTGAATCTAAGTTCGGTTTGGTTCCTAGAGTTATTGACTATTTGAAGGACACTTGGTTGATACCTTTCAAGGAGAAGTTTATGGCTGTATGGACAGACACATGTATGCATTTTGGTAATACAACTTCCAATAGATAAACACTTTCACATATTTGGCATTACTAGTTAATGATTATATTGTGTTGCATATAAACTAACTTGACTTATTAATAGGGCGGAAAGTGCACATGCGAAGCTAAAAAGGGAACTTGGCTTTAGCCAGCTTCCCTTTGATACCTCTTGGGCACATATACACTCATTGTTAGTATTGCAGCATACACACATTAAGGCATCATTTGAGAAGAGTCGAACGTTTATCCAAGTGAAAATGAGACAGCCGGAATTGAAGGATTTGATATGCTTCACGAACCACAAGTCATAGTGTCAAATCCACCGGTTCAATCAACACTTGATAGACTAGCAATATGGATGGAAGGACAGAATGAAAATACTAAGAGGATGATAAGTTTGAAAATAGAAGAGCTTATGAATTCAGAGATAACGAGGCTAAAAGAACCGCGTGCGAAGGTAAAGACTAAAGGGCGCCCTAGTAAAGCCGAAAATTCTACCCGCCGTTTGTCATCTGCCTTTGAGTATGCACTTTCGGGTCAAGATAGCCACTCACCATCACCTACAATATGTACAGTTGGCACCAATTAGTCAAAGAAGATGCCAAAGGCAAGAATATTCAAATTGAAGGTATATAATTCATTCAAACCGGATGATCTTACTTTATTTTACTAATACTCATTGTATAATCGAATTTATTTATATTTTTCTACAGGCATATAAGACATCACTCACGCCATCTGTTTCGACCCACCGGTATACACAGCAATTCAAAGCTAGCATTAGGCCATTCATTACAGGTGCCACTGATGTGAAATCCGACGGTCATTGTGGCTATAGAGTCGTAGCTTTGGCTTTGGGGTTGGGTGAAGATGCGTGGCGGAAAGTGCGCATAGATTTATTCCACTCGTTACGGTCATTGTCCATCCTATATGAGTCCATATTTGGTCAATCTCGAGTTGATGAGCTAAAGCATTCGATTGAGTATTTTGAAAAACCTCTTCTTGCACCAAAGGATTATTAGATGGACATGCCGGAGATGAGATATGTTATTGCGACATGCTATAGTGTAGTGGTGACCCATGTATGTAGGTCGTTATGCCTAACATGCCTACCATTTAGCGTACACCCAGATATACTAGAGAGATCCGAGATTCGTGAGATTGGTATCGATTTTGTCAATGACGATCATTTCGTACAGGTACACATTGAACTATATGGTTTGTTTTATTGGATATTTAAATTATCTTTAAGACTCATGTATAATGCTATTTTATAGATACACTTGGTACCGGATCATCCCATGCCACCTATTCCTACCGTGTAGACCTTGTATGTCACCGAAAGCGCAAAAATGTGGTATACTAGATACCAACATCGCCTTGAGCAATTCAAAGAACTTGTATGCCATAGTGATCCATCCACACAAGAACCTGTGTCTCTTGATAGTGATTAATTATGTTCTGGACTTGATGCATTTGTATTGACTTATGATGAGATTATTGTATTATTTAAATATATATAAGTATGTGGATTTATCATGGCAAGTATATTCATTTTTGTATATTTGAATTTTTTTTTTTGCATGAACCTAAGTATTTCACATAAATAATGAGGTAGTTCAATTATATCAATTAATCATAGTATTTGACATAAATAAAACCTTATCTAGTTACACAAACTACAAAAATATCAACGCATAATCATTGGCGGGGACGTCGTCTCGAGCCGCGTTGGTATGTCATAGTGTCCTGCAAGTGCGTCCCCTGTAAAATATGTTGCAAACTCTGAATCGACTGATAGAGGTGAGTAGGACGTGTGATAACAACTTCTTCGCCCATGTCAATAATCGGCTGGGTAATCCGTAGCATACGAGCCTCGCGCTCCTAAAAGCCAAAATATGCGAACAGTAGCAGATACAGTCGGAAAATGAGAAAATTTATTGTGTAAATTTACGTACCCGATAGTATGAAATATCTGATGTGGCGTGTGGGTCAAATGCACCTCTGCGAGTAGGGTTGTGAACGATTGGATGTGATATAGAGGTGAACCAATCGATATACCCTCTTACAGTATCCGATGGCCGCCTCATCGGTATACTGTGCGCCTCCTTAGACAACACGTGATTCCCCCATGCCTCCCACATATCAGCTAAATAATTATACATGGGTCTGTACGAGTGCGCATTCGAACCTCGAACCCCCTGAAAAATCGCACGTGGTGCAGGGGGAATCGTCTGTACCCTCCCAAACTGCCTAAGTACTCTCTCAGGGCAATAAGGCTCAACAACATCAAAACAACTTATCATCCCTGTGAAGAATGCTATAGCTGGCAACGAGTGTGTTTGTCTTTGGAATTTGTATGGTTCCCAAATAACTTGAAAAAAAAAAAAAAAAAACAATAACATTATATAGTTGAAAACATTAACATAATAATATAATCCTAAATTTATAAAAAGAATTCTAAATTACAAATATACCTCGTCAGCCGACAAAACATTAAGTCGTTGCCGTATTCTTTGCACTGCTTCAAGATCACTGCCACAATCCCGCCTTGGAGTCCAGCAGAGCGCACGAGGTGAATTCTCGGAGTAATTTATATCGTACGATGGACCGAAAATGGTGTGCATGTGCTCGTACACCCAAGCCTCTATCAGTGTCATATATTCGCCGATTTGTTTGACACTAGATCGAGAGGCAAATCCAAACTGCCTAAACAACCATGCTAGGCATCCAGCGCCCCATGCATAATGGCTAACGGTGTCTAGATCAGTGAGCAGTCTGAGATATTGGACTTGTACCCTTGTGCCAGTCTTATCTACAAACAGGGTACAACCCAATACGTCCAGGCTGCACATTGGATTTCATGCTTAGAGTCGGCATCAGTGACATCACTAAAGCACGTACGTAACCACTCTAATCGTACGTACTCAGCACGAAAGTCCATCAACTGCTCTGATGCCTGATCCCCACTAACTCCTAAATATGCAATTAGTAGATATTCAGAAGCAATGTTATCCTCGACAAGTGTAGCCACTGGTGCACCACCAACCGGAATGTCTAAAATGTTGGCTACATTATCTAGTGTGATGGTCATCTCACCAAAACGCAGGTGAAATGTATTGGTCTCCGGATGCCACCTTTCAACAAAAGCGGACACCAACACTTTATCAACTGTACAGTAAGAACACTGCACCAGTGATGTCAACCCAGAATTAATGACATATCCCTTCAACCGGTCATTATCTGTTCTGGCCCACAACTTCCACTCACGAAGCTTGGTGGTTTTGGACATGCACCTCAAAGGCTCCCGTTCCTAATTCAAACATAACCAAAGAAATTCACTCATTATTACTACAAGTTACACAAGCATATAATACCAACTGTTAAAGATCATACCTCGTTGTTCCAAATGTCAGCAGCTACGTGAGTTCCATAACTCCTCAACAGGGACATGTCAATGAGACCTCCCGGGAAAGGCTCAGCAAGCTCGTTGGGATTATCCTCATTGTAATCCTCAACCGGAACCTCAGCTTGTTCAGGAACTGCCTCACGACTAACTCGTGCTTGTACTAGCCTTCTTCGCCCAGAAGCTGTGGGTCGTGTTCTGTGCACATCATCGGCAACATCGAGGACTTCCCCTCTGGATGAAGATGCACCACGTCTGACTCTTCTTCTGTCCATCCTATATTTTTAAACAAGAAATTGAAAATTGTTTTAGCAAATATATGATTTTTCAAAAACTTAAAAAAAAAAAAAAAATTCAACACAGGTGGTTCGGCAGTTGGCTCTCGAACCAAGTGGCAACTGTTCGACAGATGGCTGTCGAACCAATATGAATTCTTCGACAGTCATCTGTCGAACCAAAATAGGAAAATCTGAAATTTTGCATTCGTTCTGCAGGTAACCACCGAATCAATTCATTTCATTCGGCAGGTAACCACCGAACCAATATTCATTATTCGGCAGTTGGATGTCGAACCAATATGAATTGTTCGACAGTCATCTGTCGAACCATGACTGTCGAACCAAAATAGGAAAATCTGAAATTTTGTATTCGTTCGGTAGAGTACTGCCGAACCAATTCATTTCGTTCGGTAGCTGGCTGCCGAATGAAATGAATTCGTTCGGCAGACCAGTGCCGAACGAGCTGCAAACTCAGAAAAAAAAAAACCCCAAAAATCCTCACTCTAAAACCCGAAAATCTTCGCTACAAATCATCTCAAACAGACGAAAACGGTATTTGGGATGGATTAACTAATTGAAATCACTCAAAAACGTATTACATTAACATTTACATAAACAAAAAATGTGGCACTCGGGAAACTCACTTCCGGTGGCTGTGAAATAGACGATGGCGGCGCTGACGACGGCAGAAATTTGATGGGGTTCACGGCGGCGCTGACGACGGCAATGACGGCGGTGATGAAGCTGAAGGTGGGTGTCGGCAATGGTGGGGTGTTCGGTTGGGTGTGTGCTGGTTGATTGGTTGGTTGTGAGGTGGGGTGGGGTAGGGAGGGTGTGTAGTGTAGATGTGTTTGTGGGGGTGTGTAGTGTTTGGGTTGAGAGGGTGTGTAAGGATAAATTTAGGTATATTTGTGAGATTGGGGTATTTTGGCCATAAAAGGGGTGTGTCAAAAAGAAATTTTGCATTTCAAACATTGAAAAGGGGTGTGTAGGAGAAAATTGTGTGCAAAAAGAAAATTAGGGGTGTGCAAATAGCAGCTCTCTTTTGAATGTATTCAACCAATTGACCCGACTCAACAGACATAGTCGGTTGTGCAACCATCAACTGACCAACAATAGTCAGATCGGTTGTCGATTGTAAGAAATAGGCAAAGTCGATTGGTCGGGTGGGTTGGTTGTTTGTCCAATATGGACCCGACCAGACCGATTCACAACCCTAGGTAGGTATGTGGCCAAGACCACTATCATTTACCAGTGTCTTGTTAATGAAGTTAGATTTACATTTGTTTTCAAAGTATTTTGTTTCAATTTAAGCATTGTCCATTTAAACCTAACCGTAAAATCCTTCAAGTGTACCCATATGCCATAGCCATTAGACCAAATTAGTCAAGTCCTAGCAAGACTGAGCGGAAAAATATCCTAGGCCGAGTTTGGCGCTTTCTCGGCCACGTGGTCGCTCGATGAAGTCAAGTTCAACCCATTAACCCAAAAGAAGCAACCAAACACACACTCTCAGTATTGGGCTTTCGACACAATTGGTGGCACGCCCGCATAAGAAGTTAAAAAAAAGTCCAAAATTGTAATCAATCTCGGCTGCACAAGTAGCCAAGAGACTTTTTTCGCTACAACATAATTTGGCACCTCCGATGAAACCTACTAAACTAGTCTTTTGTTTTGGTACATGGTTGAAACAAGCCAAGAGTTTGCGAAACATATATGAAAGAAGTGTTACGCTGGTCGAGTTGGTCACTATGGCAGACATGCACTTAGATGAGTCTATAGTGACATAATAGGACAGATGACGGTGGAATCTGGCCAATTGGCCCCATTGCTGCCTACTGCCTAAAGAGAATTTCAAATAAATCTTCATGTGAATATATTTTCTGCATTGATATAGTATTTTGTCCATCGACCTTCATTTAAATCCAATATAAAATAAACCCTAATCCTATACGCTTAATTCTAAAGTTTAACGAGATGTTGTTTTGATCATAAGCACAAGTAGCAACACAAAAGTTAATCAAGCAACAACACTCGAATATAGGAAATCAACGATCATAACCATATATCTCGAACGAGACTGATTATGTAAGATGACAAAAGATAGAATGACAGAGGCTTTTATTCCCATATTGTAATTTAAGGTCGAGCATTTTTAGCATATGCCATAGAACCTAGACATTATTTTCCTCTCCTGAATTATAATGTTCTCAAGCACATTGAGCATCTACATTAGGTACCGCATGCTTGTCAAGGAAACTGATAATGAGTTGATTAACTTGCTCTGGAAATTGTTCATGCACAAAATGACACCCTTCTACAATGAATGTAATGTCCAAATCGGACACGAAATGCTTCACTGCCCCAATCCGTTTATAGTCCTCCATCCTTGGAAATCTTAAGACGTAGTCCTTCTAACCCATGATAAAAAGTGATGGAGCTGAGACTTTTGGGTCAGTTAAACCGCAATCCGTTGCCAGAGTTTTGCATAAACAAAGGAACGTACTCTAATGAAATTATATTTTGGAAGGTACTTAATTTTAAAAATAATTAGATTCCATGTTTTTTCCGTTTCCAGAGTTTAGTATGTCCTCCACCATAGACTAGAAATATGTCCTTTGTTCTTCTCAAGTATTTAAGAACACATTTAACTGCAGTCTAATGGACATCTCCTGGGTTGGACTGAGCACTCGACAGCTACATCTGCATTTGCATCGCTCGATGGTTTAATATGATGACCATTAACGTACGCACTTGACATGTCCTTTTGATTAACAAATTGTTTGTCTTTTTTTCTTGAATATAAACCAACTTATTGGCACGTGTTGTCACGCACAAAGTGAATTTTTCTATCAAGCAGGAAATCGAAAGTCATATGCATATATTTTCAGAACGAATGTGGAGATGACAAGATAGAATGATAGGAGCAAGAGTTTCTTTATTACTTCCCAAATTGTAATATAAAGACCAAGCCTTTTTAGCATATGCCACACATGACATTATTTTCTTCTCCTAAATTATATTGTTCCCAGGCACATTGAGCATCTAAATTAGATACTATGCTTGTCAAGGAAACCGATAATCAGCTGATTAATTTGCTCTGGAAATTGTTCATGCACAAAATGACACCCTTCTGCAATGAATGTAATGTCCAAATCAGGCACAAAATGCTTCACTGCCCCAGATCGTATGTAGTCCTCCATCCCTGGAAATTTTAAGACGTAGTCCTTCTCACCCATGATAAGCAGTGATGGAGCTGAGACTTTTGGATCAGTTAAACCGCAATCCGTTGCCAGAGTTCTACATCAACAAGAGAATTAGATTATATGGTTTTTCGGGTACGCATTTTGGGGAGACTAATTAGCATCATATGTTCGACTAGGACGATATCTACCTGTATGGAACTCGCAATGGAAAACGGAATCCAAATTTCTCATACAGAGATGCATAGACTGCAAGATCTTCCTCAGAAAACCACGGTGGTAGAGGAGTGGTTGGGTCAAACAAATCCATGATTTCTTGGTCTTCAGCAGCTACTGGGACCTCACTTCCAGAGAAGAGAATGTAGATGTTCCTTATCACACTCTTTACATCAAAGCGGCCGAAATCTTTTTCTGCCCGTCCTGGCTCCTGGAATTAGGTACATAGGTAAGAACTTAGAAATATTATTATAACAGATTCCGGGATGAAAAGTTTTATCGTGAAAATGAAGATGTTAATGGCAAAATGATACTAAGGAAATTGCAACATCCAACCCAAAATCAATTAGTAATGGGTAACAAGGCCCAAGTTCTTATTAATCGTAACACAATGCTTAACATTCCCGATGTTGGATACTCTGTCTCAACCATATATACCTGCCACCTTGTCGTGTAGAAGCCTTGAGGAAGGAGATGATTTTGGACAGCAGAGAGACCTGGTAGCATGAAAGGAACACCTAGTGTTATGATGCCAGGTACTCGCTCTGGGTGGAGAGCAGCTACCATGATGCAGTACAATCAGCCAAAGGTTTACAAACGTAAACCTAAAAGAACAAGAAGCCTGGAATCCACTAGGAAATTGAGAGAAAACCTCAACAATTAGTTTGATAAAAATAATAGAATGATCCGCTAGCAATTGTAAAAATTGCTTAAGTACGCTTAACGAAACCCTAGGGCGCAAACAACCATATAATTAAGGCCCACGGATAATTACAAACCCAAATAAAATAAAAACGAAAATAAATAAAATGTCTAAAAGTTTAGAATGCAGTTTTGAGGCCCTAAACGATCTCGGATGGCCGAAAAAGCCCATACGTCATGGCATAGCGATGAGTTTGACTCGTCTCGCGATTCCCTTCGAAACGATATGCATTAATACCACTTTCAGAGCCAAACCCTCCGACTAGTAGAAATTATTTCTCCAATTTCTTGGGTTTGCAACGATCAAGCTGTTGCATAAACTTCTCCGCCATCCGTTCTGCATCATACCATGTAAACAGGCAGAGCTCCAAAATCCTTCCCAACAAGAAAAGCCTGGTTTCAATGTACAAACAAAAATTAGAACTTTAATTTTAGGCTTTATAATATGCATGTAATGAACTTAATTTTATGTAATTTTTCTTTCAGAAAAAGAAAAAAGAAAAATTTGCGATATATAGGATGGTTCTGGTGTGATCCTTTTTTTCACGTGTGGATTAAGACTCACTCATGATTAAGGGCCTTACCCTACATTTGTGAGAGAAATTTACACTAAAATCACTCAATTGAAGAATTGATCGAGCACAAAATTCGGATTTTTTTTGTTTGTAAAATGATATTAGGAAATGGGGGTGCGAACCTCAAATGCAAAATTAACTGATGTTTGGGTTTTTAATCACTAGAGATACAAGACCCACATAACACCGAAGTCTGATTACTCTTTTTAAAATAGTTTGATAAACAAAAACCACCAATTAATTAAGAAACTAATTAAAGCTAATATTAGCACCCTTTGCAACAAGTGGGTCAATTAGTGTGTTGATTATATATTTTACCTTGTTAATGGCCAAAGAATCCAAAAGGGCAACAACATCGTGGACAAGGTCCATGAAGGTGGCCTTCTCCGGTTCAGCTGGCTGCTCCGAAAGCCCATAGCCCCTGAAATCAATGGCTATTGCTCGGTAGCCCTTGTTTGCCGCAGCAACCATCTGGTGCCTCCACGTGTACCAAATTTCTGGAAATCCTTGCAGGAATACCACAACCTTTGGACCTGCACATACAGTTGATCATTGTTGTCAGTGTTTGAAAAATAGTAAGGAAAATGAATGATGGATCGATCAATCTAGTAAAGAATTGGTAATATTGGATGTTAATTACCAGTTCCAATTTCAGCTACATGAAGCTTTAGTCCTCTTACTTCCACATCTTTGTGCTGGATCTTCTCCATGAGAGCGATCGATTGAGAGACACTGACTCTTGAGTGAGAGGAGAAAGTTGAACAATAAGACACTATTAATGGGAGAGGGAATAAATAGACAAAGCCTCAATTTAACAAGCGTTTTAATTAATGTCAATATTGTTGACTTTACTCTTTAGGGACAAAATTGTCTTTGCCAACCTACTCACCTCACTCACTTTGCTTTAGGATTAGTTATGTTACGTAAAGCACTAAACAAGCTCCAATAAACAAAGCTCCCTCTATCACATTTTAAGTTTCTAACACTTTGATTGTTCGTCATTTACCATTGTAATTGTTATTATCATTCAGTTACAAACTGCTGGTTATATTTGAAAATTACTTATACAAATATATTTTAATTACATACTATATTCAAAAAATTAATATGCTAATACAAGACACAATGCACACAAAGCCGAAGAAAAATTAATCTCCTACACTAGAAATACTAATTTTGTCGATTAGAGTTTGTCGATCTAATGACACAAGAAAAAATATCAAGTACTAGCCTCCAGATGTACTAAATAAAAATAAGGTTATGAGTAAAGGTTTTTTATAAATATTAATTGATAAATTAAGGGGTTTTTTTATAGTTATTTTAGTGTGGGGTGAAGAAACGAGTATTCAGAATTGTGTAATAAGCCATATACAGATCCATATAAACACATGCAGCAGTCCATATATACTTCAATTAATCCATCTCTAGCTAATTAATATATAATTATTTACACTTATACCCTCGAAGTTTATCGTTTTTTCACATATACTCCATAAAATTTCAAAAATTATACTTACACCCCATATGCAAAAAATTAAATTAGTGTAAATAACTCAATCAATATAGGACATATATATATTAGGTTAACAAAAAAGAAGAAAAAAAATTAAATAAGAGATCGAATAAATGACAGATAAGAAAAGAGATATCACCCAAGGAGGCGTGGTTAATTGACTCTATATTCTTTTCGATGCCACTTTCTCTATTCTCCTAATTGTCTCTTTTGCACCACTGAGAGGTGTAATGATGCTTACTCATTGCAAAATTAATTTTCATGACTTGCTTGATCCAAATGCATCCACTACATTAGTCAACACAAACAATTCAGATACCACGCTTGTCAAATTTCTTCCACTTTTCAATTCATAAGTCTTCATATTTTCATTGTCATTTTCTATTTATGTTTGAAACTCTGATAAGTCTTAAACGAGGTCTTAGTATCGATTTACTTTATTGTTTTTATTTTTCAATTTTATTTAAATAAAAATCTTATTTAATTTATGTTGATGCAAATTTCAGTAAGATTGATACAACAACTTAAATGGATGATCTGGTTGATAAGAAGCCTTATTGGATGATGAGTTGGATGTTGAATAATGATGATCAAGATTTGTTGGATTGCTGGTTGAAGCTGACGAGATCTTCCTGCATGAACACAAGATCAAAGGAGATGGACCGGTGTGGTGCGGCCAAATACACTCCGATGGTGAAGTCAGTGGGATGTGTTTGATGATGTTTGGGTAAGAACAAGCAAGAACAAAGCAAGAACAAGATATGAACTTGGGAGAATATGAAAGAACAATGTAAATCTTCTGGGTTATTCTCAGCTGATTGTGTGTAGTTTGTAAGGAATTTGTGAACCCTTCCTTTGTGCATATAAGTGGCTTTATATAGGCAAAGGAAGAGGTAAGTCTTTAGGTTACCTGCATGTGGGTGAATGGCTGAGAAGATGTCACATCTCTAGTCAGGAATAGCATGCACAACTACCAATTGCCTTTGCATTCAATGCTGCATTGAATGCAAGCATGCTTGATCAAGTGGAATGCCCTAATAGTCATGGTTGTGAGCTGGGATGTCAAGTTTGTCAGAAAGTCATGTCAGATGCACTTGAGTATAGCGGTTCATCCCAACTTGATCTTCTAGAATGGCGGTGGGAGGCCGAGCCTTTCTAAACACATGTATCTCACCATGCGTAGATGTGAAACCTATATGTGATCGGATCGAACGTGGATGACCCGGGCTGAGCTAATCAGGTGATTAGTGTAATGATTACTCCAAGTGTAAACCAGCCATGAATGGTGATTGGATAACATGCAAATGCAGAGCCGAACTGAGATGTCTAGGAAAAGATGAACCCTCAAGTTCCTAAGAGATCCCAATATCGGTTCGGTTCAGATAGGACTCAGGCAACCCGAAGGTAAGAGCCGAACCGAATTGTACAATGTATGAAGTGCCGAGCTGGCCTGGTGACATGGATGGTTAGGTCTGACCAAATTGACCGTTGAAAAGTCAGAGCAAAAATAAAACCTGATATGCCACGTGTTGATCTCTGATTGGCCATTGAATCCATGTGGATTTATCCACAAACAATTTCTCTACACTTTACTTTCGAGCTCTTTAGTTTACGTTTTTGTCTTTTAATTCCATTTAAATTTAAGTTGCATTTAATTATTCAATTTTTTTTCTTGCTCGACCACACAATCTTCTGACGAGAGGTTAGATTTAACTTATTCTCAATTTTGTTCAGGCTGAGATCAACTTGGTGGTAGCATGCCTTCGCAATCCTCCCGAAAAAAAAACCAAGAATTGGTTAGCTCAGTACAAAATTCCGTCAAAAATTGGTTATGTGATCACTTTTACAATATTATTTATTCGGATTAATTATAATAGAGTCAATTTGAGTGAACTAGAGTTAAATGCATGTTGGAAATCATAATCTAATTATTTGTATTATAATGGACTCAAATTTGACTCTATTATAATTGATTTGACAAAAGTAGCTCTGAAAAAGTGGTTATATGACCATTTTTGACGGATTTCTTGACTAAGCTGATGGCAAGGGATCTTGTGTCAAGCCCCAAAACCTCGGCATGTGATAGCGGCACGTACTTTAAGGATCCCGAGGGTACAACACTAAATCGCCAAGGCATTATAGTCTCAAGTTTCTTAAAATACGTTAAGCCCTTTTGTTTAAAACAGGTTAGACTAGAATTTTAATTATGATAACGGAAAATTAAACATATTTTTAAAAAATATTTATTTAAAGAAACCAACCCCACTCAAGGTTACATGTGTTTTGAGTAACCTTGACCTATTTATAAAATTTGCAATTTAAAACACCCAACCCTGAATAAAACATTTGGCACGTAGCCTTGCAAATCTCATAATTGAAAAGTGAAAAGTAAGAAAATAAAATAATTATTACAAACCTTTTTGGAAATAAAGGAATAACGAGACTAAAATGAAATATACAAACTTAGAATGATTGAATAAAATTGAGGCTGAAATGTAAATAAAATGAAATTAGCTCCAAGGCTGACAATAATGACATCATTAGAGAGCGTCTGCTCAACCTCAATCCAATTCCTTTGTATTTGTATCCACAATACCTACAAAATTCATATAAGAGTGAGCATCACATACGTTTATCGCTTAGCAAGGGACTACCCCGGCTAGGTTTGAAACTAGTAAATGCAAATAGTTAGTACATATAGTGAACTCAACGAAAAACACTTAAAACAATGCAATACACAAATCTTGTTTACTTTGTTCACAAAAGGAATTCATAGCATGCTCATACATCCACTTATAAAGCATAACATGATCCCACATGTCAATCCAAGAATTCTTTCAGTTCATCCTTACATCACCACACCGTACTTGAAGTGATTAGTCAAATCACCTAAATTCGATATAATTAAGAGAAGCCTAATGATAAGTCCAAAGTTAATTAAATCCAAACATCTACCCTAATTACACAAATGAAGCGGAACGAACAATGCATACCTTAGCCGGGGATTAATAGTTAATGATCGTCGCCATCCTAGCTAGTTTCGTATTCGATAACCGATCGATCTCATCCCCAAGTTCTTTGAAATCTCTAAAATTTTCAATCAAAACCAACAACCAAACTAGTTCAACTCCAACTCAATAATTAACGGTGGTGATATATATAAAGTAAATACTATTGGATTTTATTTTCCTCACCTTCTATGGTCGATCATCTCTATTCGGTTTCGATTTTGATAACAGATCGATTTCGAAATTCAAATCAATTCCCAAGATAACCACAAATTGCCCTACATCAACTAGTAGCAATTACATAATTAAAATCATTTGAGAGGTCATGGGTGGTTGGAATCCACGGTGACCGCCGGATTCGGTGGTTGCCCAAATCAATTTCCACACCAAACAACAAATTCTCAAGTTCCAAAGTTAGGAATTCATTAATTCATTTAAGTTCAATAGGATGAGAGAGAGTCAAAATCGATTTAAAGGGGCCCAAAACAGCCACCATGCGTGTGGCCGTGGGTGGACGAATTAGGGTTTTCAAATCTACCTAATTTCATACCAATCATATCCAACTGACATGTAGAGGACGAAAAGTAGATGAAGTTTGATACCTGGGTCACAACTAACAATTGTCAGAGTTGTTGGAAAACCGACGGAGAAGCTACTGCCTTTGAATCATTGATTCACCGTCATCGAAGTAAAGGAAGGGTACTAGGATGAACAGCTCACTGAGAGGAACCTTTTGGTTCCAGTGAGAGCCTACGCCATCGCCAGAAAATGGAGATGGCCGAAAAAGGGTCAAATCAATTTTGACGTCATTCTGTCATTGTCGTGATTGATTGGCACATAGAGGTTGGCATCGTCAAGGTGGTAAGAATGCCACTGGTCCGGCGTCGAGCAGTGATCGAACGACAAAACGCTGATTAGGTTAGGTTAGCGAGTAATCAGGTCCTGTGAGCGAGTTTGGGTGTGCAATCCGGATCATGCCCAAGTGTTACTGATGTTGGCCACGTATATATACTAAACCCTAGAAGGAAAAATGACTAAAATATACCTCTGAACTTCTAACGTCCATAATTTCTTCGTCTTAGCTCTGGTTTGCGTTCTGCTTGCGCCTACATGCTCATAGCTTAGGCTTGAGCTGTATCTATCCAGACTAAAATCAAATCATAAATCTTAATGAATTTTCTTATTTCTCAATGATTCACTTAAAACCTTTAAAATCTCATATAATTCGCTAAAATTAACTCCGAAGTCCGAAAAGCATTCTGTAAAATCCTATGGACTCGTCTCGACTAATATTATTAATTATTCTACAACCTCAAATTTATTTATTGAATTCCAAAATGTCTTAATTAAATATTAATATCTCCAAATTGATATAATAATTAGAAATAAATCATTATCACTGCAAATAATATGATTATTGTAAAATAATTCTATTTGACCACAAATAAATTTTTAAAATTCTCAAAAATTATCGTTGTCTCCAAAATAATTTATTTTCGGGTTCTCACATTTTGCACCAAAATAAAGTTCAAGGATCGATTTGGCAAAAAAAAAAAAATTATAACAATAGAACAAGGGTCAAACTTTAGAGGCCATAGCTAAACTTTTCCGTTTTGTGTTTTATGTGTTTGTTTATGCAGGTTCTTACTGGAGGATCTTCTTCATCTTCGTCTTTGTTAGTTAGCGAAAGTTTGTGAGTAGTTCACACACCGCTGATGTATCCTTGCATGTACTGATGTGCACATATGTTGCCACTGCTTGAAATTTGCAACACTTTCATAGCTTAAAGAATTGTCAGATACTGATACATGGACATCCTCGGGATATGTTTGTCCATTACAATGCTTTAAGATCAAGTTGATAACCCTGGCAAAAAAAAAAAAAAACAGATCAAGTTGATAACCCTTTATATTTATAAAAAAAAAAAAAAAAAAAAGGCAAACCTAGCTTTCTACTACCGCCTACGTTTTTCCATTAGAAAATGAAAAAAGAAAATAAAAAAAGGCAAAGCAGCCATTATATATTGCCCATCCAATAGCTTGAGCTTTAATTTGCAGGGTTCAGGTTCTCACCTCCATGCATAAAAGCTTAAAATATCCCATGAACAAATACCATGTCATTTTTAATTGTTAAAATTGTTCATTGATTTGAAATTACATATATAGCATAAACTGAACCCAAAAGAAAGAAGATTTTAACTTTAGTTTTGCTTACATTGCTCCATTTGCTGCTGACTTGTATGCTTTGTGGAGCATTTGTGGTTGCTTTTGTATGTGGGGGTATGTTCATTGTAACGCTCAAATACACAATCATGATTCATCAAATAAACTGGACCAAACTAACCACAAAACTGGAAATTATGCAGCTCTATAATAATGATAAGACAACTAATCAATTCCATTCTCCATCTCTAATAGTTGTGAAACTTTATTAAGATTTTGTTTTGGAACATTCCAAATGTAATTCAAGTATCCCATTGTCAAACCCCTGTGGCAACTCAAGAGATATACATTGTACGTTAACTTAACAAGATACAACTCAAAACATGTTTTGTGCTCCCTTTGGTAGCTATCTTATTTGGCTGCAGAGAACTATCTGTGCAAGCAAGGTTCTCCATAGAAATCCACATCCTGCAAATTCACACTCACAATCGTTCCATCAGCAACGTGAAAGTTCTGAATTATGAACAATCTGTATCCTCATTCAAACCAGTTGAAGGGTAGTGAGACCGGGAAGATTTAGGCTCATCAAATGAGCTTCCCTGACCAATCATTCTTTCTGCACAAGATGCTCAACATCTCCTAGTTCCACTTGACTTCCTTGCCATTGTTCAGTCTGGAAAAGCAACTCAATCTGCTCCAATGACTTCCCTTTGGTTTCTGGAACAAGGGTGTAGACGAATACAATAGAAAGAGCTGAAATTGCAGAAAAGGTAAAGAATGTTCCACCAAATGAAATTGCACCGGAAACTGAGAGAAAAGACATGGCAACTAGGCCACTGCACACCCTGTTACCCACAGCCCCAAGCGCTGAAGCTTGAGCACGCAGCCTTAGAGGAAAGATTTCGGATGTCAAAACCCAGCAAATAGGGCCCATTCCAACAGAGAAGAAGGCTACATTCCCGCAAACTGACAGAATTGCAAATGCAATCCCAATCTGTCCTTTCCCAAGTACAGAGAGAGTAAGGCCCAAACTGAATAAACAAATAGTCATTCCAATAGTGCTGACATAGAGCAAGGGCTTCCTTCCAATCTTGTCAATAAGCAAAATAGCAACCAATATAAAAACAGTCTTCGTGACACCCACAGCAACTGTAGCGGAAAGTAGGTTCGTTTTATTCACAATTCCAGCTTCTTTGAAGATTTCGGGGCTGTAATAGACAGTTGCATCTATTCCTGTTATCTGTTGGAAACATTGAATTCCAATACCAGTGATAAGCATCCGAAGAAGTGAAGGAGAAGGACTCAAGAGTTCACGTGTCACAGATTTCTCCTCGTACTTCCCTGCATTGGAAGCTCCAGCAGCTACTAGTATTTCATTCAGTCTATCCTCCACCTCACTTTCATGCTCATTTGTTTTCAACAACACTGATCTTGCCTCATCAACACGGCCCTGCATGACCAACCACCTTGGAGACTCGGGGATTATGAAAAGGGCAAAACCAATGAAAAGTGAAGGCAGAATTCCTACTGCAAGCATTACCCTCCAGTTTATATGTGCTGGAAGACCAGAAAATGCATAGTTCGAGACGTAGCCAAGTAAAATTCCCAGATTTATGAAAATTTCTGGGAATGAGGTAAGTGAGCCTCTGGCAATGGTGGGCGATATCTCAGCAATATAAATGGGGGCAATCATGACACCAAAGCCAATGCCAACGCCGGCAAGGAGTCTTCCAATCATCAGTACTTCAAATGAAGGAGCAAGTGTCATTACACCTGCACCTGCTTGAAAGACAACAGCAGCTAAGGCCATTGTCCACTTTCTACCAATAATATCTGATGTTTTACCACCAGCTAAACTACCGAAAAGCGAAACAATGCTCAAAATCCCAACAAGTACTTCTTCTTGTACCTCAGTTATCTTTAAATCTTCCTGAATGAATATGATTGCTCCACTCATGACACCTACATCTGCCGATTGAGAAAATCCAAACAATTTTAAAAATGGGGAACATTGAGAACAGGTATAAACTTGATTACTTTTATTTACTGATACTACATGAAGGACTTAGTTGCAAACAGAATTAATACAGCCAGAGTTCCTATGTAGGTGATTAAATATGAAAGATACCAAATATGAACATAAAAACAAGAAGTATCCCTAATGCTGAAAGAAAAATGGGTGACTCAAATTATCTCTAAAGTGTTTAATTTACTCAGGTCCCACATTACTGGAAACTTGAAAGCATAACTTTTCCTTTGACCTATTTTTGGAGGGCTACCTTTTGTTCAAAATCACTCAGAAACATAAGTTAAATAGCTCCTCGATGTTTACCTTACAATGTCGATGAACTCATTTCCGTGAAAAATAAGGCAAAGACCAAAGAAAGAGATAATATTTGAATTGTCATATAATTCCAAGTTTTACTTTTTTTCCTACTAAATTTAGACAATCAAATAAAGCAAAAATGATTATGAGCAACTTTTGGTATTCTTAAGAAAGGAATGGGAGATTCTTAGACCAATTAAGCATTATAGTTAACAAAGCAGAACATAAAGAGAACAAACCAATGAAATGTTTATCGACAACAGCAACAAAATAATACACACGCAATTCATACATTTATAGAAACATTCATAAATACACTTGGGTCGTTTGAATAAAAGAACCAAAAAAATGAAAGCTAATTAGTAAAAAAGAGCATATATACGTACCATAGCCAAGAAGAACAGAGTTCAGAGAAGCAAATATGGCACAAGCAAGGACATATTTCCTGGTGCTTCTACTCCTTTTTTCTTGATGGTGGTGGTGTGAAGCATCATCATCAAATTCCTCATTGAGCTCGGCTGAGTCCATCCTCTTGTATTTGTTCTTGGCTCCCAATGGAACTCCAGACAACCCCATTTGTCCATTTCCATTTTCTCCAACACCTACCAACCCCATCTCACTTTTCTCTGCAAATCTGCCTGTTTCCAATCATAAAACACAAGAACAAGGCAGACCCAGAAGTTGTTTTTAGGGGGGCTTTTGGTTGACTTTTAAATATCTTAGACTAATAGGCCATGGACTGCTTCAGATCTGAAACAAAACACAGGAGGAGGAGGAGGAAAGGGGGACCTTTGCAGCTTATTCTCAAGCAAGCAACCCACTTGACATTCTTACATGTGCAAACGATTAACGTCATAAGACCTCGACCTCTTACTAAATAAGCTAAAATGGCGCTATCGAGGTAACAGCTGTGGGAGGGTGTGTGTGTGTAAAATATGGAATTTTCTATTGCTGAATTGCCAATGGCTCTTAGTTTTTTGGATGCTACTTTTTTAACGATTTGTAGTTTTGTACTGTCATTTGTTTATGTTCAATCCAGAAGAAAAGACGGTCATGTTGGGTAAGACTTAATTTTTATTAAATTCGGGTTTTATATTAAATTTTAGAGACCGACTATAGTGTATACATATCTTATTATATATTAGACGGATCCGTAGTAATATATTTTTGATATAATATTTTATACAAGTTTTTAGTGGGGTTTATTTCATATAAGACTTCAATGATTCGAATTGTCTATTTTTTAGGTCTCTATTAAAAGATAATTTTTGTAAAAAATTAGGTAAATCAAAAACTATTTATTAATAAAAATTAAATGGTCAACAAAATAAATACTTAAAATATTGACTATTTAATCTTTGTAGGTAAATAGTTTTTGATTTACTTAATTTTTTGTAAAGCTTATCCTTTAATGAAGTCCTATAAAATAGACGGTTCAAATCATTAAAATCTAATATGAAGTAAACCCCATTAAAAATTTGTGTCAAGATTTGTGTGAAAAATAAAATGTCATGATCCTAAAAAATAATATGCATTTAGATCTAGTTATTTAAAATTTATATTTTAAGAATGTAAAAAGTGAACCTTCAAATTCAAAGGTCAAAAAAACGTCTGCATAACATTTGATATCTACATGTTAGCATAATACATCTATGTATGTATTGATAATTTGGTAATAATAAAACCACAAATAGATCTAGGATCAAAAATCAATCTTCTGATTATGAAAATTAACTTTATTTAGAGATGACAATTTAATAAGCCTAAATAATACAAAACGTAATTATCTCTAACCTAGCTATCTCAGGTGTTAAATGGTAGCCGTTTATTAATTAGTAAACTTAATTGATACTTTTAATTCTTTATTATTAATAATTATGTGTTTAGATTCAGGATTATGTTGAAGAAAAGTCCTACCCAAAGAAATTGTAAATTTGTCAAAGATTGAAATTCATGGAAGAGAAAGAATATAGGAGAGGAGAGTCAATGGAGAATGGGTCAAAAATTGGACAAAAGAGAAAGTTGATCTAACGCGTGATAAGGTATAGGATTATTCTCATGCATGTCTCTTCATAAGTTGGAAATGTCAGTCAAATATATAATTTATATTGACCATTTCTTTGTGTAGACACATCTACGAGGCAACCAACATAACATTAACAGCCAACACAATCATAGCTTCATTTCTTCCAACAGTATTTCCATTAACTTGTTAAACTTATTTAGTGGCTTAGTGGCAAGCACCATATTTGTGCTAGTATTGAAAATATGCCTTCAAATCAAGTCATATGATATATATAATTTGTATGATAGAATAACTCTATTCATATCCTTCCAATTTCTCCCCCATTGTTTATACCCATTTATAATTATGCGACGTGGCATAAGTTTTAAGCTTGACCCAAGACCAATTCTAAGGCCCAAGCCAACAGGTTGGCCCACTCTCAAGGCCCATATAAGTGCAAGCTCTTTCAATTTGGGCGAAAAAGAAACAAAGCTCTCGGAGAGACCTTGCCGAGAGAATCTTCAAAGGCAAAAGAAATGAAGCCACTTACATGCTGACACATGTCCGAGAAAAGTTGTCAAAATCTAGTCCCAACTGTCAAGATTGTACTAGGTTTTTGCAAAATCATTCATGAACGTACACTTGTCAGCAATCCAAGATGGAAGGACTAGGGTTTTGTGCCTTCTCTCTTATAAATACTATGCTAAAAAGAGAAAAACGGACGCCTACACACACCCAACAGATTTACAAACACTGCAAATTCTTTTGGCACACTGCCATGCTTTGACTTCTCTTTTTTTTTTTTTGGTCATTTTCAAGAGCTTGTTTGTTATTTTCTGTAGTTGATTTTAGTGCCCTTGCATTTATTTTCAGAATTTATTTGATACTTGTACTCAGCTCTACTTAAGTGAGATTTTCTCCCTTTATTTTCAAATATAATTAATTTAATTTAGATCTAGTTACCAACATTTACTAGCATTTATTGTGTCTTTTCAATTAATTGTCGGTTTATTATGATCTCACATTCAAGCTTATGGCTAGATTTGCGGTGAGAACTACTGTTTTGTATCAGCCAAGTCCGGATGCGATCGGATTAATTTGTTTTCCTTTCAAAGATCTTTGGTTTCTATTTAAGCCCTATCACCCTCAGCCTCACAGTCAATGTTTTCGAGTTTACCAACACTATTATTGTTATATTAGAGCTTTAAAAGTCTTGGAATGCTTAGGCAAGAACATGAATCTTGACCAAGTTAGTTTCTCTTAGTCCACAATCGTTTGATTTACTTTTGCCTTGTCTTTACTTTTATTTTCTTTATTATTCACATTTTGTATTTGTCCAAGTACGAGCAATTACTTGGTGGCACGCCCTAATCCAAAAACGAACTAGTGATATGGATTGAATCCTAGCTCAACACGTGGCAGGAAACATTTTTGTCCATTAAATTAAAATGGCAACAAAACTGAAAAGAAAAATTAAAAATAATTAAAAACTATATGATGACTTGCTCCCTTGTAGACCTCTACCCTTTCTGGTCAGCTTCTCCCTCCCGTATAACTCTCTCTATCTATCTATCTATCTATCTATCTATCTATCTATCTATCTATCTCTCTATCTCTCTCTCTCTCTCTGTTGAGGAGGGGGGAAGTCGTCCAAGTGAAAGAGATCGACGAGGAAGGGAGGTGTCAAAGCGGTTGCTAAAAAGCGGGTATGTCGAAGTGGGTGTGGTTTTTGGGATTTTTTTTTTTATGTTAGTTTTTATTTTTTATTTTAATAAGGGTAAAAGATGAAGTTTTGGAGAAAAATTGGGTGTTGAGCATTTGGTAGAGTACATATAGAAATTCCCTTTGGAATATTCCTTTGATAGACATAAGTATTATTCATGATTATATTTGTTGACTTAATGCATGAATAATAATCCATGGAATCCAAGTAGGGAATATAATGAGTTAGCCTTTCTTTGATAGGCATAAGTATTAGGGAAAATGTTAGCAAAACCACTATAACTATATATACCCGTATTTTCAGTTGAGGATCTTGTTTTCACTTTGCTTCAATCAAGAACTATTATTTTTCAAGTGTTTCAATTAAGGATATTTCGTCAACTTCGTCAAATTTTCTGTTAAAATTAATCACAGGAGGGTCACGTGACCAATTCATAAGAACAAAAAAGTAATTTCTCCTAAAAAAATATTAAAAAATAAAACTAAAGAATTTAAAAAAAAAAAAAAAAAAAATCTCCCACCACCGCCACTCCCTGCAACATGCCGACCCGGCCCTCCCCCTTCCCCTACCTAGCCCCGCCCCTCCCCTTCCCCCTCCCAGCCCGACACTCCCCTTTCCCCCTCCCAGTCCAATTTTTCAGCATTTTCTTCAATATTTAGTGACTCTTTGTAACTGTAAGTCCTTCAAATAATATCAACTAAAAAACAAAAAGGAGGTGAGAGGGATTTCAATTCAATACCTCAGAGGTGATGCAATCTTGTTATGGAGGTCCGAAACAGCTAGGCCTACGTACTTGTCTCCTACGTCCAAACCAAGCAACCGCCTGCGTTCAAGAGCATTGGTCCATACCAAATCTTGGAACAAGCTCAGAGGCCTTACGTACCTCATCTCTGCGGCTTTGTCGATCAAAACGTAATTTATTCAGTGAAGCATTTCGTTGAACACTTAGTGGTCGACTGAGAGAGACAGTGGTTGTCAGCTACCTTCAATTCACTTTAATATCAATCACGAACTTGTAAGAGAGAGAGAGAGTAAAACGGGTCGACCCGAACCCGGGAGAGAGACGGGGCCAGGGTTGGGTGGGGGGCGTGACGAGGATGGGTTGGGGAAGGGGAAGGGCCGGAGAGAGAGAGAGAGAGGGATAGAGAGAGATGAGAGAAGGTCGGGCTAGGTGGTGAGGGGAGAGGCAAGGCTGGGTAGGGGAAGGGGGAGGGCCGGGTCAGCATGGTGTAAAGGCTGGGTGCGAGAAAAAGAGGAGAGGCATATAGAGATCAATGAGAGAGAAATAGAGGAAATGCAGAGAGAGATGAGAGAGAAAGAGAGGCAGAGAGATATGAGAGAAAGGAAATGGGCGGGGCTGGGCTGATGGGGAAGATGGATGGCCAGTGGAGAGGGAGTCGTCGGTGGAGGGGGAGTCACCGATGATGGAGGGGGAGTCGACGGTGGCGGCTGGGGAGTAAATTAAGGTGGGTCGGTGGTGGCTAGAGGTGAGGTATGTGTGGCTGGGTTTCAATTCCCAGTTTTTTTTTATTTTATAATTATTTTTTAAATGCACAAAAAGTACATAAATGCCCCTGCAAACTGGTCACGTACAAGTCACGTGACAAGGTTTTAACAGAAAATTTGACGGAGTTGACGGAATATCCTTGATTGAAATATTTGAAAAATAATAGTCCTTGATTGAAGCAAAGTGAAAACGAGATCCTCAACTAAAAATAGGAGTATAGTTATAGTCTTTTTGCTAACATTTTCCCTAAGTATTATTCATGATTATATTTGTTGACTTAATGCATGAATAATAATCCATGGAATCCAAGTAGGGAATATAATGAGTTAGCCTTTGAGAATTATGATCTATATATCACACTTGAGATTTCTTAATATTTGGTATGTTAAGACTTAAGAGATTGTTAATTGGGCGTTAACAATCCATATATAAGACTAGCTAGCACAAACTAATACATGTTCGTTTAAGGAGATGGTGTTGTGACACTAGAGCAAGTGTGTGAATGCACGTTGGGGAACCTAGTCACTGAACGTGACCAACTAAACGGTCTTGTATGGAGTTTGTAAAATATTTCAAACAAAAACTCTTACACATCTAAAAAATTACATCTGTGATTGACTCCATAACATACATTACGTATCTAACATTAGGGTGTTAATGTCATGTCATGTGAAATTATTTTAAACCCAAACATGACTTGTTAATGTATTGTGTTGTTTTCAGGTCATTATCGTGTTAATCTGCTATCAACCCCACTTGATAAAATTCAAATAAAAAAGAGAGCTGATATTTACACACCTTTTTTTTTTTTTGCACACATTTTTCTCATACACACCTCATATTCTTTTTTAAAATTTAAAATTTCTCTTTAACACACCCCTCCCATTATCAAAATACTTCAAATTAAACATCTCACCAAATTTCTCATTACACACCCGCTCCTATCAAACTCTACACACCCCACCCAACATCCAAACAATACACACCTCCCACTCAAAATCACCAAACACACCACACCTCCCACCCCAGCCACCCGCACCACCGTGCAGCACACCCAACCCAACCCAACCTAACCCACCTCTTTCTCTCTCTCTCTCTCTCTCTCTCTCTCTCTCTCTCTTTTTCTCTCTCCTCCTCCCTTTCTCTCTCTGACTTATCAACTCCCCACCCCGCAACGACACCTGAACCCATTCTCTCTCCCGAACCCACTTTCTTAGTTGGCTCTGGTCAATGCAGTCGGTGCCGAAGATTACGGATTGGCGACGACCCAAGCCGGAGAAAGGAGACAGAAGTCGGAGAGATGAGAGAGATACTGGAAAGATGAGAGAAATGCCAGAAAGAGAAGAGAAGCTGAAAGGCTTGGGCTTGGGGTCGGGGTGGTCGATCAGAGAAGACAAAGACAGAGAAAGGGAGATAAGAGAGAAGGAAGAAGAAAAAGAGGGAAGAAGAAAGAGAGGGAGAGAGATGAGGTATGTGGTCAATTGGACTAGACAGAGACAGAGGAGCGGGGGCTGTTTTCTAAGTTGGTTTTGCAATGTGTAGGGTGCATGGCCGCTTGGTGGGAAGGAGGGTGGGGGTCTGCGCCGTCAAAGGAAGCTCGCCGGTGGTCTCTGCTTGCTTAGAGGTAGCCGGTGATTGGGAGTGTGCAAAAAGAAAAGAAAAAGTGTGCAAATAACAGCTCTCATAAAAAATTATGCTTGTTCGTTTGCATTATGGTGTCTTGTTATGAATTGTACGGTACATCCAGCATAAGTTGAATTAGACTCAACCCACTATGCAAGGCCTATCTAAATCCATTTTGTGAGAAAAGTTTAATCAAATTAAGCCCAGCTGTTTAGAGAGCCATCAAGTTCCCGATCCTTCCTTCAAGCCTTTTAGGGCTCGTTTGGTACGTCGGACTGTACTAATTAATTTTTGTCATATAGTATTAATCTGTTCCGGAAAGTACTGAATGTTTATCCAGAATATTATCAGGCGTTTGGTACTGTTCCAGATAAACAATTTGACTAAGTTATACTGTGTTTGGTGCTTCACCGGATAGCAGCGAATCAAAGTATTTTTTTAAATTCTTTGATAACTTAGTGAAAATTGAAGAAAAACACTGCCTAAGCAAAACTTTGAAGAAAAAAATCATAACCTAATTCCCAAAAAAATGTAATAAAATGATCTATTGAATAAATCTAAAAGAAAGGATAAGAAGAAATAATCATACATCATGCATAGAAGAGGAAATATATAAAGAAAGAAAAGATGAAGAGAGAAGAACATAGAAGAAGCATATTGGAGAGAGTATGAGACATAGAGAGAGAGTGAGAGATGATTACCTGGAGAAGAGTGAAAAGAATAACCTATGGAGAAAATAGCGGAGAAGAACCCTAGGGAGAAAAAGATGAAAAGAGCGTCTATTGGTTTTCAGCGTGTTTTTGTTTTCCCAATTTTTTTATAATTAAGCGTGTATTATCTAATCTCAGGTGTGTGGGTTGTATTAGTTAATCAGATAAGGAGAGTATTAAAAGCCCAGTTCAGTTTACATAATCAGGTAATTAAATAATACAAGTTGACACCAAATAATTGATATAGACTATTTACTCCTCTCCAGAGTCTAATACGATGTACGAAACATGCCCTTAGATATAACAATATGTGGCTTCATCACAAGGATTTCAAGGACTTTGTGAGTTCTGCTTGGCATTCTAAGGATCTTGATATTTTTGGTAAAATTGCTTGTTTCACTGCTAATGTTAAGCAATGGAATATTGATGTTTTTGGGCATCTTTTTCATTAAAAAAAAAAAAAAAAAACTTCTTGCTCGTTTAAGAGGGATCCATAAAGCTTTATGTGTTAATCCCAACCCTTTCCTCCTTAATCTTGAAGTTGAGCTTCAGAGTGAGTATAATGCTTTTTTAGATCATGAAGAGATTTTCTGGAAGCAGAAATCTAGAGTTAAATGGCTTCAATAAGGAGATAGGAACAATAAGTTTTTCCACCTTTCCACTCTTGTTAGAAGAAGAAGAAATAAAGAAATAAGATTGAAGGTTTACTTAATTTTGATGGGGTTTGGGTGACGGATAAGCCTGAGATTAAGCAGATTGCTGTTATGCATTTTCAAGGCCTTTTCTCTGCTGATCCTTTGGTTGAGAATAGTTTTGTTATGCCTAATCTTTTGGGTGCTGAAATCACTCATGAAATTGTGAAAGATAGTATGTTTTTTATTGGTGCTATGAAAGCCCCTGGCCCTGATAGGATTCTTGCTGGTTTCTTTCATCATCATTGAGACATTTGTGGTGATGATATATACAACATGGTGAAGCAGTGTTTCAATTGTGGTGTTCTCCCTTCTGGTTTGGGGAGCACCCTTATTGCTCTAGTTCCCAAGATTTCTGGGCCTCAATTGATTTCTCTATTTAGACCTATAAGCCTTTGTAACACCCTTTACAAAGTGGTTACTAAGATTTTGGTCACCAGGCTTAGACCTTTAATGCAGCGTTTGATTAGTCCTAACCAGGTTAGCTTTATTCCTGGTAGGCAGATCATTGATAATATAGTTACTAGTACTTTCTTGGAGCTTATTATGTGTTGTATTTCTAGTGTTGATTACCAGTTGATTGTTAATGGTAAATTAACTCAGAAATTTGTTCCTGAGAGAGGGGTTAGGCAATGAGATCCATTGTCTCCTTACCTTTTTGTTTTATGTGTTGAGAAGCTTGCTCATCTCATCAATGATGCTGTCTTTACTCATAAATGGAAGCCTGTTAAAATCAGCAGGAATGGGCCTTCAATCTCCCATCTTTTCTTTGCTGATGATATCATCTTGTTCAGTGAAGCCTCTTGACAGCAAGCTCTTGTTGTCAAAAACTGCTTAGATAGGTTTTGTGTCAGCTGGTGAGCTTTGAGAAATCCAGAATCTATTGTTCTCCTAATACGCCTCGTTGTGTTGCTCTTGAGATCAGTAGTATTTGTGGTTCCCCCTTACTCAGAACTTGGGCAAGTATAGGTGTGCCTTTAATTCATTCCAGGGTCACCAAAGCTACCTATAATGAAATTGTGGAAAAAGTTCAAAGTAGACTTGCTTCTTAGAAGGTTGGTTTTTTATCTCTGGCTGGTAGGGTTACCTTGATTCAGTCAGTTTTTTCTGCTATCCCTATTTATGCCATGCAATCCGTTAAATTTCCGGTTTCTGTGTGCAATAAAATTGATAGACTTTACAAGGATTTCCTTTGGGGAACTACTGAAGCTAAGCATAAGACTAACCTGGTTAGTTGAAGCCAAGTTTGCCTCCCTAAAGCTTTGGGTTGCATAGGTCTTAAGAAAATGAGATTGATGAACCAAGATTATTAGCTAAAGCAAGTTGAAGAATTCTGCAACATGATGAGGGTTTATGGGCTAGTTCTTTCAAGAGTAAGTATCTCCAGGGTGCTGCTAATCACATTCTTGACTTGCCTAATCATTCTGGTTGCTCTAGTACCTGGATAGGTGTTATTTATGGTGTTAAGATTCTTAAGAAAGGTCTTGTCTGGAGACTTGGGAAGGGTGACTCTATTCTTTCTTGGTCTGATAAATGGACTCGATTTGGTTGTTTGCTTGATCATGCTATTTCTTATGTTCCTGATGATTATCTTTTCTCTTTAGTGTCAGACTTTTACACTGATCAGGGGTGGGATATTCCCCTTCTTAGGTCCCTTCTTCCTGTTCATATTGTGGACCATATTTCTACTTTGCCTATTAATATGGAGGGTTGTAGTGGTGATAAATGGATTTGGAGTCTTTCCCCCTCTGGCTCTTTTTCAGTCAAGTCAGTATATTGTCTGGCTATTGAGGATGGTGATCTTCATGCTTGAGACTGGCACTTTCTCTGGAAAATGAATATTCCTCCTAAGGTAAAATCTTTTTTCTGGTTGTTGTGTTTGAATAGGCTCCTTGTTAATGAGCAGAGATGGCGAAGACAAATGACTAATAATCCTACTTGTGGGGGGTGTGGTCATCCCCTGGAATTTGTGCAACATCTTTTCAGAGATTGTGAGAGACCTAAATCCATATATTTGGGCTAG
The DNA here is from genome assembly GCF_963921425.1 of Dryas octopetala. Classification (NCBI taxonomy): domain Eukaryota; kingdom Viridiplantae; phylum Streptophyta; class Magnoliopsida; order Rosales; family Rosaceae; genus Dryas; species Dryas octopetala. The sequence continues at coordinate 8,476,915 of NC_141369.1, forward strand.
TTTGTCAATGCCCCCTCTCATCCTCTCCTCTCATGGGCTGGTTTTTCATGATTGGTTGTTGATAAACCTTAAGTCCAAAGCTAGTTCTATTGCTGGCATTCAGTGGAGATTTGTGTTTTGTTTTGCTTGTTGGTTTATTTAGAAGTGGAGAAATATAGTTACTTTTTAGGCTGATTTCTCTCTTCCCTCTAATCCCAATATGGTTATTGAGGCCTCTATCAAAGAATGGTTTGCTACTATGGCTACTCAATCTTGCAAACCAGCTAGGGTCCAAGTTCATTTATGTTGGTATCCTCCTCCTGTCAATTGGGTCAAATTAAATGTGGATGGTAGCAGACTTGGCTCTGATGGATCCATTAGTGCTGATGGAGTTTTGAGAGATAGTAATGGCCATTGGCTTGTTGGTTTTGCCTCTAAATTGGGTAAAGGTGAAATTCTTTCTACTGAGATTTGGAGTCTTTATTTAGGGTTGAAGATTGCTTGGGATCAAGGCTGTAGGTTGGTGCAGGTTGAAATGGATTCTATTACTGGTGTCCAGCTTGTTACCAAGGCTACTTCTGGTCTTCATCCTCTGGACTCTCTCATTTCTACTTGCAGAAATTTATTATTCAGGGATTGGTGCTGCCAAGTTTCTCATGTCTTTAGAGAAAAGAATAGGCTTGCTGATGGTCTAGCTCATATTGGTCATTCCTTGGTGCTTGGTTTGACTATTTTTGAAGATCCTCTTGCCTGTGAGATGCATTTGGTTGGGCTCTTTAGAAGTTGTTTTGTTAATAGCTAGTTTTTTAGTTTGAGTCTTTTAGGCCCCCACTCTACCAAAAATAGCCATCGTCCTTGCCCACTTTGTAGCCCACACATAACTCACCGACTCTATCCAAAAAAAAAAACAAAAGTATACTCTATCTTCGTCAGTCTGACTGTCTGAGTTCACTATTTCAGCTTCTTCCAAACCCTAATTCTCTCTCAAACACAGAATCACAGGAACTACAATGGTGTTCATCACATCCCCGAACCACAAAACCCTAACCCTAAACATAAACCCCAAGACCACCACGCTCGAAAACCTAAAGCACCAAATTGAACAAAACTCCCACATACCCATCTCTCAGCAGCGTCTATTCATATCCCAAAGCCTTCAATTACTGACTCAAAGCGACTCCACCGTCCTCTCCGACCTCGGCATCAGACCCCTCTCGACCCTAACCCTTCACATCCCTGTCTTTGGCGGAACCCAACCCCCCGCCGTCCCCAAACCCCGCCTTGAATTCCTCAACTCGAAGCCTCCCCCAAACTATGTCGCCGGGCTCGGCCGTGGAGCTACTGGGTTCACCACTAGATCCGATATCGGACCCGCCCGTGCTGCCCCGGACCTGCCCGATAGGTCGGCGACAACAATCGGCGGTGCTGCGGCGGCGCCTGGGGTCGGCCGCGGGCGCGGGAAGCCCGAGGAAGAGGAAGAGGATGAAGGGGAGGATAAAGGGTACGATGAGAATCAGAAATTTGATGAATTTGAAGGGAATGATGTTGGGTTGTTTGCGTCAGCTGAATATGACGACGAGGATAAGGAGGCTGATGCAGTGTGGGAAGCTATTGATAAGAGAATGGACTCGAGGAGAAAGGATAGGAGAGAAGCTCGGTTGAAACAGGAGATTGAGAAGTATAGAGCTTCGAACCCCAAGATCACGGAGCAGTTTGCGAATTTGAAGAGGAAGTTGTATACTTTGTCTGCCCAGGATTGGGATAGTATACCCGAAATTGGAGATTATTCATTGAGGAACAAGAAGAGGAAGTTTGAGAGCTTTGTGCCGGTGCCCGATACCCTTTTAGAAAAGGCCAGGCAGGAGAAGGAGCATGTTACGGCATTAGACCCGAAGAGCAGGTCAGCTGGTGGTACAGAGACCCCGTGGTCCCAAACCCCAGTTACAGATTTGACTGCCGTGGGTGAGGGCAGAGGTACGGTGTTGTCCTTGAAGTTGGATAGGCTTTCGGATTCGGTTTCAGGGTTGACAGTTGTGGACCCGAAAGGGTATTTAACTGATCTTAAAAGTATGAAGATTACCAGTGATGCGGAGATTTCGGATATAAAGAAGGCTAGATTGCTGCTCAAGAGTGTAACGCAGACGAATCCTAAGCATCCCCCTGGTTGGATTGCGGCTGCAAGGTTGGAGGAGGTGGCGGGGAAGATTCAGGCAGCCAGACAATTGATTGAGAAAGGGTGTGAGGAGTGTCCCAAGAGTGAGGATGTATGGTTGGAGGCTTGTAGGCTTGCCAGCCCCGACGAAGCTAAGGCTGTTATTGCTAAGGGAGTGAAGTCAATACAGAATTCGGTGAAGTTGTGGATGCAGGCTGCGAAATTGGAGCATGATGATTTGAATAGGAGCAGGGTCTTGAGGAAAGGGTTGGAGCACATTCCTGATTCTGTTAGGCTGTGGAAGGCGGTTGTGGAGCTTGCCAATGAGGAGGATGCAAGGCTTTTGCTTCATAGGGCAGTGGAGTGTTGCCCGTTGCACATTGAATTGTGGCTTGCACTTGCGAGGTTGGAAACTTATGATAATGCTAAGAAGGTCCTTAATAAGGCAAGAGAGAAGCTATCGAAGGAGCCTGCCATTTGGATAACGGCGGCGAAGTTGGAAGAAGCTAATGGGAATACGTCCATGGTTGGGAAGATTATTGAAAGGGGTATAAGGGCTTTGCAAAGAGAAGGATTGGTCATTGATAGAGAAGCATGGATGAAAGAGGCTGAAGCTGCTGAGCGTGCAGGATCTGTAGCAACTTGCCAAGCAATCATTCGGAACACAATTGGGATTGGTGTGGAGGAAGAAGATAGGAAGAGGACATGGGTTGCTGATGCAGAGGAGTGCAAGAAAAGGGGCTCCATTGAAACAGCCCGAGCAATTTATGCGCATGCACTTACGGTGTTCTTAACCAAGAAGAGCATATGGCTCAAAGCAGCACAGCTTGAAAAAAGCCATGGGACTAGGGAATCTCTTGATGCGTTGCTTCGTAAAGCAGTGACCTACCGACCACAGGCTGAAGTCTTGTGGCTTATGGGCGCAAAGGAGAAGTGGCTTGCTGGGGATGTGCCTGCTGCTCGTGCAATTCTCCAAGAAGCTTATGCTGCCATTCCTAATTCTGAAGAAATTTGGCTTGCTGCGTTTAAACTTGAATTTGAGAACCATGAACCAGAGAGAGCTAGAATGCTTCTTGCCAAAGCCCGGGAAAGGGGAGGCACAGAAAGAGTGTGGATGAAATCAGCAATTGTTGAGAGAGAATTAGGGAACCTTGATGAGGAGAGGAAGTTGCTTAATGAAGGGTTGAAGCGCTTCCCTTCATTCTTTAAATTGTGGTTGATGCTTGGACAGCTAGAGGAACGGCTTGTTCATTTGGAAAAGGCCAAGGAGGCTTATGACTCGGGTCTGAAGCACTGCCCGAATTCCATACCACTCTGGCTTTCTCTTGCTAATCTTGAAGAGAAGATGAATGGGCTGAGTAAAGCTCGTGCAGTTCTCACAATGGCCAGGAAGAAGAATCCTCAGAACCCTGAACTGTGGCTTGCTGCTGTTCGAGCTGAATTGAGGCATGGCAATAAGAAGGAAGCTGATATTTTGATGGCAAAGGCTTTGCAGGAGTGTCCCAATAGTGGTATCTTGTGGGCAGCATCTATTGAGATGGTACCCCGTCCCCAAAGGAAGACCAAGAGTATGGATGCTCTCAAGAAATGTGATCATGATCCCCATGTAATTGCTGCTGTGGCCAAGTTATTCTGGCATGACAGGAAGGTGGACAAAGCTAGGACTTGGCTCAACAGGGCAGTGACACTTGCCCCGGATATTGGGGATTTCTGGGCATTGTACTACAAATTTGAAATTCAGCATGGGACTGAGGAGAACCAGAAGGATGTACTGAAAAGATGCGTTTCTGCAGAACCGAAGCATGGTGAAAAATGGCAACCTATTTCAAAGGCCGTTGAGAATTCCCACCAACCAACTGAAGCTATCTTGAGGAAAGTGGTGGTTGCACTTGGGAAGGAAGAGAGTGCAGCCGAAAATAATAAACAGTAGTTCTGGCTTCTCTTTTTTAGGTTATGTTGTAAAAGATCTTATCAATACAGAAAAAAAAAAAAAAAAATGGACGTGTAGTTCACTTGTTATCTTGATAGCATTCGTTACTTGTTTTATTATGAGCTTTGCTCATTTCATTTCTCTTTCCTTGCATGAATGTTCTGGATCGGTGATTTCAATGGTGAAGCATGGCTTAATTGATTGTTCGGATTACTATGGTATGTATTAAAGTATTAAATTTTCATCTATGTTCCTATGTGTTTTCTTTTACCTTTGTATTTTCCATACTTGCTTGTGAATTCTTTTGATATCATATCTACCTGCTTCTTGATGCTGGATTTCAATCAATTCTCTTGTTTGAATTCAAATGTGGTACGTTTTGTTGCAGTTTTATTTATCACAATTGGTTGCACCTTTGTAGTTGTATGTAATGTCACACCATTGTCTGCCTTGTCATCATTTTTGGCTCTTTGGCACATCTTGAAGCATCCTGAGCATAGAAATAGCTTACTGCTTGCCTGCTTGAACTTAAAACACAATGAGAACCAGTATGTTCTCTTAATGATAGTTGTGCCTTGTTTTTAATTCTAGATGCAATGGATAATATGATCTTAAATTCCCACGATAGCAAACAAAATGCGAACTTAAAAATCTACTTATGTGAATGTTTGTCTCATATAGGTTATTTAGTAACTCAACCCTGAATTTGGAAGTGACATCAATGGCAATATATAGTTTTTTATCTTTATTTTAAAAAATAAAAAATAAATTTTGTCATGTCAGGCTTTGTAATCTACCTTTGTGTAAAAAAAAATGTTGACATGTCAAGGAACTGGAGCTTCTTCAATTGAAAGGAAAATTAAAACTGTGTTTGACTTACTGAGTTCCACTCACCCCAAAATTCATATGCTGTTGACCTTTTTCTATCATATTTATACATTTTCTATTATGTTCCTTTTTATTATGTCTGGGTTTGTGGTTTGAGTTTATAGAATGGTTGCCTTGGTGGTAGGGGTTTTCTGTAATAATCTAGCTCAACCTCAAGGGCTAATAGAGAGAGGGAGATATAATGGAAAGGGTTGCCTGGTAATAATCTTGGAGTATCTCAAGGGCTAATAAAGAGACTAAGAGAGGGTGATATAATGGAAGGGGTGGTGTATTGAGTTGTGTATTCATGGAATTTTGTTCCTAGTAGTTTCGGATTTATTAAATTAACAAGAAGCTACTTGAAGATTATTAGCTATTATTTAGGAATTTAATAGTAATTTGGGGTAAAATCAGTATGTTCTTTTTTAATTTCTAAAACTTAAATTGTACATGTCATTTGTCATATTCCGTGACGTATCCATTGTGCTGAATATTTTATATTCCATTTGGAGATGGATAGACAATGGCAATTCTGTAGGTCAAACAGAGAATTGGTTTTGGACCAAGTAAGAGGTACTCTTGCAGAAATTATTAGGGATCTGAGATAAGAACTGCATTCTGCATTATACTTGATTATTCAGCGTGTATCATGTTATGTTCTAGTGCGGAACATTGATTATAGTCTGCAGTAACTTCAGTGGGTGCATGTGCCTCATGAATTGGAGCAGACAGTTTTTGGGTTATTATAGTTGTTTTCATACTCCATGCTAGTCATTAACTCTATGTATTTTGATGAACCATATTTTTGTCCTTCAGAAAGGGAGCTTAAAATCTGCAAGACTGTAACATGCACACCCTAACAGAAAAGAAACAAACAACTAAATTGACTACAGTTAATTTTTTCATATTCCTCCTCTTTTTCTATGGTGCTGATATAGATGTTGGTACAGGGACCTTAACCGCATCTGCAAGATCATGAACAGTGTACTCCTAAATCTGAGTTGTTGGGTTCACTGCACAGCAGACATTGTGATTCCCAACAAACATGATATCCAACTATCACACAGCTTCCTATTTTTGGAAGAACTTCGAAATTTACAGTAACCTACCATTTTAAACCTAACATCAACTATATGTTGCATAACTTTCTTTTCAGTGTTCTGTTTTTCTCTCAGCCCAAGAATGACAGATTAAACTATCCCAAACTAGTCTCCCCAAACCTAAGAGCCAATGTCCAATTAGTAATCTACACCTGTTTTATGGGTTTGTCTTGTACAGTTAGCTTGGAAACAATGCATGCCTGGGAATAACTTGAGGAACTTGAATCAAGTGACGCCAATGTATAGTACGAAGATGTTTCCTGATGAAGTTCCAGGTCTCACTGCAATTGTAGATTCCTGATTTCCAAATTTCCCAGCTACCCAACCAGAACTGCCCGGCCTTAGGTGAATTCCTACTCACCCTACTTAAATATGAGAATATCAACAAGCTCTTATGTTCTTGATGGTCGCCAGTTCCACCTACCATTCGGAATTTAGTTTTGCTTCACCATAGATTAGGCTCCTTCCTTGTGTTTCCATTAAGGTCCTTCAGGTTGCCATGAATAAAACTGTATGAAAAATTACCCGTGTGCTGTTGAATAATATAGGATGTTAGATCAATAAACATGTACTCTCTAGCACTGACTTGATGAGCTCTAATCTTACTGCTTCTCTATGTCTATATTTTCTCTATAAGAGGAGGGAGGACAACTTCAAAGGATGGTTGACTGGAAATGCGGGGAACCCCTAGGTACCTTAGTTTCTCTTTAACTCATCAGTGTCGGCAAAGAATACCTCACTTTTATCTGAGTTTGGTTTCTGCAATGTTGGAAAATAGATCAAGAACTGTTTTAATTTTCCTGATAGAAGTTACATCAACTGTGGGATGAAGTCATTAGCAAAACACAGATGGGAGAGTTTGAGTTTCACATATCATGTGAAATTTAAAGTCGCATGCAGTTTTTTGATTCATCACTTTTGTAAAAGCCTTCAAAGAGGTAAGGTGATAAAGGGTCATCCTGCCATAAACCTCATTCTCCTTAAAATATCCAACCAATGGCTATTTAAGGGCCACTGAAAACTTTGGATGGGTTATGAATTCTCTGGTCCAATGAATAAATTAAGTTGGAACTCCAATTGCAGCTATATATGAGAATGAACTCCTTGCTTCTTGAGTTGTAGGCTTTCGTGAGAAATCTTTATGGCACATCTAGCAGGTCCTGAATTTCTGTGATAGCACTTGAAAAGGTCTTGAGCTAATATCATTCTCTGCAATATTTCTGCCTTGGACAAAGGCAGTCTGATTTAAGCTAATGAAATCTGGTAAGTTTGCTTTTATTCTATTAGCTGGAATTTGTGATGCACTAGTATGTAACACTGCAACAAGAAATTGGACCAAAATTCTCCCATCTTTGAAAAGCTTTTTACTTAACGATCAAGGTCATTGATATTGCATCGATTTCACCAAAAAGTTTCCTGTATTGAGGAAAAGATTTTATTGCAGAAAAACTACATCTTTCCTTAAGATACCCCAAGCTTTCTCATGACCAATTAATCATCAGGTCCTGGAACTTTGTTGCTATCCATGTTAAACAAAGTTGTTTTCATTTCTTCAGTGATAGACTTGATCAATTCCCGGCAGTCCTCACTTTGGTATTGTGCTTGTTATTTGTAAACACTCTTTATATGCAAACAAAGTATGTAAGAGCGGTAATCACTCTTAATTCAAAACAAAGATGAGATAGTTATCAATTGGATTTGTATGGTCCAATAGGGTTTTGAGATTTGGATTCAGTTTAATACTTCAACATGGGTTCATGCAGTTGTGCCTTCTGAATTATAAGTATAACAATGGCAGAGATGTTTGCAGTACAATATTTATTGTCTGCCTGGAAAGCAATTACAAATTTCTTCAAAATTCAACCCATTATCGCTTTTGAATTTTTAGCAATGTTCAATTTCTTGCCTTGTCTTGTTCTCCTTCAAAGTTTTTACCTGGCTGAGTTTGTATTGATTGTTCTTGAATTGATATTTATTTTGGTTTTACAAATTATGGTTCTTAAATTGGATTACTACCAGAAAAAACCCTTCAATTGAATTAATTACTGCCAGAAAAACTCTTCAATTGAGTCCAGGTCTACATTCTTTCTCCACAACTGCATTCTTTTCTTTGTACATATTGTTATTCTTGCACAGATGTTGCTTCAAAACCCACTGGAAGCTGTTACAATGGTGTGTCTGAATGCATAGGATCAGCCTTTAGGTTTCGTAACTTTCTGACCAAAGTTTAGGGCCGATTTTGTGGCTACCGAGAGCATTGGCCATACTGACTAGCTATTGACCGAGTGGTATATCTCTCCACAATGTTAGAGGTTCTAAGTCCGAATTCCCCTCCCATGACGGAAGAGAAAAAAAGAAAAAAAAAGAAAAAGAAACTATTGGCCATGGTATAGTTAATGTTTAGGAGCAACCAAGATATGTAAAGTTCCAATGCTAGAGTAGGGCTGATCAAGGACAACAAACTATTTTCGCATGGACAATTGAAAATGGATGTTTTGTTTTTGTAACACCTTCATAAACAATGGATTCGATTGGTTAAACTTAACAGTCACTTTATGAGCTGTGTGACTTGACAGATCTTGAAAAATCCTACCTTGTTAGGTTCGGTCGTTTAAATTTGACATTGTGGTTACTTTATAGAATTGACATCTGATTTTTGTTTTGGCCGCTAATGGACTTTTGACCTTAATATCAAGAGTCATAACTTATCTTTGATTAGGAAAAAAAAAAAATCTATGAGTCTCCCCACCTGGCAAAATACTCAAAAGGATAAGAAATTTTACGTAACGCTTGCCCAAAGTTATGTGCAACTGTATCTGCAATTGTATCTAAACAAATACAATTAATCTTTAATTATAAACTAATAAATTTTCTAAATTACACTAAAATGCACATTCACACACTCAAATCACTCATAATAACACAAATAAATCTCTTAAACTATGCTATAATACACATTGACACATCCATATCACTCATAATAACATAAAGAAAATACCATTGTAATGGTACTTTTTAATTATTGCTATTGCAATGCAGCTATAAAAATATAAAATAAAACAAAAGCGTTTGAATACTTCAATGAACGTTAGAACACTCAACGGAAAATTGAAAAACCTGCATAATTTTGTCATGTTCTTAAACTAATTCCTCATCAATTTGGGTATTTCTCAAAGTTATCAAGGTGTTTTGTATAGTCTATTATGATATTAATTGACCAGATTGTCAAATTTTGACTAGGCCATTATTTTCACTTTGTATTTTTTTTTTTTTTTTAGAAAAATGATAAGGCAAGCCGTGGAGGCTTGTAGTTCAAATAGTTGAGTGCATTTATTCATATACTTAAAGACCAGAGATCCTCTGCTCTCCCTTTAATCTCCCTTGTAACCCGAAAAACAAAAGATAAGGAATGTAAGATTCAAACTCTTACTGAGAGCTTAGAAAGTAAATGCTTTATTACTTGAGCTAAACTTCTTTTCTCTCATTAAGGAGCTTTCTTAGTCCAAATTTTCAGTTGTTTCACATTGTTGAATTTTCAGACAAAACAAAATGGTCAAACTTGAACATATTTGTTTTCTTCCCAAAATTTTTGGAAAGTAGGCTGAAATTAAAAATAATAAACTTTGAAAGATATTTTAGACATAAAATCTTGAATTTTATGAGCGAAAATTTACCTAATCCAAACTTGGTTTCTAAAATCAATATTCAAGCCCGGCCAAGCAACAAAACTAATCCCTTTAAGAAATTAATTATCATTATCTTGTACTTGTAGCAGCCGCACCCTGACATAAACATTGGGGTTTGGTTTAAAGAAAGGGTTTGTTTATTACTTAAGTACACCATGGCTGGCTGGGTCGCCACAATTTGATTTGAGATAATTGAATTAATTTATTGTTTTAATAATAATCAATAATTAATATCTATAGGATTGATTTATTTATATTAATTAGCCACATGATTTGTAATTATATCATGTTTGTTTGTTGTGAGTTGTGACCACTTCATCATCGTTATCGTGCCGTCACAAATAAGAAATGGGATTGATCTCACCTCATGGGACGGCCGATGGGTCCCACCTTTCCTCATCATTCAGTCAATCACTCATTTCAAAATATTCATTCATTCATAGCAATTAATGTGAAAAGTGTTCGTTCAGCAATGTGATGTGCTCTGTTACTGACTTCTGTTCTGCTCTGTTAACTCATCTTTTTAAAGTTTTTTTTTTTTTTTTGGCCAAGATATTTTTAAAGTTAAAAAAAAAAAAAAAAAATTTCTTTTTAAAGTTTTAAACAATCACAAGAAATAGGATTGTTTGTTGATTATTGAATGAAGATTTCGTATTTATATTTGAAACCACGTCGTTTTGAAGTTTATGAATTGAATATAGTTATGGAAAAGTTATTATTAACTTGAGTTTAGATACAAGTTTAAAGCTGATTCTAAAATATAAATAAAAGATCATATGAGAATTGCATAGCTGAGGAGTGAGGTACCAAGTTATCTGAAAGAAACTGTGCAGGTGACTGGATTACAGAGGTGAGCAATGAGAGCTATAATTTTAGTTAAATTGATTTTTAAATTATATTTAGGCTTTCTTTTACGCAGTGGCTATGGTTATGCCTTTTCCTAAGCCCATGTCTGCATGTCATATTCCACGGCTTTGAAGTAAGACGGAAGAAAGGTTTCGAGTATTGAGCAAATCGACGAGAAGTCTGCTGTAATTTTTCTATTGAACCAATAATGACTGCAGTTCAATTAGAGAAACTACATTATTGATTGGTAATTAAGTTTTGTTTTAGATTTCTTAGCAGAGTGCAACTTGTAAATACGAGTTATTTGCATTTTATCACAAGGTTAGGCTCTCTTCAAGCGTGTTGAATGGTTAATTATCCTGCAGAGAAACATATTATTGTTGGCTTTAGCCAACCTCTCCAACTTTTGTTATCAGCCAAGAGAGCATAATAGGATTGCTCACTTTGTGTTAAAGGAACATGGTATGTTCTTTTGGTTAGAAAATGGTCTTGCATGTGGCTTATATATTGTATTTAATCTGTATATCCTATAACCAATCTTTATTTTTAATAAAAGTTAGACTTTTCTTCTAATTTTTTTTTTTTTTTAGGCTTTAAACTCCTAGGTTCTAAACTCTAAAACAATAATAAATTCTAATATAATAAACCCCAAATTGTAACACTCCATAAAATAGTCACCCTTTTGTCATTGAGTAAAAAGTAGAATTAAAAGACAATGTTCGAATAGACATATATTTTTAAGGGTTAAATACAAAAATGGTCTACGAACTTTATACTGATTCTCAATTAGGTTAACTAACTATAAAAATTATCAATTTGGTCTATGAATTTTTCTAGTTGTACCAAAGCAGTACAAACGTTAATTTCCATATGAAAATTAACGAAATTGATCACATAAAAATGTGATAAACAGACTAAAATGCCCCTGAAAATGTGGTCACTTGCTGTGCATATAACCAGTTTTCGTTAAATTTTTCGATGAACCAAATTGACACTTTTTAGAATTAATAGATCAAATTGAGATTCATTGTAAAATTTATAGACCAATTTTGTATTTAACCATATTTTTAAACTTCTTCATGTGCCTTAAAAATATGGGTTCATTAGATTATAGGATTGGACCACTAATGATGTTGGTGAGGACAATTATCTCAATCACTTGAGTTCTAGCCTTCTAGGACAAAATTCAAAAAGACGGTCTTACTTTTTTTTTTTCACGGTCAAGTTAGCAAGTCAATGTCTTTAATGCTAATAATATTAGTGGTTTGGTAATATAATGTAATTTACTATAAAAGTAAATAAAACTTTTGTCGTTTACTCAAACACATGAATTTTTATGGGTCTTGACAGATTTAACTTTTTTTTTTTTTACATCTACACTGAACCTAAAATTTAAACCTTGACCCACCCCTCACCTTCCAATACCACAAGTATATTTAATCCCAGATTTAGGTATGCTGAGGTGTGAAAAAAAGTATATTTAGTCCCAAAGGTTGTTACCTCAAGTAGATAAGTCCTAACATAGCAGAGCCCTTTTGTTCACAATACCACTCAATTTACGTAAATTCTGGGGTATTGTCATTGTCATTGATGTTCAAGTCACAAGATTACCCACCTAAATTTCAGTTTTGTTCCTAATCTCCTTGGTTGATAAGCGTTTTTGAACTAGCCACTTACTCTCAAAATGTAAATAATTTCTGAACCCCACGACACATCCTGAATAGGAAGAAATCATTTCTTGAAAGGAAGACGAAAAAGAATAAACAAAAATAATGCATATATACAATATAAGCAGTAGAACTAGAAAGTGAAGGCTCACAATGAACGATATAAATACACCTACAATCAAATTAAGTATATAAAAGCAGACATAATACTATCACAATTCACAATGGGGTAGAAAAAGTCCAACAAAATGTACAAGTTCTATATATAAATGGCTTCCATCGCCGGAGCTGAAAAACGAAAGCTCGTGATGGCCGGGCGGAGGACCAATTGAGAAGGAGATCACAAAACCGTCTCCCTCTGCGGTGGTCCAGCACACACTACATCAAATTACACCCAACAACTTAAAAAAACTACTAAAAACATGTTTCTGAATAATACACAATATATAATGACTGATCTGCCTAGCTTTAAGTAGTACATATATGATAATACTCTACATAAGACATTACTATAATACCAACACTAGCTAGTAGCTAGGAAGTGGGAACAAAATGCATACATGGCCCGCAAACCATGAACCAGCTAATATAGCATTGCCTCTGCTGAAAGGCCTGAAAAAACATGCAGCCTTTGTGGAGCAGATGGAGAAGAGTGTGAAGTGAAGAAATTAAATGCATGAATTTTAAGGAACTGAAAAAGTCAGAACCAAACTAAATTTGAAGCTTTTGTAAGAAAAAGTCACAAGGCTCCAAAGGATCATATATGGGTTGGTTGTCTATGGAAAATCTGCAACCAGATGTGAGGAGAAATTAAGGGGAGGGGAGCTGAGGACTAATAATAATATGATGATCTACCATGAAGTAAAGGAAGGAGATAATTAAGTGGTGGAGGTGTTTTGGGTTTGAGTTTGAGTTTGAAATGCATGTAATTGGGTTGGTGTTTTTTTGAAAAATTGGACCAGTGAGAAATATGCAGAGGGGATTGATTTTCCTAAAACTAGTCCTACAACCTCTAGAGAAATGCAAAGCTCTTAGGAATATTGAATGAACCTTCAATCATGGTCCTTCCAAAAGAAGGGCTTCATGGGACATGAAGGGGATAAAGATGAAGCCGAATCCGGATCCTCTTGCTGGCTTTGATGAATTAGTTGAGGAGGATTGTTAGTATCATAGTCCTGCTGCTGATTTGGGTTTGGATTGGTAAAAGAGAGATGGGATTGCAGCAGAAAATTGTTGGTGGTGTCCAAATCATCCCACACAGGACTGCCTGGACCCCAACCTGCAGGAATTGCATTCATCCAAGCCTCAGCCATTTCCCCCCAAATCAATTCTTGCGAACCCGAAATCCCTTCTTCCTCACCACCATCACACGCTTTCACCTCACTCGACCCCAATCCCGAATCATTGTCACAATTCTCTTCTTGGGACTGTGGCACTGGTGGCGGTGGCATTGCCTCCAAATCAAGACTTTTCTCAACCTCTTGTTGAGGCTGCTTGCGGGTCCTGCCTGGCTTTGAACGTTGATAACTGGGAGGTGAAACAGAAGTAGTTGTCGAAGTTGGAGCTGTGGAAACTGCTGGTTTGTCTTTGTTGAGGAAAAGCTCAGGGAAATTAAGCCTGGCATTCTCTCCTCGCAACTTGAAGGCCTCGCGGTCATAGGCCAAGGCAGCATCTTCGGCTGTGTCGAAGGTGCCAAGCCAGAGGCGAGTTCTGTTCCGAGGAAGGCGAATCTCGGCTACCCATTTTCCCCAATGCCGTTGCCTCACTCCCCTGTAAAGCTTGGTTGTGTTTATAGGCATTCCCGCCGGAGGCCTAAACAATGGCCTCCCATCAGGTCCCAACTTGTTCATCATCATCATCCTTCCTCTCGGGCTCAAATTCAAAGCATCGCTCCAATACTGAAGCACTTGCTGCTGCTGCTGTTGCTGCCAAAACGCCGAGTCTCCGAGAAAGGCTGGCGGATAAACCATGCCATGTTGCTGCTGCTGCTGCTGCTGCTGTTGGGAGGAAAAAGATATCATTTGCTGCGGATTTTGCTGTTGTTGTTGTTGTATTTGTTGTTGCTGTTGTTGAAAAAGTGGCAGGGGAGGAAATATAGGCAAAGTAGAGGTCCTAAATTGGTGTGGAAATTGCATAGGCTGCTGAGACTGAGACTGAGATTGAGACTGAGACCCATCAAAAGCAAAAGGGAAAACTATTCTAGAAGAAGATGAAGATGGAGGAGGACAAAGAGAGGTTGGTGAATCTGAAAATGGTTGGTGAACTGGGTCTTGACGTTTGGGGCTTTTGATCTTCTTGAGAGGCCTTGGGGATAGTGACATGGAAGCTTCATCAAAAACTGGCTTCCATGGCCGCCTCTCGAAGCAAAGACCAAGATCGATGCCTTTGCCAATCTCCCAATCTCGGCTTGTTTCGTCCATCTGGGTTTCATCAACAACACCCTTCTTGGACTTACCACTCTTTTTCGTTGCAGCCATGCTTAACCTGCTCGCTTTCTCTGCCTCAAATAGAGATTCAGAGAGAATTTGAGATGCGTCACCAAAGCAAACACGCAAAACAAAAAGGCAATATTCGAATCCCAAAGGAAAAGAAGGGAGGAAAATTCAATGGCCAGATAAAAATTTTGGCCAAGGAATAAAACAAAAAGAACAAAAAAAGAAAAAGAAACAGAGACTGAATTTTAGAATCTGGGTTTGGATTTCAGTAGCTAATCCGATCGAACCAAAAACAGAATCGGATACCAAAAGCGTAGCAACCCATCTCAATTCAATGAATGTAGAGCGCGAAATCGAGCAGAGAGAGCGAGCAAGAGACGCAAAGAACAAATATCCGAGAGAGAGAGAGAGGGGTGTGTGTCGTCGCGGGTGTGAATGTGAAAAAGTTGGGTGGCAGAGAGCAAATTGAGCAGAGTAAGTATCTTTGCGAGAGAGAAGAGCAGAGGGGGTTTTATAAGAGGGGAGATAAAAGATTTTTGAATGAGACTTTTTGAGGATAGAGATAGAGAGATAGAGAGAGAGAGAGAGAGAGTATGTAGAAGTCTCGGGATTGGTTGGCTTTGTTTGGGCCCCACACGGCTTGGTCTTTCTGTCTTTGCTTTCACTCTAATTTCTCTCTGCAACTCAACTCCCACTAACCAACCCACATCTGTCTTTCTCTAGTTTTTTAATATTTATTTATATTTATTTTGGGTTTTGGTCTGTGCATTTGTCTCTGTCTTTGTTTTTATCTGTTCCTTCTCTTTCTTGCTTTCAGCTCCGGGGCAAAAATCTGAGGGCGCCGGTGAATGGTAATAGTATAAGCTACGGATGGGTTGTATCCGTACGATTGCGTGGCGCGTAGGTATTGGTGGTGGGGGAATGTGACTACATTTGAAGCCCATGATAATTTCACGGCACTTGGTTTCACTTTGAGTAAAATATTAAGATGGCATTGGCGGTTATGGACAAACCCTTTTGTTTCTCATATCACACCCTTTCTCATTACATATTTATTTTATATTAATTTTTAGGCTTATTCGGGTAAATACTCTTAAAAGTTGAAAATACCTTGTATTCTCACTTTATTCTTTTAAATTTTAATTTTCTCACTTTGTTCTCGAATTTTACAAACTTCATATTCTGTTAAGTCCGTCAATAGCTCCGTTAAAAAATCTGACGTGTCGCTTACGTGGATGGGCAACACGTCAATTTTTTTTACGAAGTCATTAACGGACTTGATGAAATATGACTTATTAAAAAAGTTTGTAAAATTCGGGAAATAAAGTGAGAAAATTAAACTTTAAAGAGGCAACAGTAAAAATAAAAGTTACTTTCAAGAGACATTTGTGCAAATAAGCCTAATTTTTAAACAAGCTCTCACTACACACCCTCACATATTTTGAAAATACTTCCAATAAATAAAAATGAGAATATCCAAATAAATAAGAAAAGGAAAAAAAGCTCAACCCTATATCTGATCCCAGCAAGAACTGGTCTCTTTCTACCCCAACGCCATTCTTGTCGTTAGCAGCTGGACCCACATCGTTGACAAATTACCTCATATCCCTCTCTCCTTCCCTCCCTCTTTCTCTTTCTCTTTCTCTTTCATTCCTCCTCTCCCTTCGCACTTCCCCTGTCGAACGTAAGGGCTCTAGATCGGTGGTCACTCACCTCCAATTTGGAGGTCGGCAACCTCCTTCACATCCAACAAGGGGAGTGCGAAAAGAGAGAAAGAGAAAGAGAGAGGATAACAATTGAGGCAATAACAATTATATAAACCAACATAAAAAAAATATATTCAAACTTATGAAGTCATATCCACCGTAATTTCAACAACAATAATGGATGTCATCGTTTGACAGTGGTTGTTACTTTTTGAAGTGACAATTGCTCCAAGTACAAAAAAAAAAAATTAAATTAAAGAGCATGATAAGCACGCGGCATTGTAGAATTAGCGCCTCCGCATTATAATGTGGGCTTCTTTATTTTTTATTTTTTAAATAAAGGGATGACCTTTTTTAGTTTGCAAATATTAAGTAGTTGATTTAATATTAGGGAGTGTAGAATGAACTTATTTGTCATTTACTTAAATATTATAAAATTGAAGGTACCTTTGATGATACTTTTGTTTTGTATTTGAAGTTTTTCAAGTTTAAAGTATATAGGAATATAAATTAAATATCAAATCTCAAAGGTTTTTTTGCAAAAATAGTACATGACCATTTTTTTAGTTTGGGTATTAACCTGGAGAAACACTTTTTAGATTATCAATCTGCAACGCATGGATCTCTCGACATCTCTACGAAACAGTGTTTTGGTATATTGGAGTGACTGTCATGCAATCGTAATTGTGACTATATTAAGTTCAAAAAACTTTATGGTTCATAAATAGTTCAAATTTAGACTTGAGGGCAGAACCCTTGTAGTCTACAAAGTAAAACTAAAGCCTAAAACTTAAACAAAAATACAAACAGTGAAAAATCAACAAATGAAATAAGTTGTATGATGCAGCGCGTAGTGGGATTGACCGATAGGATTCACAAGACACGACTTTCCTTAGGTCTTTTGATTCTCTAGAATGAGAATAGCCAGTTAAACTAAAAGTCCATTGATTTTAACTACTAAATTTTAATAACTTTTTAGTTTAGGTATCAAAATTAAATAACATTTTAGATTATGTACTAGTTGAAAAGTCAAACAAATTAATAAAGTAAAAAGTATTAGAATTTACAAATATTACATCACATGCCACTACAATAAAAAAATAAAAATAATATTACATCACAAATATTACATTAATTTATACTATATTGCATTATAAAAAATAAAAAAATCAATTCAGTCACAACTTAATTGTGACTATCTTGGTAAATTAAAAAAGACAACTCACACCACTATACCATATATTTTTTTGAGTAAAAGTATTGTTTTGACCTCTATTTATACTATATTGTAGTATAATTTCTCTAAAAAAATTCAATTAAGTCACAATTTAACTGTGATTGTCTCACAACTTAGATGTGACTGTCGTTTAGTCACAACTAAATTTGAAGTTGTGAGTGTCGTACAGTCACAACTAAATGTGAAGTTGAGATTACAAGACACTCACAACTAAATGTGAAGTTGAGATTACAAGACACTCACAACTAAATGTGAAGTTGAGATTACATTAGCAAATTTTCAAAATAATATAAAAGCCTCAAGGGCAATTTTGTCAAAACCTTATAAATTTTAACTAGCACTCTTCATATGTGGGCCAAAGGATAAAAATGTCAAATAGAAAAGGCTCAAATCAAAGGGGGCTAACATATTAATTTGTGACCTAATCTAAAAACTACATTTAAATTTGGTAGTTTAATTGAAATATTATATAGTATTCATGCTATACCAAAAAATTATTGGAATTTGATATTTAATCCTAATTTTCTATTAAACTAATAAATTTTTAATCTATCAAAACAATAAGAAAAGAGGTGAAGTTCTCTCTCATATTTTCATTAATAATAATCCAAAAACCAACTATTACATCTTTAAACTTAGGTTTATATAGAGAACATTAAATCTAAATACCCAAAAAATCTTAAAACCCAAGAAAAGTAAAATCTTAATTAACTAAGTAAACAATTAAAAGGAAAGTCTTTACTTGCAAGAAAAGACTTCCAAAACATGGAAAATTAAATCCTAATTTGACTAGAAAAACATAAAGGAAATTCTTGGAGCAAAAGAAATCCTAAAACTTACAAAAAACACTTAAAAATTGAAAATAAAACCCAAAATTTGCCAATTGGAAGGAGTGAGATCGATCCCCTGTGATCCTCCTTCATAGGGATCAATCTAAAAACTAGAATCTCACGCCTTGTCGTGGGATCGATCCCACAGGTCATTTGATCCTCTTCTTCTTGCCATCAATCTATGGGGTTGATCCAAATGAGCGGGGATCAATCCTCAACTGCTTTGTACATTGTTTTACACTTTTTTTTTTTTTTTGCATTGAACATGCACAATCCCCAACTCTTCCTTTTCTTGGACCTCGTCGTTTCATTGAAGTTAATGCCAGTGCGGCCCACATCATTATGACTACAACTAAGTTAAAAGTTGTGAGCGTTCAAATATGGAGGAGTGCTCTATATATATAGAGGACTGTTCTAAAATTAATTAGTTAGTAAGTTAATATGAAACTAATCATATTTTTGGGTCCACCACGTAACAAATGTCATAATCCGAACCGTCCATTTGTTAGGTCATACTTCAAAGATCATTATTGTAAAAAATCAACTACATTAGAAATTATTTAGTCATCTAATTATGATTAAATAAATAAATGATCATTGTTTTCGATAAAAGCATATAAATAATTATTATCATAATCAAATGACTAAATGATTTTCGATTTTGGAGATTTTTTATAGAGATGATTTTTGAAGTAAGACTTAAAAAAAAAAAAAGGATACTTCGGATTTTGAGATTATCTTGTATGGTGGGCCCAACATAGTGGTTAGCTTTGTATTAACTTACTAACCAGTTAGTTTTAGAGCATTCTTATATAAAGCTAAAACTAACTGATTAGTAAGTAAATAGAAAGCTAACTACTTTGTTGGGCCCACCGTACAATGTTATCTCAAAATCCGAACCATCCATTTTTTAAGCCCTACTTCAAAGATCATCTTTATAAAAAAAATATCTAAAATCGGAAGTCATTTAGTCATTTGATTATGATCACAATTATTCATATGCTTTTATAGAAAACAATAATCGTTTATTTATTTAATCATAATTAGATGACTAAATGATTTCTAATGTAGTTAATTTTTATAATGATAATTTTTGAAGTATGACCTAAAAAATGGACGGTTCGGATTATGACATTTGTTATGTGGTGGGCCAAAAAATATGATTAGTTTTGTATTAACTTATTAACTAGTTAGTTTTAGAGCACTCCTTCATACATATATATATATATATATATTGCATTTATATAATGAACGTTTATGCACTCAACCCAAAATTCATCCAAATAATTACTAAGTAAACGGTAAACTACTTTATATATGATTTCTCTCATTTAAATTTATTTTCACTGACCAAATTATATAATGGTAAAAGCCTATAACTATAACTATTAAAGTAATATATACGTTGACATGCTATTTGGTTAATATATAGCAGTTGGTGGGTTGTAGGTCAATAACCACTACTCTTATTTGATTTTCTTCATGTTCCAGAAAAATGGGTCTACTCTCTTTACATTGCACAAGCCCAGCCTCTATTTTATTGACAACTTCTTTTCCCTCTTTTTCAATAAAAAGGGATACAATTTGTGGAGAATTATTGTTTTTTTATTTGTTTAGATGACGGATTTCTTGTCGAATTACATGATTTTTTTTTTTTCATTTTTTCATTTATTTTTTTTATAAAAAATACCTCAACATTTATGTTTTTCACAATACCTCCAAAATTCTAGGACCCAATCTTACAATTGCGTATGGGCATGAGGTAGTTAGCATCAATTTTTAATCCAAATATATAATAAGTAATGTTAAAAAATTGTCTTTGCAAACATTACATTGATAAAAAATACCCACATTTTAATTCTTTTCCGGCTAGTTACGGATTTGAGCATTGAGACCATCGTATAATTGTTAGTTAGTGACAGAATATTAGTGAGTACAATAACTATTATTTTTAGATGCATTAATGTAATAATATACCGCTATTATACAATAATAAATTTGATATAATTACTAGATGTTACTGATAAACAATATTAATGGTAGGTACTATTATTACTTGAAAACAATAATAAAAAATTAATACGATTACTTGAAAACAAGATAGAGTTGTCCTGATATTTGCAGAATTAGATTTTTAACATGTGATCAATCTCATTTGAACTTAATTTATCAATTATGTAATATATAATAATTAAATAAATACATTTACGAAAAGAAAAAATGAAATGGAAAAATACTTGTCTAGGTTGAAACATAATTACATGAAAGGATTAAGCATTTGGGTAAAATAGAAGTCAAGTCACAGTGAGGGAGTGGTAAGACTTAAGAGTTACTAGTGATACCGTTTTTGTGGGGGTATGTGTTGTATGAGTGATCCACGTTTGGCTCTCACTTTCGGTGGAAGCATTAGAAAATAAAATTGTCAGGTCCCGTTTGTCGTTCCCCTAGTCAACAAACATAAAACGGTGTCCTACAAGGGTCGGTGACAATCGGCACGTGTCGGTGCTCCACCATTCTTCTCTAATCATTTTCTATGAATATTTGTCAAGTCCACCACAGAAAGTTCTTCATCTTTTTAGAAATATCATGTCCATGCCCGAAAGATATTTTGTGAGTTTAAATGAAAAGAAAACGATAATCACCGACAGAAGATATATAACTTGAAATTGGATCAGAATGAAACATTCGGACTTGAAATATATGATGTAAGCGATAATCACCGACAGAAGATTTATAACTTGAAATTGGATCAGAATGAAACATTCGGACTCGAAATACATTATGTAATTATATTATTTAGAGTCCGAATGTCTGTTTCTGATTCGATCCCATAATTTATTATAGGGTAGAAGAATATTGTAATAGGATGATCAAATTCTTTAGATTTAATCTTTAATTTAAGTTGTTCAATTAGAAAAAATTAAAGATTATGATGTATTTCAAGTCCTACTATTGAGCTATAAGCTAGATGAGAGAACTCTTAATTTGTAATACATGATTTATGATCGGTCAAAACAATATTTCAATTCACTTTGGTATTACTATTAGATATCTATATATAACAAAGCTTTCCTACTGTGAAGTTGAGGTGACTAGATATATAATGAAACGTGTCTTTTGTTCCTGCATATTGTGGTTGCTTTCACTATCAATCTAGAGAAAGGGAAGATCTCTTGTTCCTCTTAGAAGTTAGAACCATTATGATTAATGGACAAATGAAGACTAGTCTTTTTCTTTGACCACCAATACTACACAAATTCAAATATCACAAACCTTTCTAGCTCTCGAGCTACATGAAGTTAATGGGCATTGATGCACATGCATGCGCATGTCATGGAATAATGGGACCCACGATATTCTCTACATATATAGTTTCTTGACATATATTGAACATGCATAAATAAGTGTGTCACAAATGATGGGCTATTTTTTTAATGTGATTCAATGGCATTATCACTGTTTTTTTTTGGCAAAAACAGATTATGTATGAAAATATTCTCATACTACTACGAGGAAGTTTTAAGTAAAGATATCCTATTTAAGAAAAATAAAGATATTTTATTTTGAACTTATAATTTAATGATTGAAATCATTTATATATTAGAGGACATTCTTCAAACATCATTTATACAAATTAAAGTTTAACCAAACCAAAAACTGATTATTCATTTTATTACTATTCACATTATTTTAATTTTATGTGATGGACTTTAATATCTATCAACATAGTTTAAATAACCAATCAATTACTAACTTGGCTAATTTTTACAAACATGATCTTTAAGAAGGGAATTAAAAAATTTATTGTTTCGATCATTGAACTCATTGTCAGATGGTCCGTAGATGTTCATATTTTTTCTTAAAATGAGAACATTCTTATTTGAAACTCTCTTTATATTGCAATTGAACACATAAAAGTATATGTTATAAGAATGTAAATTTGGATTATCTAAAATTATATTGACTCTTGATTGAAAGTGTAGTCTAATTCAAAATCTAACAATATAATTAAGTCTCTTATGTTGTCAAACTATATAATAAAAAAAAAAAACATTCCTCTATATATTTGCCCTTTTCTAAATCCAATTAATGAAATCATATACACATATATGTATATAAATAATTCCTGTTTTTTTTAAATCATTTCAAATAATAGGAATGGTGCATGACATTAATTCATCATTGGTGGTGGTAGTCTTCTTTGAAGTGACACTGTTAGGTGAAATGAATCAAGTTATGTATGAACAAAATAGATTTAAATTAATTATCTATTTATCTTGTTTTTTATTTGATTTAATCAGAATAATATATTTCACAATTTGTTTTCTATTATTGGATAATAAATACATAGTTATGACTGAAAGTCAAGCAAAAACAAGAAGAACAATAACAAGTAGAAGATCCGAATCTGAACAAACTAAACATGACCTACCTTTCCTCAAGGCCGGCCCTGAGCATGGGCCACTAGGTGCAACCGCCCAAGGCCCGAACTTCAAGTGGGCCCAAAAAAATTATATATATATTTTTTGGTCGAGAGAACATGATATTAGAAAAGCCCCAAAGGCAGATATACAAACAACAAGACAATCAAAACGACAACTAAATTTCCCAAATTTCTTCAACAAAAGCAAACCCTAAGCAAAACCTCAAGTAATTAGCTTAATTTCTACCCAAACCACAATGCAACTTATTGGAAAGTGTTTTTTGTTAAAGAATTTGGAAAGGCTGAATTGAAAGGGCCCATCGCTTTTCTCTCTCTCTCTCTCTCTCTCTCTCTCTCTCTCTCGCAGCGATCTTCCCTTCCCACTTCCCAGGCTTCCCTTAGTTCATTTCTTCAAGATCTGATTTTCTCTCTGACTCTCTCCAATATGTTATCTCAATTTCAGCTTTCTCTCAATCTCTCAAACTCTTCTGGAAATCCCAAATCCCAAATTAGATATTTCAAAGAAATTAGGGTTTGAATGTTAAAGAAAAAATTCAAAAGGTTTGATTCCTCTCTCTCTCAATTCTTACTCAATTCCTTTAACCTCATCTTTGATTTTTAATATTAACTGTGATTTTATTGTCAATTTGATTGCATAATAGAGTTGCTCAAATTGGACAGCAAGATGGACTTTGTAGGATGCATATCTACCTTTTTTGGAGATGATTGATGAGCTATTATATATGTTTGGCAAATTTAATGACTGCAACGTTTATTATTTTTTGTTCAAAGCTTGTATATCAAAAGATCCTATTGTTTTAATTATTTACTCTTTGTTTAAGTATTGTACAAACAATTGAAATTTTTTTATGTTTAATGCAAGAATCAGTGTGAAAAATTTAAATTTGATGTAAAATGGGGCCAATTCTAAATTTCACCCAGGGCCTCCCAAAACTCAGGGCCTACCCTGCCTTTCCGGGCATGCATCTTGATTTAACCAAAAAAAAAAAAAAACTGACCTATCATTTCTTGGGAGGTTGGTTCCTAAAGAACCTTGATGTTTAAGTCATATTCTAGTTTTCTAAGCTGTTTAATCTGAATTTTTGTTACTGAATTCGATCAATGTGCGTACCTTTCTTAGGCCATGCATGACAGAACAAGCACACATATTGATTGGTCATGTTAGATATTCAATTTAATCTTCAAGTACTTCAAGCTTTAAAAATACTACCAAGCTTAATAGCTTATTCATTATCAGCTAGAAATTATTAAGAATTAATTATCCTAAGCTACCTTTTACTTATTGTTTTTACTCTCCAATACACCAATTAATTTTATTTAACAACAAGGTAAGTTGTAGCTTAGGTAGCTTATTTTGAAATCTTATCAATTATCATTTTCTTTCCTTTTTGCCTTTCTTTTTCTTCTCTCTCCCCCCGCTATGTCTCTCTTCTCTTTCCTCTTCACCATCTTCTTGTTCTTGTTCTTCGCAGAGCAAGCACCTCGGGGACGAACACCACCACCACGAGCAGCTCTGCTGTCAACGGCCTTGAAAATCTCAACGTTGACCAAGAAGCAATGGATCTGCTCCGAGCTCGATCGAAGCCTTTTGGATCTGCTCTGACCACTCAGGCTTCTCCTCGATTGGGCATGATCACAGCTCATGGTAGACTCCTACTTTGATTTCTTATCAATAGAAAGTTATTCATTTTTTTTTAAAGCTCAGTTTCTGAAACTGCAATTTCTGGAACGTTGTATGTGAACTGAAACTGCAGTTTATTAGAGTTGCAGTTACTAACTGCAGTTTCTTAGAGTTGCAAGCTTGCAGTTGCAGTTACTAATTGCAAGTGAAACTGCAGTTTATTGTAGACTTGCAGTTGCAGTTGCTAACTGCAGTTTTTTTTTTAAGCTCAGTTCTGAAACTGCAATTTCTGGAACGTTACTAACTGCTGTTTCTGAAACTGCAGTTTATTAGAGTTGCAAGCTTGCAGTTGCAGTTACTAATTGCAAGTGAAACTGCAGTTTATTGCAGACTTGCAATTGCAGTTACTAACTGCAGTTTCACTTGCAATTAGTAACTGCAGTTTATTGCAGACTTGCAGTTGCAGTTTCTGAACTGTAGTTTTTTTTTTTTTAAGCTCAGTTCTGAAACTGCAATTTTTGGAACGCTGTAAGTGAACTGAAACAGCAGTTTATTGAAGTTGCAACTGCAGATCATGTGTAGATGCAGGTGAAACTGCAGATTATGTGTAGATGCAGGTGAAACTGCAGATTAAGTGTAGATGCAGGTGAAACAAGGTTGCACAGGGATCTAGCAAGTTTGTAGCATGTGGCTCACAAAAGAAGAATGAGCTGTTGGATTTTTATACAATGTGGCCCGCAAAGAAATAATGGAGCTTTGGGTGTGTTTGATTAAGAAAAAAAGTTGTCAGTACCTGTTTATTAATGGACTCAATTATTAATTACCTGGTGTCAGGGTGTGGTCTAACATGTATTTGAATCATATATATTAATTTACACTAATTAATTAAATCACGTAATGCATATATATATTTTATTATTGATGATGAATCAATATAGAGTTCTTTATTAATTAGTCACAGCATACAATTTTTTTTAATCATAAAACCAAACTTCTAATCTATTTATTTTTAAGCCACAAAAAAAATTTCTAAGCCACAATTAAAAAAAAAAAAATCAAGTATAGAGCATTCAATACTATTCAAACTTAAGAATACCCAAGTAAGGTATTCAAGCATATCCAAGTTTTAGTTTAATTTTTTTAAAATTTTTTTTGAGAGTTTAGGGTTTATAGTATAGTATTAATTTAGAATTTAGGGCTAAAGCTCTAAAACCCTAAATATGAAGTTATAAAACCTAAATTCTAAATGCTTAAATCTTAAAACAATACTACATCATTCAACAAAGTATAATTCTACAAAATTATAAAGTGTAACTCTACAAGAATTACATTCTGCATCATAACAAAATAAAGTGTAATTCTGTGAGGGTTACATACAGCGTTAGGAAAAAAATTTAGTTCTAAGCCACTCCTTGTGGTTTAATTATAAATAAATAGATCTTTTACATGGGTTTATAAGTGAAACTTATAATTTTTTGTGGCTTTTTGCTAATTTACTTATCTATATAAAATTGATCGGAGGGAGTGCATGAAAATGAGAACTCACATATAAATATATTAATGGACTACTCATCGTGATGGAAAACCTTCTCTGTCATTAGTTAATTAAACCCTAAAAGAAGACCCACTAATTAATTATCTAATTCTTCTAAAAAAAGATAATTATGTAATTAACAATAATTTTAAGGGGCAATTGTCACTTAACAATAATTCCAAAACGAAAAAACCCATGATCACCCGACCCACCTACAAAAATACAGTGACAGGCCGGTCCACTTTCTTAAGCCGAGCGCTCAGCAATTGTCACTGTGCAACAATAGGTATTTAAATTGCAAAAAACACCCTTATCATAGTGTTATTAACTGCCACTATCGCACAATGATTGTCATTGTGCGACAGTGACAATTTGTCCAGTTAAAGAATAAAAAACCCCCTACTGAACCCTCGACACAAAAAACACGGAACATACATATATAACATGAGCTTTTTTGTACAAGGTGAACCTACTTATCATTGCAAATTTTTAGGTGGGTTTGTTTATCATTAAGAATTGTAAAATGAAATTTAAAGTAATTTACTTTAATTATAATTAATACATTATTAATTATATCATCTGCCTCCAATCTACCACAATGTCATTTGGACAACAATGCTTGAATTACGACACTACTTACCTCATCACTTACAAGTTACACCACCCTATTTAGTTAACAATGGTGATTGGTGAATGATAGAGAATGCAGCAAGGTGTGTTTTGCTGTCATTGGTTAATTAGAAACATAGGTTTCCTCGAAATGAAGTGTTTAAGTATCCATGAAAGTTGACAATTAATTAGTTAATTAATTAAAAGATTATCATTTCGGTGGCTAACTTATGAGATCGAGTTAAAGTCAAACCCTAGAGCTAATTGGACAATCAGAGGAAGTGAGTGCACTGACTATATATATAGAACGATATCCTTGTTGGCCCATTTTGGTAATGGCCAGCCTCAATTTCAATAAAATATGCATGCGATTAATATTATATATTCCAAGTAATTAATTGTTCATGCTCATTAATTTGCTCAGTTGGTGATGATCGAGTTGAGAATGAGTGATGGGTGAATAATTAATGGTGGTCCACACGCTTCCCTTCAATTCCAAGAGTTTTAGTTTTGCAAGCTAACACAGAATCGTGAATGTTTCAGCATACAGTTCCTCCCACCTTTGTATGCAGGTGGTGTTTGACAAACATACATATAATATATTATATAGAGAGGAACTTTTATTAAGAGATCTTTTAGATAAGTTTATTAATAAAGGAATATTCTGCATTGTAATTTGATAACGAGGACTCTACTTTCAGGTTTCTATTCAACGGTCATTATTAAAATTAAACAAATTGAAATTCATTAAAATGTATGTATCTATACTTCAATTCAAACCCGTTTTTTATTTGTTCATTTTTAGAATAGATAGTTATAGTCATAATCAAGAACATAATGGAAGAAAGAGAAATAATATAGCCCCATAAAGCTTATATAGCACACTATTTAAATCATCTCATTGTGCAGAAATATTAGCCAGAAACTTTGCTGCGAATTGATAGGTAATGCTTATTGAACCTGGGCTTGATTGCATTACTCAATATTTACTACTTTAGATCATGTTTTATTAGAGTATGCACATTGGTTTTGTTTATAGCTATAGCTATATCATGGTTATAGCTATAGCAAAACCATTATGCTATTAGAGCATGTGCATTGGTTTTAGCTATAGCTATAGTTTTTAGCTAAAATTACAAACTTGTACATTAGTAAATGCTTTTAGCTTTTAGTCATTGGTTGCCTCCACCCAGTCGCAATAACGAAGCTTAGCATGGGTCCCAACCGCAGGATATTCTCCAATCAGCGTGCGCTACATTCTCAATTTCTCTCTCTTGCCGACAACGCCTGTGCACATGGGATCCTATCTTTTCTTGACTTTTGAGCTTTAGCTTAGCTAAATGCTAACCAATGTAGTGGATATTTATGACTTTTAGCTAAATTTTAGCTTTAGCTATGGCTTATAGCTAACCAAGCCACATGCTCTTACAACCCAAAATTTGTACTTTAACAAGAGGATGTACAATGATTTATGCTATGCTAAATTGCTAAATGCTATATTTAGCACAATATTTTAGCTTTAGCTATAATTTTGTGGGTTTGCTCCGATGACACAAAAGTTAAAGATAAAACATCCTAATAAGAAGCCACCACATGGATTCCACTCACAACATTTTTCTCCAATTTTTTTCCACTTTATTCTGGCCAGGTCACTTGTCTTGATTCAAGACATTGCTATGCTAAATTTTGTTGCTATATTTAGCACCAAAATTTAGGAAGTGACAAATTAACATTTAGCAAATTTTGTTGCTTTCCTAAACATCTTATGTTAAACGGAATTTAGACAATATTCAATTAAAAGTCAATTTAATCTATGCTCCAAATTTATGGTATGTCAAAAGAACACTTCTATTAATACTGATAACATTTCAAGAATAAAATATGAATTTTTTTTTCCTAGGGCAGGGGCTGTGCGAATGCAAGCCCCCGGTAAAATAAATTATGACGTAGGCTCTCCCACTTGGGGAGACCCTATGTGCCTCTCCTGAGTGCAATGGAGGTCACCAACCTAGACCATGAGTAAGGTTGTTTGCTTCATAGAACAAATTAAGATGAATAATTTTGTAAAAAGAATTTGGAGTGATGACTCAAATTAGTGGAAGATGGATAATCAAGAAGAATTGTTCAGATGGATGTGAGTAGCTTTTATTCATAGGTGAATGGGCTCAACTGGCCGTAGCTAAGTTTAGTTGGACCAAAATAAAGAACCCACTTACAACTTCAACAACTAGTTGGACTAAAGTAAAGAATCCAATGAAAGGCTGTGCTAGTTAGACTAAAATTATGAACCAAATAAAAGTCCTACAGTTGCTTGCGCGGACCAATTAAAGGGTCCAATAAAGCAAGTGAAAGTTAATGTAGTCTTTAAAGCAAAGGAAATGGTCCAATAAAGCTAGTATCGGCCTATTGGGCCCAACCCTATGCTATATATTCTCTCGCGGGTTCAACTCATGGTATTGCAATTGGAATGAATTTTGATGGTGTCTGCCATCAATCATGATGTGGCTACTTATGGTAAGGTGTAATTTAGGGGTGTGATTTGGATTGGAAAATATGAATTAGACTAATTCTAATATGAAAATTTCCAATTTTGGAACGTCCGAATCAAATTCGAAATCCAAAAATGTCAAATTCTGAAAAATTAAAAAAAAAAAATTAGAATTGGAATAGGAATATTTTTGTAAATTCCGATTCAATCCGAAAAATTCCAAAATTTTTCAAAGACATTTCGATTCGATATTTCGAAATTATGCCAATTTATTTCATATTTATATTAATATTATATCATTTATTTAGTTTTCTACTATATGTTTCATTAATTTGTTATTTGTTTCAAACATACACATACATATATATATAAAAATAACTAATACTATTAATATAGGGAGGTGATTTTCGCACTTATCTTTTCTCCGTTTGCACTCCATCTCCTTTTTAAATGTATTTTGTATATTTTTATTATATATTTTTCCAAATCTACCCTTTATGGTTGTTGAATTTTTATTTTAATTATTTTTCAGTAATAATTATTTTTTCCTAAATTCTCTCATCGTTATTAAAAAAATAAAAATAAGTAATTTTCTCTCCCCCTCATTGTATTTCTTCATATTGCATCTCTTTACCTTCTAAGCCATTTTTTTTTCTTTTGTGATCCAGTCTTGTTTGTGCTTTCAATCATCATTCTATACTTTCATTAGGAAAATATTTAGTCTGTCATATTTTTTTTTCGTTTTCTTCATGAGGATCATAATTTATGTATCTTCTTCTTCTTTTGATGGTGGGTTTTGTGTTATGAAATCAATTGGGGTTTTCAATTAGTCTACTCCCTCATTTTTTGGTCTTTTGACACTGGCAAGAAAAATGTTCCCATAGCAACCACTACTATTTGTAGCATATTTGATTTTTTTAAAAATGAATGTCACATGATAGCTTAATAAGAAAAGAGAGCTAGATATACTATATATCAAGAAGACAAACAGAAGTGTAGAGAATTACATAAGTTTTTCTTCCTTTTTAAAAGAGAGTTATAGAAATAGATATATTATTATAACAATTTTTAAAAATTAAATGTGTAGGATTTAATGTTGCATATGTGACATTCTATAATTAAAAGCTAAAAGGTATATGTGGAAAATAAATAATAAAAATATATACAAACATTTAAAAAAATAAGGAGTGCAAATGGAGAAAAGAGGAGTGTGAAATCACCTCCCTTAATATAAACATATGTATATTATAAATATATGTGTATCATAATAACATAAATACTAACAAAACACCCACATTTTTTGTACGTGTAATTACTAAATATTTGAGTTTATTATATTTAAAATTTCAAACATGATATATATATATCATGTGTGTGTGTGTGTGTATCTAGTAGTGACATTTATTCTTACCATGTTGGATGAGGTCCAAAGATTAATCCCCTCCTCTAAATATTAGATATGAGCTATTATACTAAAAAAAAAAGGAGTAACGTGAAAATTCTGATTTTTTATCTGAAAATTTTGAATTTTTATCCCAAAGTTTCGAAATGTGATATTCCAAAAAAATCCTAAAATTCTGAATTGGAATGAGATATTGTAATTTTAATTTATTGGAATGGAAATTGAAATAGAAATTTTTTGAATTAGAATTGAAACATCCTATTTCTGATCCGATCCGTCCGAAACACACCCCTAGGTGTAAATGAGCCAAGGTCATCAAATATCAATGTATTTAAGTTCAACCTAAATTCACCTAATAGCTATGAAATCAAAGTGTATTTTTATGTATTCACTTTTACTCAACTAGTTTAGTTGGACATAATGCTTAAATTGATTTATTCCTAGAATTACAAATAAAACTACAGGTTTAATAAGAACTTAGTTGAAAAGCAATCAAAAAATAAATTGTATTGAGTAGATTGGAGTCTAGAGATGAACGTACAACATTTCATTTTATTCAAACAATAATTTAATTGTATTGAGTAATTCAATAATTATAGATAATAAATTGAATTGATAATAGAAAATTTTTTAAAAAGTAAAAATTACTAGCTACTATTGGATTTGTGATGGGTACGTAAGATAGTCTTTCAATAAAAATAATTTTATTTTGATATTGAAAATAAAGAATGATGTGTATAATCACCAAAAAATTAAATAGTGATATATATATATATATACTAATAATTTTATAACATAGGATTAAAGCACAAATTAAGGCACAAGCATTGAGGCCCCAAATTTGTTCCCTTCTAATAACGAGGGCTGGTAAACAAAATAAACCCAACCGTCTTTGTTTTTGTTATTTAATAATTTCATGTGATATTAAGGTTATAAGGAATTGATTATACTGTCAAAACATTAAGGTAAAGATAGTGATGCAAATTCTTTAGTTCATCCCTTCCACATGCAAGTAGGATTAAGGTGTACACAAGATAAAGTACATCCAGTCATTGCTTAAACAAGAAAATAGGATCACATA
The DNA here is from genome assembly GCF_963921425.1 of Dryas octopetala. NCBI lineage: Eukaryota > Viridiplantae > Streptophyta > Magnoliopsida > Rosales > Rosaceae > Dryas > Dryas octopetala. The sequence goes on from NC_141369.1 coordinate 8,508,529, forward strand.
ACTTGACCACAATTGCTGTATTCACCTACTGAGCAGAGAGTGAAGACACATAAATCTAATCCACTTATTTCCCTTTTTTTCATCGATCCCTAACCTAGCTAACCTAACAATTATATATGCATGGTTAGGTATACCACTTGCCAAATATGCTCAAATACACTACCATCTATCTCAATTGAGTCAATTCGTCAATAAAAGGACAAGTCTTAATGTGGGGTACTACTTAACTTTGGACCCTGCGTAAAAGCAAAAATTATTTCCAAGCGTAATTTTTCAATTTTGCCAATTAACTTTGGCCCCTTATGTCAATTTAATTTGTCTCTAAAAACTTCAAAATGCATCAGACATTTAAAATCTGACAACAATTTAAAATGTTAATAGAAATTATCATATTTTTCAGTAATTAACTTACTGTTGGGCTCCGCATGCATCCATCTTAATTAAGTGGAGGCGGTTAATACATGTGAGAGTAATTCATGCATTAACCAATAGGCAACATATAGTTAGGGGTCACCAAAAAACCCAAGGCCCGAAGCCCACTCGAATCCCGCCTGGCCCATTGGGCCTGAAGTCCGATTTGGCCCGAAATTTGGGCTGGCCCAGTCCTGCCCAAATAGTCATTGGGCTGGGCTTGGGCCATCCCCTTGAAGCCCACGGGCCACCCAAAGCTCGGCCCGCTTAGGTCCGCCCGAAGCCCGCCCGCTTAGGCCTGGCCCAAAGCTCATTTACACACAATATATCTTCAATAAAAAATATACGATTTTGGCTATGTTGTGAATCGAATATGAAACCTCATGGAATAAACTTCAATTCTCAACTAACTGAGCTGACTAAATTATTTGTCTAATTGATGAATCATAACATATTTAATAGGTTTTTCGTTTGTATACTCTAATAAATTATTAATATGCTTATTAAGTTATTATATAATACTATAATCATATAATGTTAGTAAATAGTAATAGTGTAAACTGTGTAATATCATAAATAATAAACTTTTAAACTTATATACAACATTACAAATTTACAACTATAGTTATTAAATTTATTATAATAAATTTTTATAATACAACTATAATTAAAGTTATTAAACCACGATCGTTTATTAATTTAACGATTTGAACCGTCCATTTTTTATGTTGATAGTCAGAGATCATCCTTATAAAAAATCGGCCAAATAGGAATTCATCTGCCCATTTGAATGTTCAATTATCATTAGAAAAACCACGATCATTCATTAATTCGACCACCATTACGTCACTCTTACATCTCCAATTGAGTTAATTTTTTACAAAAATTCTCTTTGAGTGGGGAACTAAAGTTTGAACGGTTCGGATGATAATGAGAATTGCTCTACTACAGCGGTAGCATAAAATTACATAGGTATTGGCAGAGATGTTCTCATAGTCTCTGCAGATAACATTTATTCTCAAAGTGAATGGATATTAAATTCGGGCTAGACCCATCATCTTTGCTCCATGAAAAAATATTTTGATACATTACAAGGAAGAAGGGGTTTGTCCTTCTTACCCAATGGATCTAAGTGTAACGCCATAGATGTGAGAACCATAAAGATAGAGAATGTTTGATGAAGTAGTGACGTCATACTTACCCCCAAACAAAAATTTTGACTCTTAGCCCTCCTGAAGTTTTAATATTTCTAATGTGCTTCCCACCATCATCTTTTTCTAACAATCTGTTAAATTTGTGGGCGTTTTTGTCCATTCACTATTAGACCCCGATTAGACTCCTCCCCTTCACTCCCTAACCTTTCCCTCCTTTTTTTTTTTTTTTTTTTTCCCAATAGATTTACCCCCAATATGGAAAGGTTGAAGGAAGAGTGGTGTGATTATTAATTAGGCTTATAAATTGTGGATTCGGAGTAAATATGCAGGACTAAAAAAAGAGGGAACTCAGTAAATGTTAAGGAAGGAGGGGGAAGAGTCTAATAATGTGGGTCAAATGTGGGGGGTGGGTGGGGTAATGATAGTTAATGGAAGAAAATGCCCATAAATTTAACGTTCTATTAGAAAAGGTTGACGGTGGGAGGTATATATATTACAAAAAACTAAAAGTCGAGAAGAACTTAGAGCCAAATTATTTATTTAGGAGACAAATGTGAACTTGAGTGATAGTTCGAAAATGTTGCTAAAATTTTCCTCTGCTTTTTTGGTGTGAATGAAAAATCACTACAGCAGAATCCCAGAAAGACTGCCGGTAAAACAAAAAATTTTACTGCACGTCACGGGTATTTTTGAAATTTGAGTCCATAAGGAGAGTCTACTAGGATGAGGGGGGGGCATGGTATCGAAAGCTACTGCCAGGAAACGACTGACCAGAACAAATTGAACCACCATCACTCATTCACGTTCTCCCTTGGATATATTAGATAAGATTATGGAGTAACCTCCACGTGGCGCGAACACAGTGGTGTCTAGCGATAAGGCTAGCATTCAAAGTGTTACGCTGCTTCTGTGGTCTATATGGTGTAATGTTATCACTTGGACGATCCACTGGTCACGATTTGTTTGAAATAAAGTCCAAGCAATTTGGACCCTAAGATATGGTATAGCTAATCAGACCATTATATATAGGAAGTATAGAACAGAACCTTAGCAACTCAACCAAAAGAGAAAAGCCTCCTCTAGCAAAGAAGCAGAGAAAGCAGCTAGCAATGGCTTCCTCCATGATCTCATCGGCTACCGTCGCTGCTGTGTCCATTGACCGCGCTGCCGCGGCACAAGCCAGCTTGGTCGCACCATTCACTGGCCTCAAGTCCTCCTCAGCTTTCCCCACCAGGAAGACCAACAATGACATTACCTCTCTCGCAAGCAATGGTGGAAGAGTGCAATGCATGCAGGTAATAACTAACCAACTAGATGCATGTTTAGTACAAACTTCGTATGGCCTGGGAAGTGCATTATTAGTTTCGAGCATTAAATTTTTAATTTATGATATTAATTAAATTTACAATTTGATAACATAATATGACGACGGACTACGATTTGTGTGATGTTTTAAGCACAGGTGTGGCCTCCACTTGGATTGAAGAAGTTCGAGACTCTCTCCTACCTCCCACCACTTTCTCCCGAGTCCTTGGCCAAGGAAGTAGACTACCTTCTCAAAAATAAATGGGTTCCTTGCTTGGAATTCGAGTTGGAGGTCAATTTCCTTTAAATCTAATTCTTGTATTTATTAATTTTTTTGGTATTTTGCATTATTACTTTTGAGTACTGAACTTATTTGTACTATCTCAATCTACTATTTAGTGTAACCCGTAGTACTAAATTTTATTTTTATTAAAAAATATTATATATACAAAATGGTTAGTTGAGACAGTATAAATAATTTAATTATTATATTTTTGTAGATTTGTTTCCTAATTGAATATATTATTGTGGTGTATAGCATGGATTTGTGTACCGTGAGCACAACAAGTCACCAGGGTACTATGATGGACGTTACTGGACAATGTGGAAGCTGCCCATGTTTGGCTGCACAGACTCTTCACAGGTGTTGAAGGAGGTTGAGGAGTGCAAGAAGGCTTACCCCAGTGCCTTCATCCGTATCATCGGATTCGACAGTTTTCGCCAAGTGCAGTGCATCAGTTTCATCGCCTGCAAGCCTCCTGGCCAATAAGTTATCTAAGTTTCAATTCCTCCATCAAACTCAATGTCCCCTTCTAAAGGGTCGGTTGCTGTTTAATTGTTTATGTTTGTAATATTTTATCAGGCTGTGCATGCACTGCCTTTGTTTCTCTTTGTTTCTTTCAAGACAATCTCTTTTGTTTTCGAAATTTGGTATTTCTTGGATTCCGAATCGAGCAGTTGAGAATTTATTAATAAAGGGTATCCGTGTTTTGCCATATTGCTTTTTTTTTTTTTAATTTATTTATTGAGTAATACAAATGTACCATGTTTACTAAAATAATCACATAAATTCGTCATGGTCTCACAGAAATGAGAGTCACTCACGTATACTTATATGATACTTTTTAACAGTATAGTTAATGATATTAATTATGAGTAAACGTGGTACAAATACTTTGCTGATAACATTTTAATTTGTCACTTAGTTTTATAGCTTTAATGTGTTAACCATTTTTTGTGATCTAATTTATCTTTCTTGTTCCTTATTCCGAAGTATGTAATTAAGTGTATAATGCTATATATATACACTTGTAGAGGGGAAATGCTTAATTTCATGTACCCAAAAAGAAAAATGTTTTTTAACGTCTGTTTAATGTGGAAATGTTTAAATTAACAAGAGTGATTAATTTCTGGTAGAATACTGGTGTAGTTTGGCACTAGACTCAGCCACTCAGGTGATAATTTGAGAAAAACATTTAACATTTAGTTCAATTGAGCCAAACCTAAAGAAAACCCCAGCACAAAGCGAATCGCGATCCATGGCTTTCATGGCTGGTATTTGTTCAAGCATCAAGCCAAAATTAGGATTCAAATTACTAATTTAATTCCCTAAAATTTGTCTGATAACTGGCATGGATATAAACTTCATAATGGGATGTGCTTGCCTTTTAGTTTTTCTTGTATGTTAATTTTTACACATGATGTTATACAACTTAACTGTTATTATTTTGTTGTTTATGTTATTTTCCAACCCTTTTCACATGTGGAGGCAGATCGGTGAATTTAGGTCATACTTGATTCTGGCCAACCTCGAGCTAATCAATATTTGCCACTCAAGCTTAAGTTTTTTTGTTTTTGCTAGGTAAAATGTCATTATGATTAAGATAGAAAAACACCACGTGGCCAACATCCAACCACATAAAAACAGAACAAACAAAACAGTAAAAGCCAAACATCAACAAACCACAAAACCTAAAGACATGATGAAAACATTGAAACCAAACTCAGTCTTCAGGCTAAGCTCAATCCTTTTAAGAGAGAAACTTTATATAAGCCACAATTAATTCAGCCACTCGTTGATAACCTGCTTCTTCTAGCCTCCACTTGTGCTAGCTTTTTGGTTTTGTTTTTGGTTTTGTTTTTGTTTTTGCTTTTGCTTTTGTTTTTGCTTTTATTTTGTGTTTTTGTTTTTACCAAGCCTTTACTTATGCTCGGATTAATATAGTGGCTGATTTGTTGGACCCTTGATAGCAACGCTTATGGACATCATTTATCCAGATAAAGAAGCAGATAAGAGACTTTTCAAAGTTGACACACTAAAATAAAAAATTTACCCAATACAATGAAGATGGCAGAACCACAGAATTGAGCTCATAACATAATGTTCTTTTTTAGAAAAATCATATTAGGGTTAATTATAATTTATCCAACTAAACTATTGGGAAGTTAATTCGTACTTTGCTTCCCAAATTAATATTTTTGACAGTACGTTAAACTCTCATACTGTGTTCCATCAAACAAAAGATCCCAATCCGTCAATTCTCCGTGATATTATTGTGGGTAAATTTACCCCTTAATCCAGCATGGTAACACTTCACTTGATCTCGGAAAAATCTTGAAATTGCATGTCGTGGAACTTAGGAGGACCACGCGTACATGGACATGAACTCTACACGAACATGATGATTTTATTTGATTAATGTGGTTATTAAGCATGACTTGAGAGTGATGAGTCACATATCAAACGACCTTGAATTTCAATCTCCTAAGCCTTCGAAAAATTTGTTAGAATTGATGGGGTGGATAGCCAACCCCAAAGGCTCTTGGATGGACTACAATTGATATACATGTGTAGATCAGTAAAATAGGCCCTATTAAGAATGGACAGTCTTGTTACTTCTTGCGATGAAATGCAAAGGGGTGGTTTGTGAAATTTAGTATTTGATTATTTTCCAATGAATGCTACAGACAACTATTGTACAAATATATAGGACGTTGAACAATTCTTGGTGAACAAGTAAAAAACAAATGGAAAGTAACTACAAAAGGATGGATTAATTATATTCTAATTGTCCTTAATTTCGGCATATATATCTCCGACATCCATGCAATATCAAATCTTCAAGATTCTCAACACTCTCCCTCAAGTTGGAGCTGAATATTATGAAGTCCCTTTGTATGTCAATGATCCAAATTAAATTATCTCTTTCCAATGGCTTGGTAAAAATGTTTTGAAGTTGAAGGGAAGAGGGTATATAAGAAATTGAGATCAACATATATGACTTGTATCTTTTTGCGAATGACATGACAATCTATCTCAATGTGTTTGGTGCACTAGTGAAAAACTGGGTTGACTACTATGTGGAGTGCAGCCTAATTATCATAATACAAAGTTTTTGGACTCGAATGAATAACATGAAAATGTTGCAAGATATATCTACTACTAAAAAGCTAATAGATCGAGGACGTACTGTTAAAAAGCGTCCTCTACGATCATAGAGTACGCTTGTTAAGTGTCCTCAATCTATGGCAGTGTACTCTATTCTTCTTACTTCACCAATTGCCCTCTATGATCATAGAGCTAGGATACTTGTTAAGTGTCCTCTATGGTTACATTATATATACTATCCTCTGCGCACTCGCGAAACAGCTCTTTCTATTGCACAAACATCAATATTTTGGAAAGCGCACGTAATCAGTTTAATAGGTTGTTCCTACATATATGTTTTTTTTTTGTTTAACATAATCAATGAGTTGAAAATTTGGAATCATATAAAAGCTTAACTAAATAATTTTAACTTGCACAAAATGAGAAAAAAAATATAGGCTAAAGAAGATGACTGTTAAATACTTGACCAACATAAGCTCTAATTTATATAATAGCAAAATATATCCTCTCACATTAGCGAGTTATATATAGCCTCGATCCTCTAATTTTTATTAGCTAGTTGAGCCCCATAATGCAAATAAGCCAATCCCCATCCCAACGCAATCCTTTGGTGAATTGGCCAACTAAGCTTAGTGAAAATAAAAATAAGAAAAAAAATTCATTTAGATAATGCTATAAATAACTCTAAAATTTGAAATAAAAGTGCTAGCAATATGAGTGAATACATAAGCATAAGAAAAAAAAAAGTCAATTATGGATAGCGCTTAATTTGGACATTACAAATACAGATTGATCTAGATTTACATATTAGGCGTGATCTATATGGTATTCAACCATATTCATTAGACCCTTATGTATTTGGGAGGTTTTACCTTAGCTTAGGCATAAGTTAAGCTAGTTTGGTTTTACATCTGTCAGATAGATCAGGAAAATAAATGAGAATTGTGGATCTGATTGATTCAATTATATATGTGAGCGCTTTCTATGGATGATTTCTAGAGGACTTCATTCCTTATTTTCTGTTGAAATTATAGGTGTTATCATTTTTATTCAGTCACAAGATCTGTTTCCACTCGAAACCAAAATCAAGGGTGGAATGAAAATAACACAAAATCTAATGGTATTTTCACTACAACATTATCTAGTAAAGGTCACCAATTTTTTTTGTAGGCTATTGATGCAACTACCACTATATTTGGTATAGATTGCCAATTGCCACCTTACAGTTAGTCTGTCACACATCGAACCCCGGATATGCGACAGAGGCGCCTTTCTTGAATATCCCGAGGAATTAATACCAAAAAATCGGCGTTAACTTCCCAAGACAGCCAAGAAAGGTTAAGCCTTTTTAATTTAAATGGACCAGGTTGGATCAGAGTACTCAGTACGTAATATGATATTTTAAGAAAATAATAAGATCAAAATAAATATGTAGATATAAATTAACCAACCCGTTAGGTTGAAATAGTTAAATCAACATAAAAAGAATTACTAAAGTATAAGTAAAACCTACATAAGTTTACAAAATGATTCAACCAAAAGCATCATTGTTCAAAATGGGTTCCTAATGGAAAATACCAATGGAAAAGCAAAAGACATAAATATAGAGACCTTGAGACACCAGACAAGAGAATCCAAGCTGTGCACCCCTCAATCAAGATCTCCTCCAAAAGGTAAATCTATATAAGCAAGAGAAAAGAAAACAAAACCAAAAAAGTAGGAGGTAAGCATCACATATGATCATAACTTCCCTCAGGGGACCCTGCTAGGTTTGAAAATTTTTTAAAAAACATTTCCTTATGAAAGATTGATTTTCAAAATCTCAAAACATTTCTACAAATTCGATTTAACACCTTTGTTGCAGCAATATATGATAGACATGCATAAAAACCCATAAATAATAATAACTCAGATGATCGATACACATTAGGTACGACTATGGCCATCTATTAAAAGAAATAGCATCCATAGCGAGAGTACCATGGTAAAAAGAAATAGAAACTCGCAATTGAAGAACCGTATCACTGCCACCTGATCAATCATGGGTCCTCGCTTCGCACAAGCACACCTAGCCACGTGTTAGCTTGGCTAAACTCCCCATAATATACTGATTAATTCATCTAGAAGGTTTAAGGATTTGAATCCAAGATCACGTACCACGCTACCCGAACTCTCAGACCAAACACACTAAGCATAGTAGCATGTTCTGACAGTTTTAAAACTACACATACACATACAAAGTCCATAGTCAAGAATGTAGGATAAATCCCCCTACATGGAATCCAATGCTCTTCAAGTATTCTCTTCCACAAGTCTTCCACATTCGCGCATGGTCCTATCTTGGCAAATCCTCTGTAACTAGACAATATGACAATGTTAACCTCTTAACAACTCGGTGACTGAGTTTCTGATAGAGACAAAGTTGACAAAAGAAAACAAACTCTAAGTTATGAACGATTAACAATAAGGGAAGACGATATGACATTTTCTATAGTCACACATCGCTAGTCACCAGTCTTAAGTGGACTAAACTCTACTCTTTAGAAGTTACTTAAAAGCTTACAAGTTTCAAGTTTTATCTTGAAGTTAAACCAATTGACTATTTGCTTTTTCTCAAAGCAATTCATCAAAATAATTTAGATTAATCCAACTTAATCTCTGCAATAGAAACTTGCTAATTATAGCATGCTAATTATCTTTAATTAAACAATTAAATCACCAAAATAAAGCTAAGCATACTTAATTAATAAATAAATTCTACTTAATTAACCTAAGCATACATCTTAAAATTAAAGTCTAAAAATAAATAAATAAAGCAGAAATATAAAAATACTTACCTGGTTGTAGACCTCCAAAGCTAGACTCCACTCTTAAGAACTTCTTCTTGCACTCCAACACTTTTAAACTATGAAATTTTTTTTTCTCTTTTAGTATGTCTCTTCTTAAAGAGACTCCCAAAGAACCGAGTGAGTAACTCTAACTTCACTTGGTGGTGCAAGTGAAAATGAGGGACAATGGTTCTCTATTTATAGGCACTAGGGAGTTGAGAAAAGTTGTAAGTTTCTAATGTGTGACAAATTGTACTAAAAATACACAAAGAAGTGTTAACATCTGAATGGAGTTGAGAAAACTCGGCCAGACTATCCATTTACAAAGACGAAACGGGAAGGCGGACTGGGATTGAAGACCCGCGGCTTATTGGGATCCGGTGTGAACAGTGAGCGGCTGTCATGAAATCAACGGCCCAGTCAAGTCACTTAAATGATGTCGGACGCTCGAGATTAAAACATGAGCCTTGATTTAGTGTGACGCATGCTACGGAGCCTAGTGTGAGCTAACCCACCTTCACCTAGTCAGCAATGTGTCAGCGCATTCGGACCAATTGCATTGCGCCACGCTTTGCGTGTTAGTCCAGTCAGCTTCTACTTTTTTTTTTTTTTTTCCTATTTTCTAATTTCTCCAAACTTCATTAATTCACCAAAAATAGCTCGGGACTCCAAATAATTCCCCGAAAATTCCTATGGACTTGTAGTAATTAATCCTAATTTCTTGTAGCCTCAAAAAAACAATTTGTTCTTTAGAAAAATTACGAAAAATTTGACTCCAATGAATTTAATTCTAAAAAATTAATTCCAACTTGATAATTACCAAATTCACATTCAAGGGTACTAGAGCTTAACTCTAAACCTCTAATAATACAAGTTACTTACACAAAAGACAAATGAAATTCAATTTCCTTGAAATCTTAAGATTCTAAGTAAAAAGAATTTTGAAAAACACATGTCAACACATGATAGGATTGGAAAATCAAGAGTGTTACACAGTCACTATAAAGCATGTTGGACGTATTTGTTGGAGTGGCAAGGGAGCTAAGGACATCTAAATGTAGGAATAGTGGAAAATTTTGCCAAAAACTGTCATGACAGTCTGACAGTGTTGCTCCTCACCAATGTTGCAGGTAGTTGGTTCTTTCCCATCACCATATCTTATTAGGTTGCTGTATTGGTGGAGGATTCATATTATTAAACAATTTCATGGCATAGATTCAAGGACTATATTGTTAAAAGTGGGCAAGCACACTCACTAAAACTAGGCTGCAACCATTCATCTGATTTGGTTTTGGTGACTCAATCAACCATATCATCTTTTGCAATCCTAACATTTAATTCAAAAAGAACAAAGTTGTAGACACTAAATGTTGAACACTTCAACCAAAGTATCATTTCAATCAATTACAAATTGAATCACAATTTGAAATATAAACAACCAAACCTACAATAAAAAGAAAAAGAAAGAAAGAAGCTTGAGTTTTCTACTTCCTTCAATTGTTTTAGTCCACAAGATAAGTGGTAAAAATCAATATCTAACACATCACACCCAGGTAATAACAAAACACCCTTCTGACTGAAGTGACCATAGTAGACTTCAGCAAAAACTCATCACGTACTACATGGCAACCGACGCCTTGGTGAATTACAACTCATCCAATCTCCTTAAACAAAAGAGTGTCTGGAGCAAGCCCATCTGCCCAAGCATTGTCTTTAAAGGAAAAATTCAATAAGAAAATATTGATCAATCAACTACAAACTAACAGTTCCTCTTATAATAATTAGAGGTACAAAATTGAATCCATAATCAACCAAAATTAAGCATCATACTATTCTTCTCTAAGTTTTACTTTTTCTAATAATAGGTACCAATGCAATGCAAAGCAATATATAGGTAAAGTCATATGCAAGCTCTAAATTGAAGAACCATTATCAACATTACCTGCAGGTCATATGGAACATATTCTGCCTCAATAGTAGCATGAGTAGCTCCAACTAAGCAAAAGAGAAGAAAGAAATGTGAGAATTTTCTTTTGATAGAAAATTGGAAATTTTTTGGGCTCCCACCATTTGAAGGAGATGTGAGGTTGCTTGTGTTGGCGGTGGCGGTGGCGGTGGTTGGTTGTGCATGCGGAGGGGCTTTCATTGGCAGGTCCTGGCTGTGGTGGGTCTAGCTAGGCTCCTTCGTCTGCTGCTTGGTGTTTTGGTGGGGGGGGGGGGAGTAATTTCGGCGTATTGACGTTTGGTGTTTGATTTGGAGATGATGGGCATTAGTGGGAGAGTGATGTTGGGTAAGGAGAGAAATTCTACTGTTGGTGCATGTAGGGTTTACTATCATGAGGGTATAAGAGGAAAGTAGGTTGGGTATAGTGAGAAAATGAAGGCAAAATAACGTGAATGTTAGGTATAGTGATCGAGAACGTTGGGTAAAAAAAGAAGATTGTTGGGTTATAAAAATCCTCATTTTTCATTTGACCTTTACTTTTTTTAGTCTTTGGCCATTGTTTGGACAAAAATACCCTCAAGTGAAATATCGACCCTAATATTCAAGAATTATTTACACTATAATATCAACATATTTGACTCTAATAATCGACGATTTTGACTCTAATAATCAACATTATGAGCCCCATTATGCTCTTAATCTTGGGAGTGTAAAGAGAATAAACTACAGGCAACCGATAAGGGTTGGTTTAATTTAGTATCTTGTAAGGTTGGTTTCAACCATTTTATTACTTCTGTGTAGCCCGAAGGGTCTTTCAAGTGAGAAACCTCGTAATGAGTTCTTTGTACTTTTCTTGCTTAATTCCAATTTATTGCTTTTCATTTCCATTGCAATTTTCATTTTGGTACGTAATTAAATTACTTCGTTGTTTTAAGATGAGTTCTAAGTCATTTTCTTCGTTGCTATATGTTTTGTTATGTTATAGTTTTTATTTTGAATTTTTATAATGAATATTTTGAGCACTTATAAAAAAATAAATTATGTGAGTGTGTATGAAGGTTGAGACGACAAGGGCCTCATTTATATATATATTGTTCGCCTTGGGCCCCGAAATCTCAAGGCTGGTCTTGATTCAAATTAGAAGTTAGATTTCATACCATTTTCATACATGCATTTCGGTTTTCCACATACACCACATTCACTTTACAAGTTACTGCAAATTATCTGGCATGCCTACATACCCTTGGGTTACTCTAAGGCCTAACTGATATTTGTGCTAATTAACACTCTCACTGTCTTCAACAGAGAGAATTAAGGATCTATAAAGGGAACCTTTTTTATTTCAAAAACCGTAAAATTGGATTATTGATGATGTGAAATCTTATTTTCGTACATAATTTAGATTAACAGCATTACAACATATATCATTATCAAGATATATGAGAAGAGACCATTATCTTGTATATATATATGGGGGCGGATCTATGACATCCTATTTTTGACACAAATTTTGACACAAGTTTTCAATGGGGCCCACTCCATATAAGATTTCATCAATCCAAACCGTCTATCTTTTAGGATCATCATTGCAAGAAATTAGATAAATCGGAAACTGTTTACATATAAAAATTAAGTGGTCAACAAAATAAACACATGAAATGTTGACCATTTAATCTTTATAGGTAAATGATTTCTGATTTACCTAATTTTTGTAAGAGTGATCTTTTAATGGAGACCTACAAAATAGACGGTTTAGATCGTTAAACTCCTATATGGAATGGGCCCCATTGAAAACTTGTGTCAAATATAGGATGTCATGGATCCTTATACGGTAGGTTTTGAAATACGGGCAAGCCTATATATTATGCAAACACAAATTATGTGTATCAAATTAATTTCTTAATCAGAAAACTTGCTCAAGCCAACCATATTTGTTTAGCACCTATGAGCTATTGCTGAACAATATATTTACAACCATTAGATTCAATCCAAAAAGTAGAAACTTATAATTATGAGGTATAGATAAAATTGAATCCAACAGTAGCTGTAATTTTTTTAGAAATTACGTCTCTACAAACTAACATCACTCGATCAACTGAGCATATAGTCCTGTTCTTAATTTGTACATGATGTCATATATGGTGCTTTATGTGTAACATAGAGATTTTTTGTGAGCTCAACCTCAGATAGCTAGCCATTGTGTTTCATTGTTTCAAATTTTGAATAAATTGTAAAAAATAAATAAATAAACAAACAGAAGCTTTGCCATGAATTTAGTAAGCAAAACTGTAGAGCCTGTAGTTATTATTTTTTTCTTTTTGTGGTTATATTGATTGGAGGGTATAGAATCCTTAACCTATCATAATCCTAGACATGGAAAAACTTCCCACGACTTGTTAACACGACACGACCCGACACGACCAATTAATTTAAGGGTTTGAGTTGGAAGTTATAGGGTCGTGTCAAAATCGTGTTGACCTATTAAGATAATGGGTAGTTTCAGTGCCAACCTGCGAGTACCCATTAGACCCATTAAAAATAAGGGCATTTACGTAAATTTACACACTTAACAAAACTGACAGCCCTAAACTAAAGTTTCCTAACCTAATTCAGCACGTAGCTGCCCAACCCACCCCACCCCACCCCACCCCACCCAAACCCAACCCAACTCACTCTCGATCTCTCTTTTTTACAGACTCTCATTCTCAATCTCGGTCTGTTGACAAACCCAGAAGGCACTCAAGGCATAAACCCAAAGCTCTCCCCTCACCGATCTCTCGAGTAGTCGAGTCACTATTCTCTCTTGAAAGGCACTCACACACTCTCTCTCTCTCTCTCTCTCTCTTTCTCTCTCTCTCACACGACATACCCAGAAGGCAAAAACCCTTTGTCTCAGACTCTCAGTCAATCACTCAAGCCTCAAGCTCTCATCCTCTCATTGATCTCTCACTGGAGCTCAGATTGAAGCGTGTCGAAGGTCTGGAGGTGAAAGACTTGGAGGAGAAGAGCGCGGGCTTGAATTTTGGGCTGTGATTTATGGAGTATTTGATATAATTTTGTTGTAAATTGCTATAATTTGCTATAATTTTTCTTAAAAAATAATAGTTTTATTTTTTAAACGGGTGAAACGAGTCGTGTCATGTTTTTATATTTGTGTCATGTTCGTGTTGGTAATTTTTGTCACTCGTTTCTTAATGGGCCGTATCGTGTCTACCCGTTAAGCTAAACATGTCGTGTCTTATTTGACCCGAATCTGCAAAACACGACCCGTTTTCAAGGTCTACATAATCCTAATCGATTACCCATCCACCTTCACTACTTGTGCTAACCTCAATTTCTATTATTTGCCCTGCCTTGAAAAGGTTTGAATCCAGTAAAGAGGAGTACTCTTTCCAGTCACCTACTAGACACACCTAGCTAGCTATATGATGTCAAATATAATTGCCTAATTATATATGTTTTTAAGTTCTTATAGTTTTAGCAAAATTCTATTTTGGTCCTTATAGTTTCAATTGTGCCAATTTTATTCCCTGCATTTAATGTTTGTAATTCAATGACATATTTTGTAATTTTATCAATTTTGTTCAACAAAAATAGCACTAATGCATAAGTGGGGTATTTTAAGCTTTTGGGTAGTTTAGCTTCATTGTCACAAGGGAGACTTATAATTTACTTCAGTTTATGAGTCTTTCTTAGACTAAGACCGGTAGTGATTTAGGATTTTTAATTAAATCCTTTTATTTTCTTCTTTGGCGGCTTTATGTTAGGTTTTAACTCCAAGATTTTGGGCAAAACCCAAAATCTCGGAGTTAAAACCTAACATACAGCCTCTACAAAGTTCATTCTATACGTACCCTAGGAGGGGAAATACCCTTCAAATAGAGGTAAATACCCTTCAAATCGGGGAAGAACTTTATTATAAATTAAAATAATTTTCTTATAAATTAAAAGCACTTTATTATGAATTAAAAGAATTTTCTTATAAATTATTATGAATTAAAAGGATTTTCTTATAAATTTTAAAACACCCCCGGTCTCCATCTAAAAACTATTTTTCTAAAAGATTTAAGTCTAATTATCTCTTGTCACAATCTAAAATATCTTGAATTGTGCACATAAACACATAATTTTTTTTTTTGATGAAATTGATAAAATTAAGCATTTGTCCTCGAGTTGCAACTATTAAAAAACAATAACAATAAATATGGCACAATTGAAACTATATGGATGAAAGTTGAACTTAGCCCAAGTACGTAGAATGAATATGCGTGTAATTTGGCCAAATATAAAGTTAGAGTTCAAATACGTGATTATTGAAAGAGATATAATTGATGTTTTGTTTACTTCAACTTTTAATTTGATATATGGTTTAGGGTTCAGATGATCTCCTCGTATCAAATTTATCTCAATTCAATGCATAATGGTTATTCTATAGATATACAAATGGATCAAAGCTAAATCTGCAAATATATTACACAATTCAATGCATAATGGTAGAGCTTATTTCATAGATACAATGGATCAAAGCTAATATGCAAATATATTTATTTGGCCAAATATATTACACAATTCTATGCATATATATAGAGCTTATTTTATAGATACAAATGGATCAAAGTTAAATATGCAAATATATTTATTAGGTTAAATGTATTATAGGTTTAGTCCTTGTGGTTTGACCATCTTTTTAACACATGAGCCCCTTACTTTAATTGGATGAAAATTGAAACTTTATCTTTGGATTGGTAAAGATATTAACCATAGAGGTATGATTAAAAAACATTAAAATTGCATAATTAAGTAACATTGAAATAATCCTCAAAATGAAAAAAGTAATATTGAAATAATGGCCAAACCACATGATCGACTGAACGTACGTATAATACATCTTGCCTATTTATTGTGTTAATTACATTGTTGACCATTTTCAGAAATGTTAAACTTTTGAGGTCCTGGTTCTTACAAAGTGTAAGAAATGTTGTTTTAGGAAGTCATCAATTCAAAGCTTCCATTTCATTCTGCATTTATTACTTATCATCTTAAATGTGTAGATGAGGTTGCACCTGGAGTACGTGCTAGCTTTGACGCATTCTCCAACAAGCCTTGGTTTCATATGAAAGAACAAGGAGCAGGAAGATGATGCAAAGGTAATTAGGAATGAGAAAGTGAACTAATTAGTAAAAGTAAAGCACTAATTTACCATAATATTAAGTTACGAATGTAACTCCTGAGGAACCGTGTGGGTGGGAGGGGATTGAATCATTCATTCATCATATACGTACGTCTTCTTCTGTAATCCATTTCATGTCAACTCTAATTAGTTAGAAAAAGGCCTATGCTAAGTACTTTGTTAATTTCGGAGCTAGCTAGGCAAATTAAAACAAGTACTAGTTAGAAAAGTGAAACAAACTGATCAAATTACACAACAAATTAAAACAACGTACAAGCGGAAGAAGATTCATGACAACAACATAGCAGGCTAGGTAGGAGCTAAGCAAGAAAAAGCAAACACTCTCTCTTTACACATCCATTCATTATTTGTTTATATATATGTGATCTTAAAAGTTTCAAAGAGAGACTTCCCAAGCTTCACCATGGTGAGTTGCAATATTATGATATGGGGGGTGAGCAGCAGCCGCAGCACTGATGAGGCAATGAAAGCAGTCGCCGCCCATCCAGCAGGCCTGCTCCTCCTCGCAACTCCACGGAGTCCACCACATGCCGTTCTTCTCCAATCCACCCACTTCTACATTATTATTATTATTATCATCATTTTTCTCTTGATCATGACACTTGTCCTCCACCACCACCTGCTTCTCACTCACTTGAGTTTCATGATCATCACTACTCTTCTTCACCTCCGCCTCCGGCTTCACCTCTACCTCTTGCTTCGCCATAGCCGTTGGCGCCATGAGGCCATTCAAAACCACCTTCTTCTGATCATGATCTTGATGATGATCTTCCTTGTTCTCCTCCATTACCTCATCATTCCTTCTCCTCCTCCATATATTACACACTTATATATTAAATGCATAATGGTAGAGCTTATTTCATAGATGCAAATGGATATCGATCAAGGATAAATATGCAAATATATTTATTAGACCAAATATATTGCACGTTTAGTCTATGTGATTTAACCATTCTCTCAACAACATGGCATTTATTTTATGACAGTTATAAACTTATAAACTTGACTAAGTAAAGTAATAAATGCGAAATTATGCTTTCTCTTTTTTCGAAATGGCGAAATTATGCTTATACCCTTGCTCGTGCACATTGGCCCTCTACTTCAATTGGATGAAAATTGAAACTTTCTCCTTGAATTGGTAATAAATATTAACCATAGAGGTATGAGTAACATTGAAATAATGGTCAAACCTCGAGAATTTTCCCTTTTACATAATATATTTTGCCTATTTATTGTGTTACATTGTTGGCTATCTATGAACAACTTAAACATTTAGAGTCCAGTGGTCATCTCACAAAATACTGTTAGAACTATATATAATTTTAGAAAATAACTTACCTATCTCTCCGAGGATACCATCTGGTATCTCTGTCTCTCTCATGCCACATGTCCCTATTATATGGACATGTAAGTTCTTCTCAGAGTTTTATGTGGTCATTGGCTCAAAACTTCTATCTCATTTTTCATTTATCACTTATCATGTTAAATGTGTAGGACAAGGTGTTGCACCTGGAGTGTAGCTTTGACTCATTCTCTAACAAGCCTTTGGGTTTCATATGAAAGACTAAGCAGCGCAGGAAGATGATGGAAAGGTACGCAACAATGAGAAAGTGAACT
The DNA here is from genome assembly GCF_963921425.1 of Dryas octopetala. Lineage (NCBI taxonomy): Eukaryota > Viridiplantae > Streptophyta > Magnoliopsida > Rosales > Rosaceae > Dryas > Dryas octopetala. The sequence continues at coordinate 8,526,368 of NC_141369.1, forward strand.
AACTAGTAAAGTAAAGCAGTAAGTCATGATAATATACGCATACAGACAGATATAAGATGAGATCACACACTACTAGCTAAGTACTTTAGGCAACTGGGAAAAAAAAGGATATTAGTAAAGTGAAACAAACTGATCAAACACAACAAAAACAACAGGCAGCTAGAAGACGATCATGACAACAACACAACAGGCTAGCTAGGAGCAAATTATTAATCAAGAACAAGCAAAAACAACACATCTCTCTTTAAAAATTCATTCTTTGTTTACATATGATCTTGAAAGTTCCAAAGAGAAACTTCCTAAGCAGCATCGTCGCCATGGTCAGGTGCAATATGATGATTTGGGGGTTGAGCAGCAGCAGCAGCACTGCCGAGGCAATGAAAGCAGTCGCCGTTCATCCAACTGGCCTGCTCCTCCTCACAACTCCACGGAGTCCACCCCACACCATACTTCTCCCATCCACCCACTTCTGCATTATTATTCTCTTGGCCATGACACTTCTCCACCACCACCTGCTTCTTATTCACTTGAGTTTGATGATCATCACTACTCTCCTTCTCCTTATCTTCCTCCACCTTTGCCTTTAGCTCCCTGAGGCCGATCAAGCCCACCTTCTTTTCATGATGATGATCTTCCTTGTCCTCCATTACCTCATTCACCTTTCCTTCTTTTTTATCTTTCTTCCCCTTCGCCATCAACCTCAGCTCTCTCTCCATTCTTCTAGTCAAATTCTCTACTTACGATTTTGTGCTACTTCTACTCCTCCTCCTCTATATATTACACAATTCGACTTATTTCATAGACACAAATGAGCATCGATCAAGGATATATGTGAAAACATATTTATTAGGCCAAATACATTACACGTTTAGTCTGTGTGATTTGACCATTGTTTCAACATGGCGGTTTACTCATGGCAGTTATAACCTTGACTAAGTGAAGTAATAAATGCGCAATTATGCTTATACCCTTGCACGTGACATGCGCATTGGCCATCTACTTCAATTGGTCGAAGATTGAAACTTTGTCCTTGAATTGGTAATAGATAACAACCATAGAGGTGTTATTAAAAAACATCAAAACTACATGAGTAACATTGAAATAAATTAAGGCCAAACCACATGATCGACTAAATGTGTAATCTATCTTACATGTTTAGTCTATGTGTGATTTGACCTTTCTTGTAACATGACGGTTTACTCATGGCAATTATAACCTTGACTAAGTGAAGTAATAAATGCAAAATTTTGCTTGTAACCCTTGCACGTGACATGCGAACTGGCCATCTACTTCAATTGGTCGAAGATTGAAACTTTGTCCTTGAATTGGTAATAGATAACAACCATAGAGGTGTTATTAAAAAACATCAAAACTACATGAGTAACATTGAAATAAATTAAGGCCAAACCACATGATCGACTAAATGTGTAATCTATCTTACATGTTTAGTCTATGTGTGATTTGACCTTTCTTGTAACATGACGGTTTACTCATGGCAATTATAACCTTGACTAAGTGAAGTAATAAATTGGCCATCTACATCAATTGGTCGAAGATTGAAACTTTGTCCATGAATTGGTAATAGATATCAACCATATATAGAGGTGTTATTAAAAAACATCAAAACTACATGAGTAACATTGAAATAAAGGCCAAACCACATGACTAAATGTGTAATATATCTTGCCTATTCGCGTTAAGTAATCGATTACGATAAATTGAATATATTAGATTTTGCAGTTTTTTCTTCTGCAGTATCTCGTCGTGACATGAGCATACGTGAAAGGGTTTAAGAATCAGTTTTCTTTTTATAAAGGCTAAAATCATTTATTTTGGCTTTTTGACCCCATATGTATCACATTGTTCACTACTTTTGAATAGCTTAAACTTTCAGAATCAAGTGACTATCTCACAAAGTGTAAGAACTATAGTTTTAGGAGGTCATCCGTTCAAAACTTCTATCTCATTCTTCATTTATCACTTATATATCATTTCAAAAGTGTAGAATGAGGTTTCACCTGAAGTGTAGCTTTGACTCATTCTCTAGCAAGCCTTTGGGTTTCATATGAAAGAATAAGGAGCAAGAAGATGATGCAAAGGTAACAATGAGAAAATGAACTAATTAGTAAAGCACTAAATCATGATAACATATGCATACTGCAGACAGATCTGATGAGATCGATCACACGGTACTATTGGCTAAGTACTCTAGGCAACCGGAAAAAAAAAAAAAAAGAACTATTTAATAGTGAAGAGAAACAAACTGATCAAACACAACAAAAACAACTAGCAGAAGACGATTCATGACAACAACACAGCAGGCTAGCCAGGAGTTAAGCAAGAACAAGCAAACACCACATCTCTCTCTGGCCCAAAAAAAAAAAAAAACACTACATCTCTCTTAACACATTCATTCTTTGTTTAGATATGATCTTAAAGGTTCCAAAGAAAAACTTCCCAAGCATCATCTTCACCATGGTCAGGTGCAATATAATGATTTGGGGGATGAACAGCAGCAGTAGCACTGGTGAGCCAATTGAAGCAGTCACCTCCCATCCAGAGGGCTTGCTCCTCCTCACAACTCCACGGAGTCCACCCCACGCCGTACTTCTCCCATCCACCAGCTTCTACATTATTATTATTATTATCATTATTATTCACTTGATCATGACACTTGTCTGCCACCACCACCTGCTTCGCACTCACTTGAGTTTGATGATCGTAAAGACTCTCCTTCTCCTTCTCTTCCTCCACTTTCACCGCCACCTCTGTCTCCGCCTTCCCCTCTACCTTCACTCCCACCTTTTCCTTTGGCACCTTGAGGCCGATCATCACCTTTCCTTCTTCCTTTTCATCTTTCTTGCCCTCCATTACCTCATTCACCTTTCCTTCTTCTTTTTCATCTTGCTTTCCCTTTGCCACCAACCTCAGCTCTCTCACCATTCTTCTCGTCATAATTCTCTCCCTACGATTCAATGCTGCTTCTCCTCCTCCTCCTCCTCCATACCCAAATCCATTGCAGCTGCTTCCACCATTTCCATTACCACCCCTCACCATCACTCTTCTTGAATTTGAAGATGAGGACACTTCTTCTTCTCTGCCCCTCTTCCTCATCAGCCCCTTCGCTTCATACCTTCGCCGGCCCACCCTCGCCTTGATCTTCATTCCCTCTCTATGTGTGTGTGCGCTCAAGAGCAAGAGAAAGAGAGAAAGAAGTTTGAGAACACAAGATTGAAAAAGAGTACTGTTTTCTTATATAGCCAACCCAGCTGAATACCTATTAGGGTTCAGCCAACTCAGACATTTCTCTCTCAGTTTTTTAGAGTTACTATCAACTTGAGAAAATCAAATTCTCATACATCCCACGAGATATGATATTTGGTAGCAATTTGCTGCCTAGCTAGCTACTCAAATTCTCATACCTTACGATTTGGAAGTATGTAAATATTACCATGATGGAGTGGACAGTGCAGGGCATTATAACTAGCAAGAAAACCGTGAGATAAATTGGAGGTGAGCGTTTCTGCTCCCTTTTCGATACGTGGACATACCATGCAAACTGTGGGACCCACAGACCACCGACATGGAAGTAGATAGAGATGGAGTTGAATTTTCTTTGGAAGTTTGCTGAGGAGGTTTTGAGCCTTGATTTGCACGAACGCACCACGTCTGCCCAGACCCATGTGTACTTGTAACTACTCTTTTTTGGGTTTCTTATGGATTTAATGCAAAGAGCTTTAGATCCATGGTTTAAGGTTGGACTAGCTAGCTCTTTAATTTGCTCTCTTCCACTTTCCCCTTCTTAAGTTTCTTTTTTGAATATTTTTTTTTTCAATTTTTTAGCTTTAAATACATGGTTTAAAGTTGTTTTCTCTTTAATTTGAACCTTTTTCTATTTTTCTGTTCATTCCACAGCGTAATTTCATATATAATATTTTATTTTTTAGATCATTTTAAGACTATCTTTGCAAAAAATTTATTATATTAGAAATTGTACGTGTTAGTCATTTTAGTGTCATCAAATAAATAAACAACTTTAGTGATAGTTATATTTCTTTGATAACAATTATATGAATAAATGACAATTAAGGTAAATTAGCAAAAAACTACAAAAAATTTTAGGGCCTGTTTGGTATTCTATTCAAAACTTTTAGTCAAGAAAATGTGTTTGGTAAACCATTTTCAAAAACAGTTTTTTAGAAAAAAAATTCAAAAACATACATTTTTTTTAAAATGATAAAATATCGTTTTTTTTTTTTTTTTTTTTTTTTTTTTACACTTCTTTCTTTCTTAGTTGTCATCATTTTTTAAATTTAAAAATTGTTTTCAAATTTCATACCAAACACATTTTCAAATTTAAAAAATTGATTTTGAAAACTCACATTAAAAAAAAAAACCTTAATTTTTGAAAAAAAAAATTGAGTAGGACACCAAACGGGCTCTTAAATTTCACTCATAAACTTATGTAAAAGATCTATTTATTTTTAAGCAACGATGAGTGGTTTAAAATTAAACTTTTTTCCTGATGCCATATGTAATTCTCACAGAATTACACTTTATTTTGTTATGATGCAATATATAAAGAGTTACTTTATTTTGTTGTGATGCAGTATGTAACTCTCGTAGAGTTACACTTTATAATTTCATAGTATTACACTTTGTTAAATGATGTAGTATTGTTTAAGGTTTAAGCATTTAAAGTTTATGTTTTATGACTTCATATTTAAGGTTTTAGGGCTTTAGTCCTAAATTTTAAAGACTATACCATAAACCCTAATCTCTCAGAAGAATTAAAAAAAAATTAAACTAAAACTTGGGTTTGCTTGAGTTTGAATAGTATTGAATGCTCCATACTTGATTTTTCTTGAATTGTGGCTTAGAAATATTTTTTTTGGCTTAAAAATAAATAGATTAGAAGCTTGGGTTTATGACTAAAAAAGGTTGTATGTTGTGCATGGCTTATTAATAAAGAACTCTAAATGATATTAAATTTAATTAATTTTTCGCAGAGAGAATTATTAAGAAGATCTAGAAAATGAATAATTATGATGTTTTTTTATTACAAATGGTCCCACAAATTTCACCAATATATCAACTTGGTCCTTAAAATTCATTTTCGTTCAATGTGATCCTCCATATTTACCCCACCGCACATCAATGTGATTACTCTGTTACATAAAGTTTTCATTGTCACCAAAATCATTTAGAAAAATTCTCCAAAGATCAACAGTAGCTATAAGGATGTATTTATAGAGAAATACAAATAGTTGAATAACCTAAATGATCCCTGACTGTTAGACAAAGACATAGAACTTAAATAATTCATCAATACACTGACCTAGTTTATCAAATGACAGATGAGGAAAACTTATTCTATTAATAGTCAGTTAGCGCTCTATTGAACTTTTAGCGCACATAAATTGTTTTTCTAAAAGCTAAGTGTCAGATAATTTGTGTATTGATACACATCATCGATCTATTAATTGAGAGCATTGTCAACAAAACTACTAATCCCAACAACCTTCAATCAAAAAAGTATTAGGGACTTTATCAATTGAGAATGTAGAATTTTTTGTACTGGCTCAAGAAAAACAAGGTTTTTAGGGGCTCTATCAATTGAGCATGATACCCCGGAAAGTTTTCTAAAAGATTTTGGGACAATGATAATTTTTGGTGGATTTGTTAGATTTATTTGAGGTTAATATAAATTTTGGAGAATTATTAGAGGTTGTTAGAATGAAATTTGGATTATTGATAATTTGGAGATGTTAGAATTTTGATTAGAATTTTTGGAAGTCAAATCCTGAAATTGAGGTCATAGGAAAATAATACTACTCGAGAGGACTCTGTAGGATTTTTTAGACTACCGAGCTACTTTTAATGAAAATATGAAGTAGAGGATTTTTAAAAAATAGAAAATAGGAAAATGCTTAAGTGAATTGGTAATTTGTTACTGAAAATCTGACGAAAGGTAACAAAGGGATGCCATTGATGTGCGGTGGTGAGGATCGCATTCAGCGAAAATGAACTTTAACCACCAATTAAGTTGATATATTAGTGAAAGTTGATGGACCATTTGTGATAAAAAGCCTTCTGATAATAAGACTACAGTGCAAAATGAACAAAAAAATAAAGAATACACAAATAATAAGAAGGAGCATAACATTCTTCCTCTAATATTATGGAGGATATTATAACTGAATTAATAGCTAATTGAGTATCCTTATTTAAATTTGTGTTAATTTTAATTAAAACATGTAGGTATGTATATTCAGTGGGTGAATTGAATCCCAATGTGGAGGTTTCTGTGAGGGATGCTAGGCTGATTTTGCATGCAGTCACCAAATATGTACTATGGTCAATAAATACGATTGAGAAGTATACCTGACAATATCTTATCCAACTCGTTAACACAATACGAAACGATACAAAAAATTCAGTGTTCAGGTTGATCATGCTTATCGTGTCCTATTGAAATCGTGTGGACACGTTAGTAACCCGTTAATTTTCGTGTCATGTTTGTGTTAACTTGCGAAATCCGTTAGTGTCAGGTTGATCAGGTTTATCATGTCCTATTGAAATCGTGTGAACCCGTTAGTGACCTGTTAATTTTCATGTTGTGTTTGTGTTAACCTGCGAAACCCGTTAGTGATCTGTTATTTTTTTTATGATGTTAATCGTTTAATTTGCACATTTTTTTAGATTTGTCTTATGTATAATGTTTAAACTATACATTCATAGAATAAAATGTATTTACTTATGTAATATATAAATATAGTATATTTAATTTAATTTTTTAGTTAAAAAAAATATTTTTTTTCGTAACGGGTAAAACGAGTTGTGTTGTGTTCACTTGTTATTTTTCGTGTCGTGTCGTGTTTGACCCGAATACGCAAAAACACGACCCATTACCAGGTCTACTGAGAAGTAGTGTAAACTACTTTTTTAGAAGGTTAGTTAGTTTGGTATTAATTATATATATTTGGTTAAGTGCAGGCATATGGGAGTTTAATTTCCTTTTTCAATTATGTGAATATTTTTGCTTCTTGTTTTTAGTTATTTCAATAGAATTCTGGAAACCTTTTTCCATTTTAAGTCATTTCATTTAAATTTTACCTATGGCTAAAATTATTTATTTTGAAGTTTTTATTTTTCTACCACATTTATATCATTTTCTAATACAGGTGAGACAAATGTTAAAATATCGACCGTGAGGATATTATCAAGACTAAAAAATAAGGAAATATCGATGAAAATATCAATACGATCGCTATCAATAGAAACAATAGATATTGACTTTAAAAAATGGAATATTAAATTAATCATCATCGCATGTAGTAAAAAAATAAGTGTATAAAACACTATCTCTCTAATAAGTGTATGATGTGAAAGGGGATATAATGCACGTCAATGACAAGTATGAAAAGTAAATTTGAACTATAATGAATAATTTCATGCATAACTTGGAAATCTGATGGAATCTTGGAAATCTGATTCTGGTGGACCATATGGAAGATTGTATGTAGGGTTGTCTTTCAGCATTGGGATCCTGACCCTTTGTTAGCATGTTTGGAGACTAAACGGGCTTATGATGAATATCGATCTTCATATTTATGTGAGTCCCTCATCGATCTTCCTCTGTCGTTTGTCCCACTCCTTAATCTTCTCCAACTTCTTGGTGTCCTCCCTGTGCTCTAGAATCCAAAGTAAACACTGATGGATCCTGGGACAAGGAATCTCATGAATTTGGTCTTGGAGTGGTGATTAGGGTGCATAATGGTCGATTGATTGGTGGAAAGGCAATCAGATGTCATGCTGTTGGAACTAGCAAATCTGAATGCAACGTGTCACTTCCCAACATATGCCTCGTAAACACAGGAAGTGACAAAAGCTATTAGGGAAAAAAGAGTAATTTATTTCTCGGCTGAGAGAATTAAATGTCGGCTAAGCAGTAGACTCCAGCTGTAGTAATGAAATTGTTATCTTGACCGGAGTAATTGGTGGGAATCTTGTGACGTCAACAATGGAACATATATTGAAAAGGTGCCCTACAACAATAGCTGTGAAAGGAAAAAGGTGGCACCAAAAGGGGACAATGGCTGACATGAAAGTACGAGGTTAGGTGAATCAAAAGGGGACCCTACACGTGGTGCACATTAGGAAAATGAAGTCACTGAAACCCTAGCCAGAAAGAGCTATATATACAATGCTACAAAAGGAATAACGGATAATCATCAACCCCAAGAACAAAAACAAACCCCAAAACGGCAACTTTGAATCTGAATATTCAAGTTTCTTCTTTTGTCTTGTTTCTTACCCACTTTCCACTGTTTGCGCTGTGTTAAGGTAGTATTTAGCTTACAAACTATCGATCCTCTCTTTCTTATCTGGTTTTATTTAGTTCCTTTTATGTTGTATCATCAAAGCAATTTCTGCTCTTGTTGCTAGTTTAAGAAAAGTTTCCTTTTGAATCTCTGAAAGATTTACTCTCCTTTAATTTTATAGCTTTGTTCATTTCATGCTTGGGATCTGATAAAGCTCATCTATTGTCTTTATTTTAGTCTGGTTAGTTTAAATACCCAAAGGTCTTACCTTTCTTTAACCAGTGTGTAAAAAAGAGTTTGACTTTTGGTCAGCTTAGCAATGAGAACTACTGTGACCTATCAACCACACTCTTACATTGTCTTTATTTTCAATATTAAAGTTTATTGCTTTTACTTGGGACAAAATAGCCCAATGGTTAGTGTTTTTGAGTTACCCATAGAGTTAGATTAGACACAAACGAGTGAAGTCCTAGCATCGGATTAGGAAAGTAAAGAACCCAGGCCGAGAAAAGTCTTCCTTTCTCTCAACACTGCAATTGTTTGACGAGGAGTCAGGTTGGGCTGGGCATATAACGACCGAGTTTCCTTTTTCTTCCAAGGTCCAATCCCAAGGCGGTGGCACGCCCGCAATAGAAAACGCCATGTGGCGAATCCTCGGCCTGAAACATGGCCGAGGCTGTTTTGAGACCGAAACACATGTTTTTTTCCCTTTGTCTACTGGAGCTATGGATGTCCTTGAGGGTTTGAAATTTGAACAAAGCACTAATCTTTATGAGATTGTGGTGTAATCAGATTCAAAAGAGGTGGTTTCAGGCTTTCGACAACTAATTCTTTATCCAGGTCTTCTCCTTGGGAGATTTTTCCTTTTCTGAAGCAAATATGGAATCTTTCTTCCAGTTTCACTTCGATTAGGTGGAATTGGATTCATATAGAAGTCAATAGAGCTACAAACGCAGTTACTAAGCTAGCCAAAAAAGAGATGTGTCCGCAAGGTTAGGAGGTGTCTCCCTCATCTTCTTTACTTGGGATCTTGGAAGCAGATGGTCTACCTAATGATTAAGTGTAGCTCTGTTGGTTTGAGATATGGATTGGTTAGATGTTAATTTTTTGTGGTTGTTATCTTGATGTTCAGTTTGTTCTTAGTCTTTGCTTTGTATGTGCCCACGTCGCCTTTTCTCTGAGTTTCAATGAAATAGCTTCATTTCCGACCAAAAAAAATGCATAACTTCATTAATACTTTCAATATTGAAGTACAAAAGTAGATGAGTGTCGATCTATATCTAGAAAGAGATCTTATGGGGTTCAAAGGTAGGGTTTTGTTTAATTATGTTAATTAATTGATTAGGTTGCTGGTTCAGTATATAGATATGAAAAATTAAGGCTTAATTACTTGGTTTGGTTTAGCTTAATCATAGCTTTAATTAGGCTTAAATCTCATTCCTATTTTTGTCTGTCGATATAGGTGAATATAAAATCACAGATTTCGAATATTTAATTTTTCAAAATATTGGCGAAATATTAGGGATATGGGTGAAGATTTTGCTTCACCCTCTATCGATAATCCACATGTCAAGGAAAACATATATCAGCCGATATATCGGCATATTGACCGATTTTTAATCACTAGGTGAAACTCACTTATATTATTAGACTTTCCACCTTTATTAGAAAGGTGATACCAATAAACCAGAAAATTGATCGAATTTTGATTCTAATCCAATATAATTAATGGGAAATGAGTTTGGTAGTTCAATCTAATAATCCGGTTATTATCCGAACCCAATAATCCATTAATATAATATACAGTGTTTTTTAGGTCTAAAATACAAATGCTAAATTTCAATTTTAGTCCTTGTAGTTTGAGTTAGTTTCTACTTTGGTCCTTATAGTTTCAATTGTTATGATTTTGGTCATGTAGTTTACAAATTGTTACAATTTAGGGACATGTTAGCATTGTTGTCCATTAATTTTTTAAATTGGACATTGAATCGCTAATGGTATGTAAAGTACAAAACTAAAATAGAAATGGTTTATAAAGTACATGACCAAAAACACAACAAATTTGACGATTTGATGAATGAAAATGCTAACATGTCATTGAATTGTAACGATTTGTAAACTATAGGGCCAAAATGGTACATGACACAAACTATAGGAACCAAAAGTGAACTTTGGACAAATAAAAAATGGCTTGATAGGCCAGCCCACTTGAAAAACATGGTGATAGGCTGATCTACTTTAATGAGCTAAGCGCTCGACCTTTTTTTTTTTTTTCGTGTTTACAATATAGTCACTATTCGACAGTAACAGAAAAAAGGACACGTTGAGCGAACACTCTAGCATCAATTGTGAAGGGTTCAGATTTATAACTTGGGCTTCTTTATCAATCATCTTTAAAGGTAGGGCTAGGAATCAGGCGAGTTGGGTCGGGTTAGGGACCAACCCGTTGGCCGGGCCGAAAGGTCGGGCCTAAAATTTGGCAACCCAAACTGCCCAACTAATAGGCGGGTTAGTCGGGTTCGGTTGAATCGAATTGGCAGGCAGGTTGGTTCGGTAACAGGCCAAGCCAACAACAATACCACACAACCCAAAAGCTAAAATCCAAACAAAAATTTTAACAAATGCCCAGCCCATGAGATTTAACAATGTCAAGTGGCTTTGTGTGTTTTGAGTGAAGCCAATGGATTTTTTTCATAAGAGGAATGAGAGAGTTGAATACCACTTCCTTTCGATGTGGGACTTTTTGAACTAAAAAGAAGATGCATTTCATCAACTCCTACAATCCCACATCGCCAAAACTAAAAAACTGCCACCTTCACTTCCATTATAAAAACAACTCACACCCACTCACTTACTTTGCCTAACTCCAAGCCTTAGAATATGTAAGGACAATAATTACTGGTCTTAATTGGGCTTGTTATACTTAAATAAAATATAAATATGATATGTTATTTAAGTTTTCAGGCGGTCGGGTTGGGAGCGGGCGGTAGGAAGCCCAAGCAGTAGTCGGCCCGTTTTATTTGGCTGGGTCGGCCTTTTGTGCAGCGGCTAGGCCGGGTGGCAAACAAACTGACCCACTGAGTCGGATATGGGCGGGTGAGTCGGGTTGGTTAGGTATATGCCCACCCCTATTTAAAGGTAGGAGTGAATGTAACGACCCGACCCGAATTTCAAAATAAATTTAAATTCGTATTCGTAATGGCCATTTAGAGGCGTAGTGAGAAGTTGAGATGTGAGACCCCGTATTTTTTTTAGGTTTGTTTTGAAAAGTATTTCAAATATTTTGAGAATTCATTTTAAGGACTTTGAGAATTTATTTGAGAAATAAAAAGGTTTTGTGCTAATTTTTAATTTGGATTTTAATAATTATACCTTAGAAGCTTTAATTTTATTTATGGGTGTAGCTTCTTGGTAATTAAATTAAGTTTTGATTTGGGTTTCGAATCTATGTTTTAAGTATAAATTTTCTTACAAGCAAGTATTGATGATGTTGCATACGTAGAGATGAATCTGAAATACAAGGGGCATTATATTGTTAAACAATGATAGTTATGAGTTAGTTTCGAGAACGTTGTGTTAGAGTTTGTGCGAGGATACCTGCCTGCCTGTGCATTAATCGCTTTGCACCGGGAGTGGCGAGCCTAGCTATTTACCTGCCTGCTCGTGTATCAATTCGCTCTGCACGAAAAGTGACGAGCATTCCTGCATGCTCGTGTATCGATTCACTCTGCACGAAAAGTGGCGAGCATTCATGCCTGCTCGTGCATTGAGAGCACTCTGTAGGAGAAGTGACGAGCTGAACTGCCTGCTCGTGCATCGAGATCACTCTGCACGGGAAGTAGCGAGCTTATCTGCCTGCTCGTGCATATGCACGGGATATGGCGAGCTTATTCGTTTAAACTTATGACCAGCAACTTTTCAGGTACTATTATGACGTGATTTTTATGCAATTTATCGAGATTTTTACTTGGTTTGACTTTAATTGTGATATCTAATTATTAGAATTATTAGCGTGCTTATGACGTTTTAATTGATACTACTGTCTAATATATCTTTTGGGATATTTTTTTGAAGCCCTTATATACTTGAGTTATTCAAATCCTTGCGTTTGAAGGCTTTATGACGTTTTCGGAAAGGTTTGAAAATTGGTTTTAAAACTGGTGGATTTTAAAAGACAAATCAAGTTTAGAGTTTACGAAAGACTTCACACTATTAAAACCTTTTTATGTCCACTCACTGAGTTTCTCTCACATTTTCTCTATATCTTGTTTTAAATCTTTTCACCCAAATAGTAGCGGTGGTAGAGGTCGAGCCATACACGTTGAGGCATAATTTTCCACTTCTATTCCTTGGACATGTCCCTCGGACATTGTAGGCGACATGTCCCCTTAGTTATTTCTTTTAGCTTTAATGTAAAACTTGTTGTAATAGTGGCTCTGATAATTGCATTTGGACCCTGTGACTGGATTATTTTATTTGATGAGTTTGAGACTCCCTGTTGGTTGCGGTAGAGGTGGTTGTTGAATATTAGAAGTGTTTTTCTACAGATTTTATAAATTTAGGTTAGTCCATTTTCAGGGAAGGTTCTGCTAAATTTTCGGTAGGATTTCTCTTGGCTTTGGATCCCACAGGACCACTCAGAATTTCAAGGTGAAATTCAAGGACGGTTCTGTCAATGAACCTTTTTAACATTGCAATTATTATGTTGGTTAATTGATCATTGTTGTAACACCCTGGATTTTTCCAATTCTATCGTGTGTTGACACATGTTTTTCAAATTTCTTTTGTAGTTAGAAGCTTAAGGTTTCTTAAAGGAAATGGAGTTTCCTTTGTCTTTTGTGTAACTAACTTTTACCATTAGAGGTTTAGAGTTGAGCTCTAGTATCTCATTTTGGTGATTACCAAGTTGGAATTAATTTTTGAGAATTAAATTCATTAGAGTTGCATTTTTCTTAATTTTTTCTCGAGAACAATATGTTGTTTTGAAGCTATATGAAATTAGGATTAATTACTACGAATCAGTAGGAATTTTCGGAGAATTATTTGGAGTCCCGAGCTATTTTTTGTGAATTTACGAAGTTTGGAGAAAATAGAAAAAAAAAAATTGAAAAGAAATTAATTTGGATGCTAACTAGGCTGACAGCGTGACGCGTGGCGCACTGCCATTCTCCAGACACGCTGACAAGGCGTTCGCTGGCGCTGACAGCTGAGCTCACAAGGAGTCGCGTGAGTGCATCGCACCGAATCCTTAGCCCATGTTTTAATCACAACTGTCCAAGCTCATTAATTCCTTTTGATTTGGGCCATTGATCCATGTGAGAGAGCCGGTCACTATTTATACGGGTCGTCTGACCCACATATTTGTCATTCAGGCCGGCCCACCCGTTTTGTCTCACAGTTTGTGTTACCCGTGGGTTTTCTCAACCCAATTTGTGTTTTAGCCCTTCTTTGTGCATTTTCAGTGCAATTTTTTTCACATTGGAGATTTACAACTTCTTCCAACTTCTAGTGCTTATAAATAGAGACCATTATCCCTCATTTTCACTTGCACCACCAAGTGAATTTAAAGTTAGTCACTCCTTGGGTTTTTGGGAGTCTCTCTAAGAAGAGACATACCGAAAGGGAAGAAAATTTTCATAGTTTAAAATTTAATTTGAGAGTGCAAGAAGGAGTCCTTAGGAGTGGAGTTAGCTTTGGAGGTCTACAACCGGGTATGTATTTTAATATTTTTGCTTTATTTATTTATTTTTAGGTTTTAATTTTAGGATGCATGCTTAGATTAATTAAGTATGATTTATTTATTAATTAAGCATGTCTACCTTTATTTTTGAGACTTATTTGTTTAATTAAAGGTAATTAGCATGCTAGAGTTAGCAAGTTTCTATCTCTATTTATTAGGACACTCTCGCTATAATAGTTGTCTTTTGCAACTGACATCATAGTTGTATCTAATGTGTATCGATCATCTGAATTATTATTACTTATGGATTTTTATGCATGTTTACCATATACTATTGCAAATGAGGTGTTAAAACAATTTTGTGGAAATGTTATGCGATTTTGGAAATCAATATTTCTCAGGGAAATGTTTTTAAAGGTTTTTAAACCTAGCAGGGTCCCCTGAGGAAAGCTATGATCGTATGTAATGCTTACCCCTTACTTTCTTTGTTTTGTTTCCTTTCTTTTTGCTTATGGAGATTTGCCTCTTGGAGGAGATCTCGATTAAGGAGTGCGCAACTTGGATTCTCTTGTCGGGTATTTCCAGGTCTTTGTAGTAATATCTTTTGTTTTGCAGTGATTCTTGCTTTCCCATAAATGTTTACCATTGGGAACCTATTTTGAACAATGATATTTTTGGTTTAATCATTTTGTAAACTTATGTGGATTTTACTTATATGTTGGTAATTCCCTTTTCTGTGGTGTTGATTTAACTAGGAAGACTTAGAGTCTAGTCCATTTTATGAGTCTTTCTTATACTAAAACCGGTAGTGATATAGGGTTTTTAATCAAGTCATTTTATTTTTCTTCTTTGACAGCTTTATGTTTGGTTTTAACTCCAGAAAATCCCGAAGTTAAAACCTAACATGCAGCCTCTACAAAACCCACTCTACACCCTAGGAGGGGAAATACCCTTCAAATCGGGAGAGAATTTTATTATGAATTAAAAGAATTTTCTTATAAATTAAAAGGATTTTATTATGAATTAAAAAGATTTTCTTATAAATTAAAAGAACTTTATTATGAATTAAATGAATTTTCTAATAAATTTTAAAACACCCCCGGTCTCCATCTAAAAATTGTTTTTCTAAAGGATCCAAGCCTAATTATCACATTTAACTATTCCACACTAGCGGGTTGGTTAATTTTAATTACTTATTTATTTTGATCTTATTACTTCCATAAAAGATTCTGTTGTGTAATGAGTACTTTGATCTAACCCGGTCCGTTTAAATTAAAAACGCTCAATCTTTCTTAAATGTCTTGGGAAATTAACACCGGTTTATTGGTATTAATTCCTCGGGATATTCAATAAAGGTGTAGATCAGGTTCAACTTAATCTGGTCTATATTTGATCCATTTGCAAGCCTAAATATAATGTAGAGTCCATTAACTTTAAGGTATTCACAGTTCAAAAAGTTAACTAAAAGCATCCAATCTCACAAATTTAATTTTAAGGTAACATCAACCTATCAACAACAACTTTAAGGTATTCACAGTCCAAAAAGTTAACTAAAAGCATCCAATCTCACAAATTTAATTTTAAAGTAACATCAACCTATCAACAACCATAAATTTAATTTTCAGGTAATATCAACCCACCCATAACCACAAATTTAATTTTCAGGTAACATAAACCCACCCACAGCCCAAAACAACTTCAGCACTATGCACACAAATTTAATCGTAAAAGGTTTCAATTTTCACCTGCAGTTTTAGTTTTCACCGCAGTTTCAGTTTTCATTCGCAGTTTCAGTTATGGAGAACACTCTTATAAAGTCACAGTTTTAGTTATCTGACATAGTTAACAAACTCAAAAAGTCGCAGTTTCAGTTTGTATTTTCATTTTTCAATTTTAGTTCACAGTTTCAGTTCATAATTTTAATATTTTTCTAGATCTGATTTCCAGATCTTTTGAAAAAAAAAAAAAGTTTCATATTTGCGAAAAAGAAGAACAAGAAGATGATGAAGAGGAAAGAGAAGAGAGACATAGCGGGGAGAGAGAAGAGGAAAGAGAGATAAAATGGCAATTGACCATATTTCACAATAAGCGAGCTGGCACCCGCTCTTGCAATGCAACTGATAGCTACTTTATTGTTAAATAAAATTAATTGGTGCACTAGAGATTAAATAGGATGCATAACATGCACCCTATAGTAATTAATTCTATAATGTATTATAACAAATAATAAGCATTACTCTTTACTTATTGTTTACTTGTAAATTGTAACTTGTAACAATATAATTTTGTTTTTGAAATATTATCAATATGACGTCTACTACTTCTATAGAGATGAAAAGACAATCCATTTAAGAAGAGAAAACTATACACTAGGTGTGAGTTTGATATACGTAAGAGAGTGATAGACACAATTGAAGAAGTGTTGACAATCATTACTCTCTCAAAACGACATAGTGTATAGTGTGTAGTGTGTAGTGTATTTAGATTTGGCAATATTCTACCCAACTCGTTAACACGATACGAAACGACACAAAAAATTTAGTGTTCAGGTTGAGACTTATTGTGTCGTGTTAAAATCGTGTGGACTCGTTAAGTTTCGTGTCGTGTTCGTGTTAACCCGCGAAACCCATTAGTGAATAGTGACCAGTTAAGAAATAATTATTTTTATTTTATTTATTCTTATGATATTAATCAATTAATTTGCACATTTTTTAGATATTACTTAGGCCAAAAGACGTTTATGGTCCCTGTATTATGACTGAATCCCACTTTAGTCCCCGTCATTTCAATTTGCATTTTTTATGGATATTGGTTCCATTAATGTCGCAATCAGGTCCAAACGTACCATCAAAATTGTCTACTTCAGAGCCAATCAGATGGTGCCACGTCGGCATGTTCACAACCCGGCCTTCACATTTTTTTTCTTTTTATTATTCTCTTGATGTAATATAGTTACTTTTTGTGTGAATTAAATACACAAAATATAAAATATAAAATTAAGGAAATTCCCTTCAAATTTATATTTCTTTCATTACAACCCACGTATTTCCTTTTCATGTATTAACCCCTTGGACTAGTTGCCAATTCACCTACTTTCCGATTAACCTAATTTTTTGCAAATATTATCCTTCGATGGAGACCTAAAAGAAAAGTAGACAGTTTCAATTATCAAAATATAATGTGGAGTAGGCCCAATGAGAGATCCCATAAATAAGCCTAAATATGGGATCCCACACTTAAAGCTCTCTATATCTATGTATATATATATATATATAGGAGTGCTATAAAACTAACTAGTTAGTAAGTTAATACAAACCTAATTATGCTTTTAGAACCACCACATAACTAATCTCATAATCCGAACCGTCATTATTTAGGCCATACTTCAAAGATCATCATTGCAAAAAATCAACTAAATTGAAAATCATTTGATCATCTAATTGAGATTAAATAAATATACGATCAGTGTTTTCGATAAAAGCATATAAATAGTTGTTGTTATAATCAAATGACCAAATGACTTCCGATTTTAGAGATTTTTTACAAGAATGATTTTTGAAGTATGACCTAAAAAATAGACGGTTCAGATTTTGAGATTACATTGTGCGGTGGGCCCAATAAAGTGGTTAGTTTTGTATTAACTTACTAACCAATTAGTTTTAGAGCATTCTTGTATATATATATATATATATTAATCATAGTCAACGTTTTTTAAAATTCAGATATTCTAACTCTGTTTTATGCCATTAACCCCATGTCAAACCTTTTTTTATTATTTGACTATTTATTGTTAGTAACTGCTATTATTGCTTCCTAAATCTTTCGTGCTTTTAATGCTCATAATTTATTGTTTGGACTATTATTTTTATTTTTTATATTTTAAATATGAATTTTTCATAAACTTCTAAATAACATACACTAATAAAATTAGAATTCTATAATAAATAGGAATTTACGGACTATACTTCAACGCACCTACAATATAAAATTTCACTACTCACATATCCATTGTCCTTATAAGAATTAATGTATATTAATAATTAAGCATACACATTAACTAAGTGACATACACTAACAAGTAAATATAATAAACCTACATATAATTCTCATAAACAAATAAATAACCTATAACAATAAAGGAACAAACATTTGTATAAAATAAAAAATAAATAAAAAAACTAAGGAACCTACATGAATTATTTAATAAGAACTGTCACGCCCCAATCGGGAATTAAGAGTAAATCTCGAATTAAGGAGTGAATCACACTCTAATTATAGTATTAATTTCGATAACTAGAATGTGACGGAGGAAAATAAATAAATAGAAATAAACTTTGTGCTATCATTGTGCCACAAACTGGATTTAAGCTTAATATACAAAGTAAGTCGTACTTCTGTACATTACATCCTTCCCAGTTTCAAAATCAAATTCAACTGCGACTCGGTTCATGCCTACTCACAATGTATAACTACTCTCGGTTAGCTTCACACTATCTCTCGCTAGTCGCTAGTACCTATAAAGTCTATGAGGGGGTGAGCACTAACTGCTCAGAAAGGATGTAGACCTTATCATGCAGAATTAATTAAACTGAAGCTCAGTGAAAACACCCAACATGTAACAAATAATATATATTATATTAATAATAATATTGATGCATGAATATTATGCTACACTTTCTCAATTCAATCCCTTGTAAAGTAAATTACAACTTGATGTGCAGTGGTAAATATAGAGGACAACATTGAGTGAAAATGCACTTTAAGCACCAAATTGATATTTTGGTTAAAGTTGAGGGATCATTTGTGATAAAAAGCCTATTATTATTGGTCCATTTATTCTTAATGAGGAAATTGCACCATTGGTCTATTTATTCTTCACTTCGTTCCATATTGATCTGCGATCTTTTTATTGTTTCTTACTGGTCCACTCATTTTGTGACGTGTTCCATTGTAGTCCAAACCATCAAATTAGCACAAACGACGGTCTATTTTAGCCATATTTCACACCAGTGGGGGCACGTGTATAAAGGTCGCCAAATAAACTTATTTTAACTTTACTTACTCATATTCATTCAACATGAAATCTTCAATTATTTGTTGATGATCTCGCAACATGTTTGCAAAGACAGGCTTGCTTTTCCACCCTAATCTTTTATTTTGTTTCTTCCTTTTTACAGGAGGTTCAAGATCTACACAATGGATGACAACATTCTCGATATGATTAGCAACTTGATCCGTCTGCTCTATTGGTACTTGCTGTAGCGGCTCTGCTATGGTAATTGGCTTTGCACCCTTCTTTGTTTTCATTCCCTTCAAATTGTACTCATATTCTGGATCCTTAAGCTTCATTCTGCTTTTTGATTTTAGTCTTTTTGTTGCTTATGTCATTGGTGGAGGGCTCTTTCTCTTTCGACCATTTTTTGGATGTTTATCTGCTTCTTGTAGAGGTTGGTTTTGTTCTTCATATGTGATGTCATCTTGTTGTTGACCTTCCTCTTCTGGTATTTGAATTTGAGCTAAAGTCTCCCTTGCCACTTTCACGACGTCAATTGTTGAGAGAAATCCCACATTAAAGATGTGAGGGCCTTGCTAGTGGTTTATAAGGGTTTGGGCTACTCCTTTTATTGCCAATTGGTTTTGGGTTAGATGCTCTAATTCTATCATGGTATCAGAGCAGGTTATCCACGTGATGCACCTAACGGCCACACGTGCTCCCACGTCACCCAATATAAATTGTCCACGTGTTAGGCTTAAATGATGCCACACATGCGGGGGCGTGTTGAGAGAAATCTCACATTAAATATGTGAGGGCCTTGCTAGTGGCTTATAAGGGTTTGGACTACTCCTCCTATTGCCAATTGGTTTTGGGATAGATGCTCTAATTCTAACATCAATCTCTTCTTGAACATTTTTGCCTCCCTGTGCAAGGAAGTCACTTTTGGGTGACCGTTGGATAGTGTATGTTTCTTCATACACGAATCAGTGTTTTTGTTATAATAACATACTAAATTTCCAAGAATGTTTCACTTATTCAATATCTCATATATATACATATATTTTTATATTCAATAAAAAAATAGTACCTTTGTCCCCCTTACTGTTTTCGTCCTTCTCATTGGTGTCTTTCACTTGAACTTTTATATCATCCATCTGCACATATGCATCAACGTTTGGACTTCTTCTTATTTGCTAGCTTTCCAAGATTGTTACTCTTTTTGTAAGCTTTTGGACTTCTAGTAGTGCTGAGTCCCGCTCCGTAGTGAGGATGTAGATTTTGTACTCCAAGTCCCCTAAATTTTTGCTCATTTCCATATGACTTGGCTCTTGTTGGATTTGCACTTGTATACTTAGGTATCATTCACTTACTGCAGTGAGTAACATGTCTCACTAGTCATGCACCTTGTCTTCATCTAGATCACTCTTTTGCAGCCAATAACCAATTGGCGTTGGGCATTCCCAATGAGAATGTGTGTAAATGGTTCTTGACATGGTCTCTAAAAGATTTGCATATCTCATCATAAATCGTCTCTGTTCGTATATGCTTTTCTTTGTTTTTTATCTTTTCCTTGTTCTTGCTTTTCTTTAAGCTCCTTCATCTGCGAAAATTAAGTGTTTTAACTTTGTTATTTTTGGTACCTGTAGCTGTGCGGCTGGTTTAATTGAAATTCTAATTTTATGTAAACTTACATAGTTTGCTAAGTTTTTTCTTGGATAATCTGTTTCATTTTTGTCATTTTGTTGATCATCATCATCTCTACCATCTTCATCTCTGCCTTCATTTACACTGTCTTCTTCATCATCATCATCATCTTACCATATTTTGCTTTTGGTTTTCGAATCCCACTTTTGCTTTGACCAGAGTCATCATCTAACAAAGTTTGTACTGCATAAACCAAAAGGAAATAATCCGTATATGTTCAACAGTATCTGAATTTTTCTAAATTTTTTAATTATTTGTTTTTACTCACCAAGATTAGTATCGTAGCCCCACCAACATTTCCAAGGGAACCTTCTGGATTCCTCCTTTCTTCAACTTTGCTCTTGATGCACTTGTCGAGGTAGTAAGCTACAGTTTTTGACCATGAGTAGTCAGACAATGTCTCCAAGTCATCGCAGCATTTAACGAAAGTCCAGTCAAGTGAGCTTGCATAATTAAGAAACAGGACAGTGATCATCAGATCAATGATTATCAATTGTACAACCTTTCTGTCTTGCTCTTTTTCTTCCCCGGTCTTCTCTCTTGATTTCTTTCTTTTGCTTCTTACTGCTTCAGTTTTTATATCTGCTTGTAGTGCTTTCTGCAATTCGTCTTCCATTTTTTTCTTTGATGGTCTGCCTTGTTTTGATGCCAAGAGTTTTATCATGCCTTCTATGTATCTTAAGAGACTGAGTGACTTTTTTCTTTTGATGGTCTTCTTAGAATCTAAATATGCCAGACACATCTTTTGGTGTGATTTGCATTGGTTTATACTTAGATTCAAAGAAGACCATGAAAAGAAAAAAGTCACTCAATCTCTTTCAATATAAACAGAAGACATGAGAAAATTCTTGGAATCAAAACAAGGTAGACCATCAAAGGAAAAAATGGAAGACGAATTGCATAAAGCACTACAAGCAGCTAAAAAAACTGAAGCAGTAAGAAGCAAAAGAAAGAAACCAAGAGAGAAGACCAAAGAAGAAAAAGAGCAAGACAAAAAGGTTGTACAATTGATAATCATTGATCTGATGATCACTGTCTTGTTTCCGAATTATGCAAGCTCACTTGACTAGACTTTCGTTAAATGCTGCGATGACTTGGAGACATTGTCTGACTACTTATGGTCAAAAACTGTAGCTTACTACCTCCACAAGTGCATCAAGAGCAAATTAAGCTGAAGAAATGAGGAATCCAGAAGGTTCCCTTGGAAATGTTGGTGGGGCTACAATACTGATCTTGGTGAGTAAAAACAAATAATTTGTTGTAAATATATTGTTATAATTAAGTGGCTATTCCTGTAATTAGTGGTAGGGGTATACTAGTAAATATTTAAAACCTAGTAAACCCTATCTCTATATAAGGATATTTATAACATGAATGAAATAGACTGATATATTCTCTCTGCCTCCTCTTTTCCACAAACCCTAATTTCTACATACTTTTACAACACGTTATCAGCACGAGAAGCTCTTTGGATTATGGATCGCTAAACGAAAGAAGATCATCCTTCAATCTGTTCTTCAACCAAAATGTCAAATCTCAACAAGCTTGATTTCGTTGCTTTGGAAGTTTCCGGAAGAAACTATCTAAAGTAGACTCAAGATGTTAAGCTTCATTTGACTGCCAAGAAGATGAGGTCGACAATCAATGCAGACAATGTTGTTGCAGAGTCCCTTAAGGCAAGTGCCATGATCTTCATTAGGAAGCATATGGAAGAAGCACTCCAAGTTGAGTACCTCGCTGAAGAGGATCCACGAGCTCTTTGGGTTGCTCTGGAAGAGCGGTTTAACCATCAGAAGACCATTTTCTTGCCTAAAGCAAGACATGACTGGCAGAACATCCGTTTCCAGGATTTCAAATCCGTGAATGAGTATAATTCGGAAATCTGCCGGATCCGGTCACTCCTCAAATTTTGTGGGGAGGAGCTCACCGAAGCTGACCTATTGGAGAAGACTTTCTCCACCTTCCCTGCCTCCTGTTTGGTCCTGCAGCAACAATACAGGGAAAGGAATTTTACCAAGTTCTCGGCATTGATCACCACTCTGTTGCTCGCTGAAAAGAACAACAACTGATTAATGAGAAATGATCAAGCCCGACCTGTCGGTACTAAAGCAGCACCATTGCCTAAAGCAAACGTTGTTGCTCACCGCGATTCAAACCGCGAAAGAGGATACCGAGGTCATGGGAAGGGCACAAAGTCTGACCGCCCGAGATATGGAAGGAAAGGTTCTCAGAGGAATGGCCCGTATGACCGAGTCCAACGCGGCCATGGCCCACGGAACTCGAATTCTAGTGGCCAAGGCCCACGTGGTAGGAACCGCGGTCCCTCGGCCCCAAAAACTCGAAATGAGAGGAACACTGGTTCGGCCCGTCGCCACCAGAATCAGAACCAAAATCAGAATCAGAATAATCTCTGTTACCGATGTGGAGGAACTGATCATTGGTCTCGCACCTGCCGTGCATCAGCGCAAGCTGTAAATGAGTATCACGCCAGTCGCGGAACTCGAGAGACCAATCTCATTGATGGATCATTTCCTATGGATACCACCTTAGAGGTCACTGATTTCCAGACTGCTACTGGACACTTCGAGGATTAGAAACTCGATGACATGGATATGATCGGCGCTTGTGCCGTATTTATTTTTTGAATAATGTTTTTTTTTTATTTGGATTATTTGGTGATTTATGACTTGGATTATTTATTTTTGGAAAATTTGGTTATGCTCGAATATTATTTAATTCAATTAAGTTATTTTCATACATGTGATCCATTGAATTAAATTTATGAATAGGCATGTTTTGTGGGGAAGTTTGTTGTCTGGCTGACAGTGCTACTACGCACACCATACTCCAAGATCGGAAGTATTTTTCAAACTTATTGCCTACTCATACCTCTGTGACAACCATATCAGGCCAATCCAACCTGATAGAGGGTCATGGCAAAGCCCATTTTATGTTGTCCAATGGTACCGAATTTACCATTAATGAGGCCTTATATTCTCCATGTTCCAGAAGAACATTGTTGAGTTTTAAAGATATTCGAGCCAACGGTTATCATGTTGAAACCACTGAGGAAAATGGAGTGGAATATCTTTGCATAACCTCCAATTTGTATGGCCAGAAGCGTACATTGGAAAAATTGAAATGCCTATCTAGCGGTCTCTATATGACCACCATTAGATCGATTGAGGCAAATCACGTAGTTAACCATAAGTTAACCAATTTGAGCAGTTTCTTGCTATGGCATGACCGGTTGGGACACCCAGGTCAAAGTATGATGCGCCGTATCCTCAATTCATCACACGGGCATCCCCTTACTAATAAGGATCTTGTGTTTAGTGACACACTATGCCAAACCTGCTCGTTCGGAAAGTTGAATACTAGACAATCATATGCAAAGACTAGTAAAGACTCTGCCCTTTTCCTGCAAAGGATACAAGGGGATATTTGTGGACCTATCCAACCACCATGCGGACCATTTAAATATTTCATGGTTTTGGTTGATGCATCGACAAGGTGGTCACATGTTACACTATTGTCCACAAGAAATGCTGCCTTTGCTAAACTCCTTGCCCAGATCATTAAATTAAGGGCTCACCACCCGGATTATCTCATAAAGTCCATAAGACTTGATAATGCCGGAGAGTTTACATCGAAAACTTTCGATGATTATTGCATGTCCCTTGGGATTGATGTTGAACATCCAGTTCCCCATGTTCACACCCAGAATGGTCTCGCAGAAGCGTTCATTAAAAGATTACAAATGATTGCACGAACCTTGGTTATGCGCACCAAGCTTCCAATTTTTGCGTGGGGCTATGCAATCTTGCATGCAGCCATGTTGGTCCGGTTGAGGCCCACTGCTACCCAACCTTATTCCGCGTTACAGCTGGTGACTGGGTACGAACCTGACGTTTCGTACTTACGCATATTTGGGTGTGCAGTTTACGTGCCACTTGCGCCGCCACAACGTACCAAAATGGGTCCTCAACGAAGGATGGGCATATATGTCGGTTATGAATCCCCATCTATTATATGCTTTTTAGAGCCCTTGACAGGCGATCTCTTTACCGCCAGATTTGCGGATTGTCACTTTGATGAGACAGTCTTCCCGCCGTTAGGGGGAGATAAGAACGTCACCGTTCCTGAAGAACGACGTAAATTGACGTGGAATGTCCCCACTATGTCTCATCTCGATCCCCGAACCGCACAATGTAATAGTGAAGTGCGGAGAATTCTAGATCTACAGAGTGTAGCTCATAATATGCCAGACGCTTTCTCTGATCTAGCTAAAGTGACGAGATCACATATACCTGCTGCAAACGTGCCTGCAAGGATATCCGTCCCCGAAGGACGTGTTGTCCCAGATGGACGAGGTACGGCCATAGCGACTAACCAGTCATATGTCCCTGCCCAGAAGCGAGGTAGACCCCTAGGTTCGAAGGACTCTTATCCCCGGAAGAGGATAAATTTGGCACAAACGAGTCCTCTTGACATCGCAATCTCAACTGATCCATCTCACGAAATAGTTCCGGATTATGGGTCCGTCCTGGAAGAGAGGGTGTTAGGGGACGCTCCAACATTTGAACCCACTCCCGAGAACAGAGAGATCTCTATAAATTATGCATGCTTAAGTGAGCTCTGGAATCGAAACGAGATTATCATCGATGATATATTTGCATTCGCGGTAGCTACCGAAATCATAATTAGCGATGACATCGAACCTCGCTCCGTTGATGAATGTCAACGTCGAGACGACTAGCCAAAATGGAAAGAAGCAATCCAGGTCGAATTAGATTCCTTGACAAAGAGAAAGGTGTTTGGGCCTGTCGTTCCTACACCTTCCCATGTTAAACCTGTAGGATTTAAATGGGTATTTGTAAGGAAGCGTAATGAGAAAAACGAGATTGTAAGATACAAGGCTCGTCTAGTGGCACAAGGATTTTCTCAACGCCCTGGGATTGATTACGAGGAAACGTATTCTCCCGTAATGGACGTGATAACGTTCCGCTACCTTATCAGTTTGGTAGTTTCCGAAAAACTGAGTATGCAGCTTATGGATGTGGTCACTGCTTATCTCTATGGGGATCTTGATACAGAGATATATATATATATATATATGAAAGTTTCCGAAGGACTTAAGATACCCGATGCAAATAGTTCCAGACCACGGAACACGCTCTCCATTCGTTTGAGGCGTTCACTGTATGGATTGAAACAATCCGGACGGATGTGGTATAACCGTCTAAGTGAGTATTTGATCGGGATGAGATATGTGAATAATGATCTATGCCCTTGCGTGTTTATTAAGAAAACAAGTTCTGGTTTCGCTATTGTAGCTGTTTATGTCGATGACATGAATCTAATTGGTACTCCTGAAGAGATCAAGGAAACCGCTAAACACCTGAAGTTGGAATTCGAGATGAAAGATCTTGGGAGAACGAACTTCTGTCTCGGCCTGGAGCTCGAGCACCGTGCAGATGAAATTTTGGTCCATCAATCGAATTACATCCAGAAGATGTTAAGGCGCTTTAATGAGGATAAAGCGAAGCCTTCTAGCACGCCCATGATCGTCCGTAGTCTAGATCCTAAGAAGGATCCGTTTCGTCCCGCAGATGATAACGAAGAGATATTGGCACCAGAAGTCCCATATCTAAGTGCAATAGGCGCATTATTGTACTTGGCTCAATATACTAGACCGGACATCTCATTCGCTGTAAACTTGTTAGCTAGATATAGCTCTGTGCCAACACGCCGCCACTGGAATGGCATAAAAGACATTTTCCGCTACCTTAGAAGTACGACGGATATGGGCTTATTCTATCCCTATGCATTAAGAAATGGATTGAACCCCCTCGATCCTCGGAACGATGCCCGCCTTGTTGGATATGCTGACGCAGGGTATCTATCAGACCCACACAAGGCGCGTTCTCAAACTGGTTATGTCTTTACCATTGGGAATACAGCAATATCTTAGAGGTCAACGAAACAGACCCTTGTTGCTACCTCTTCGAATCATGCTGAGATTATAGCCCTTCACAAAGCAGTTCGTGAATGTATATGGCTGAGAGCAGTTTCCAAACATGTTCGAAGTACGTGTGGACTGAATTCCACCACTGATGAACCAACGATTATCTATGAGGATAATGCCGCTTGCATCGAGCAGATGAAGACGGGTTTCATCAAAGGAGACAACACCAAGCATATTGCACCGAAGTTCTTCTTCAATCAACAGCAACAAGAGCATCAGATGATTGAAGTCAAGCAGATCCGATCTCAAGACAACCATGCAGACCTCTTCACCAAGTCACTGTCAAAGTCCACATTCTTGATGCATGTTCGAGGTATTGGTTTGCGTAGATTGGCTGATTTACCTAGTATGTAGTCTTCAGGGGGAGTCGACATCAGGGGAAGTATCCCGAAACATACTCGCTTGACCATCGTGTACTCTTTTGTCCTTCGTCCAGGGTTATTTTGTCCCACTGGGTTTTGTTACCTGGCAAGGTTTTAATGAGGCACATCTTGGCATGGTCACCCTACTCATACTACATCCTGAAGATGTGTTGATCTGATATATATGCATTTGCTCATCTTTTCCCTTCGACCACGAGTTTTTCCCATTGGGTTTACCGGGCAAGGTTTTGGTGTAGCAACTCTAATGTACCCCGCTCCCATAGACATACTATCTGCTCATGATCCAGAAGATATGACTTCACCTATTTTCGAGGTCCTGATGCGACTACTCCACACTCACGCGCGTTGCACTCTTTTTCCTTCGACCAGGGTTGTTTTTGTTCCCACAGGGTTTTTATTACTTGGCAAGGTTTTAACGAGGCAACTTAGAAGCGCATAGCAGAGACAACACTAATGACATGGAATATCCAAGGGGGAGTGTTGTAAATATATTGTTATAATTAAGTGGCTATTCCTGTAATTAGTGGTAGGGGTATACTAGTAAATATTTAAAACCTAGTAAACCCTACCTCTATATAAGGATATTTATAACATGAATGAAATAGACTGATATATTCTCTCTGTCTCCTCTTTTCCACAAACCCTAATTTCTACATACTTTTACAACATAATTAAAAAATTTAGAAAAATTCAGATACTGTTGAACATGTACTGATTATTTCCTTTTGGTTTATGCAGTACAAACTTTGTGAGATGATGACTCTAGTCAAAGCAAAAGTGGGATTCGAAAACCAAAAGCCAAGTATGGTAAAGTGGAGCCTGTGGGATCTGAATTCAAAGTTTGCACAAGTAGGGCTTCGAAAACTTGAGGTAAAAACAAAACAGACACACAGTCACAATGTCTATATATATATATATATGTATACACACACACACACACAAACATATACAATGTATACTTTTCTACACTAAATTACTAAACATATTATCGTTATTTTTTTTTAATCCGAAATCATAGGACTTTATCAAGGATGACAAGACAAGATGATGATGAAAAAGACAATGTAAATGATGGCAGAGATCAAGATGGTAGAGATGATAATGATGATCAACAAAATGACTTCATTGTTTATCCAAGAAAAAACTTAGCGGACTATGTAAGTTTACATAAAATTAGAATTTCAAACAAATCAGTAACTGCCGCACAGTTACAAATACCAAAAATAACAAAGTTGAAACACTTAATTTTGGCAGATGAAGGAGCTTAAAGAAAAGCAAGAACAACGAAAAGATAAAAACAAAGAAAAGCAAAAAGGAAAGCAGATACGGACAGAGACAATTGATGATGAGATATGCAAGTCTTTTAGAGACCATGTCAAGAACCATTGATCTACACTCACATCCTCATTGCGAATGCCCAATGCCAATTGCTTATTGGTTGCAAAAGAGTGATGAAGATGAAGACAATATGCATGACCTGTGGGACATGTTACTCACTGCAACAATGATACCCAAGTATACAAGGAGAAAGAAAGACAAGCAAAGCTAGAGGTGTCATATGGGTCGAGCCGGCCCTAAGACGACATGGCACAGAACGATTAAAATAGGCATGCCACGATTAAATGGACCGGGCCGAGCCGAAGTTTTTAGCCTATCGGGCACAGCACAGCAACGGGCCAAGCACGGCATGATGGAGAAGACCTCTTTGAAGCGATCTACAAGCGTTCGATTTTGGCTTTGGCTTGAATAAGAAGTCGTTGCAACGTTATATACATTAATTAATTAATTAGTTAATTAAACTGTATTAACTAATTAATCACAGTTAGCTAGTTTGTTACCTTTAATTTGGACACGTGTCAGTTTCTGGTTAGTTTAGACCTTTTTGTAATTTTTTGAAATTTCTATAGTAATGACAGTAGCTGTAATTTATAGTATTTGTTATGTCCTTTTTTGTATAATGCATAATTTCATTTTATTCATTTTAGTCAACGGTGACTATTTTGGGATTTAGAAAAATTTTCATTGACCTATTTGTAATTTTGAAATGTTTTATTGACTTTTGTGTAAATAGCCCTTGTTATTATTAAAGCTACGGGTGCATATATTCTATACTTGGTGACAGTTAGCTAGATGATTAAAAAAAAAACAGCTTTCTTTTTCATTTTTGCAAGACCTCAATAATCAAGTTAACTATAACAGCACAAGCACAATGCATTGAATACAGTTTGCCTCACAAATCATCTAGTTCCTATCTCTTTAAATCATTTAGCCATGCTAGGATAACTTTGGCACCTTTCTCCCATGAGCAGTCTAACATCATGTCATGGGCAACCCCTTCAACATAGATAGGAGAAACACCATAAAACCTGCCTGTTTCTTTGAGGCCTTCAGCATCCTGCGAAAAATATTTAGTCAATCAACAGATAGACAATTGCTTAGAAACAAGGATCATAGCAGTATGATAGAATTTAAAAATCTATGCAGCATCCTGGTATAGAAAATATGACGGGGACAAAGTGAAGCAGGCAAAATGGTGGATAATAGAGAATGGCATGTACTGTCCAGAGCATTAGAAAAAAGAATCAATTAATTATGTAAAAAAATTCTGTAAACTACGGAGTTTACCACAATGAAATCATCATTTGCACCCAACACAAGGAGTTCAATAGCTGATTTTGGTACTGAAGGAACTGGAAGCACGGCATTGAGCTTGCGCAGATCAAATAATGGCATTCTTGAACTTTCTTTCATTAGCTCTTGGTAACTAAGACAAACAAAAAAACTTATAGAGGTTATGTTTACAAGTAGAATACATTGTGGGAATAAAAGTTTGTTTTTTGTGAAAAGATCCACACAAATCATGCAAACCGTGCAAGGGAAGTATCCAAGTAAACTAAGAAAGACAAGAAAGAGAGAGAACACAAATTTTAGTGGTTCAGCAAATTTCCCTACATCCACAAGAGAAGGAGATAAAAATCCACTCAACAAAACAATTACAAGGATTTTCAACAACTCATAAAAGAGCCTAGTACTCTCGAGTTTTGCACTCACTTAGGCCTTCTCATATTCTTCTACCCCATAGTTCTGACCCTCTTTGACATGATCACCTTCTTTAAGTGTCGGCCCTTCTTTGGCACAAACACCCTCTCTTGCTGTTGACTTCTCTTTGACACAGGCACTCTCTTGGCACCTCTAACAAGCCTAAATTTCGTTTCAAAAGTTTACACAACCATTCTCTCTGTGTGATAGAACCCTAAACTGTTCTGGACAAAGGCCACCAAAGACCAGGAATTTCAGACATCAAAATAACACTCCATCCTTTGTCCATTAAACCAGAATTTGGTAAGGCTTTCAGTACATAAGTTTTGTCAATTGACATTGAAAAATTTGATCTAGCATGAGTCTGCATGGCAAAGATTAGTTCATTTACCCACTCATTTACCCCTATCCATCATGCAACAAAGTAATATGCAATCCGAACTAAATGAAGGTCATGAATAGTAATAACTAACTTATGACTAGTATAAGATCTACCATGTAAAGAATAATTAGAACTTGAAATACTCATGCTATGATTCAAGTGTATAAAGTTTGTCTTTTAGTCATCTTTTATCCACAAAATTTGCCTTCACCTTTTAATACTATAAATCCTATATCACACATTCATTTCCGAGCTAATACGAATAAATATATTTTGATTTCATATTTTGGTAACTGCATGTTGTGTATAAGTTATCACACATTGCTGCAAGTACTTATTCTTAGTTGTGAATTTTATGTTCTAGTGAGGCTCAATGTCTAGATATACGGCTTCTGGAAACTTAAAGCAGAATTAAATTTTAGTTGTTGTAGCATCATTCCAGGGAACATTGACTCAAAGTATATGTGATTACTCGATTTTTCTGTGCATGCGAGAGAGAGAGAGAGAGATGAGTGTCAATACACAAACTAATGCTTAAACCTAAAACCTGAAATAATGTTGAATGCCATCTGTCATTTTGAACAAAGGTCTAATGGAATTGAAAAGAATTGCTGGTAAACAAACCGTAAAACCAGGTGATCCTCCATAGTCGCGGAAAAAAATGTCTCTTTACAAAGAGAAAGAGAAGTTTGAAACGCTTTTGCTGCCAAGCTGCGTGTAACCTATTCAAAAGTTCAAATGAACAGCACCTTAATCATTAGAGCAACTAACTTCTATATATATTGTAAAGTTCACATGAGAACACTGAAAATATTGCTGGAAAAGGGTATAGCATGCTCAAAGTATCTCACAACCTTCCAAAAGAATGTAAATGATATGTTGACAGACTGAGTATGAGTACAAATTAAAAAGAAAAAAAAAAACGTTGCAGCAAGATATTTTAAGTCAAAAAATGCAACCACAAGGAAGATATATAATTAAGGCATAAAAAGCTATTAACCAAAGTTTCCTGTGGCAATTTTGCAGTATGAATGAGGTGCTGTATAAAAGAGTAAAAGTAAAAACCTTAAAAGCAGCAATAGGTTTGGAAAATAGGTATCGCCACACTAAGCCACTGAAGAAAATAAAGAGAATGTCAGTTTGGACTAAATAAATCGAAAGAAAACTAAGAATAAATAATCTGATAAAAGATAGTATATTAATTACCTATTACCCGAAGGAGGTACAGAGCAGACAAGAACAGCACCTGTAAGCCTAGGGAATGAACCTCCAATGCCTAGATTTAGAATAAGCCCAATCAGCACAGAAACAGTGTACAAAGATAATACCTCTTTAAAAAGTAGTACTTAAAATGAAATATGATGTGTTTGAAGCTATGTCACAAGCCAGGTCATGAAAGGAAACTGTTTGAAGTGTTTATATCAAATATCAAGAGCATTGTGTTTTCAGGCTCACATTAGAGATTTTTATGACAGAACCTTGACAGGTAGCCGGGAATTGATAGGACCTTGACAGGTAGCCGGGAATGAATTTTGTAAAATACAACTGAAAAGTGATGGGTTTTCATGGTACAGATGATGGTATGAGAATTCAAATCATGCTTAGGGAGCGGATAGATAAAGAAAACAATGAAATGAGGAATGTTTCAAGGCTTGGGTTGTAGGTGTTAGGTTGGGTATTTTTCTTTTTTCTTTTCTTTTTTTGATAGGAAACGAAATTTATCAAAACAACAAAAAAGTACAAAAGACACTTCAAGTGGATAAGATATCCACCAGCAACTGAAAAACAAAACCCCACCCCAAAAATCCTTGCTCTCAATAAGAAATAAAACAAAACAAAGCTTGCAACTCCATCAGATTCTACGACCCTCAAAACCTGAAAGAACCCTATGTAACTGCAGCTCTCCAATCCAACAGAATGACTGAAACTGGTAGATACTCATGCATTGTAATTTCGCAATGTTTATAGCAGATTATTTCTCCCCTCCAATAGTACATGTAGGCAGGATTTAGCCAACTACATAAAACTTTATATTCTCTTGTATGTGCTATCTTGATAGATGTACCGCTAAACTCAACTAGATTATAGTATCCAATACTACACCCTTATAGATCATGGCTCATACATCT
Organism: Dryas octopetala; assembly: GCF_963921425.1. NCBI lineage: Eukaryota > Viridiplantae > Streptophyta > Magnoliopsida > Rosales > Rosaceae > Dryas > Dryas octopetala. The sequence continues at coordinate 8,559,033 of NC_141369.1, forward strand.
GAAGATTTTATTTACCTTTTCAAAGAACAATTGAAATAAATAGAAATATGTTACCTAAAAATTGGTCAGTTTTAGTATTAGCAATATAGTACTGAATAATGAGCCCTCCAAAAGAATGGCCAATCAACACTGGTGGAAATGTGAGTTTTTTGCAGATGAAATCAGCAACATCACTTGCATGAGTCTACTGTAGAATTTAGAGTGAACAGGAATAAGAAGTGCATTTCAGCAGGTAGAGAAACTATGAAGCACAGACACGCACATGTTAGTGAATTCACTTGTAAAGAAGGTAAAAGCTAGCGGACAGCTAAAATACCTGGAGAGTACCAGCAACAGAAGCATTTGGTGCATCACTTTCACCCTGACCATCAGCAGACGTATGACAAATCAGAACCAGATTCTTGCATACAAACAATGTAACAATGCCAGCTCAAGATATGCTAATGTGTCGATGGTGCCATTATAAATTAAGCAACTTAAAATCAGGATGAGCAGAATAAGGTAGTCAAATCTTAAAAATAGTTAAATACCAAGAACAATTTCTTAGAACTAAAATAAATTACCAGATGTAGATGTTCGGTCCTAGACAGATCCAAACAGAGCCACAGAGGATCATATTGCGAGATTACATTAAAAGGAAGAATGAATTATAATTTTAATAATCATTATAGACGTAGAAGAGGGCACAACACCTAATTATTTCACAAGCAACATAGTGACACTAGATTCATAATATGCAAATTTCATACATGATGAAGAGGTAAACTTTGAGAATTTGAATAAAATATACAGGTAAAGGATGAAAAGGAAAAAAAAAAAACATCAAAATAACACTTCCTAAAAGTAGCAGTCTGACACTAATAACCATAATGATCCCATAATTCCAGTTTTCAGCCAACAGGCAGGTTGCTACAATTCTCATGAGGTTAAATACCTCCTCATACAAATTTAGACCATAACTTAAATGATTTCATGGTCTGATGGTCCCAGTGAAACATCCAATTGCATTCGAGACTAGGGTACAAATTTTTTATGAAGAATATCAAAAGGGGGAAAACCAATTAAAGTACGAATACCATTTATCAGCTGGAAACATGTAATTTACGAAGATTATGCAAGACAGCAGCTAAGGATAATAGGATATCTCATACCTAAGTTTCCAAGTCCTTGAATATCTCAGCTCATATTCTAAGATGAGCCATAATTCACCATTTGCACAGAAGCAGTAAATGTTGGGCTTCTGCCCAAATGATCTCTTGCAATGAACTGAAATTCTGTCCCTTTTACTTTTGTAATTATACTAAAGCAATATTCTTTACTATGTGTTTGTGTTTGTAACAGAGGAAAAAAAAAAAAGTATTTTCAAATGGAGCAAAGGAGGCGAATTCTTTTTTGCCCCTGTTCCATATAACATTAGTCAGTTGTCATGTCCAACATTTAATACAGTTATAGACTTGTTGGTATATTTCACAGTTTCAGCGAATAAACCAGAATATCAAATTCTTCCACTATTCTGATCAAATAAGCTTCAAGAAGATGTGGAGTTGACAACAAGGTGAAAGATAACTGATATTGCCACAATTTGTAAGCTACCCACATTGGACCAAAATAAGGAACAATAAAACAACAAAGCAAACACAAAAAATGGAACCTTTTTTCGAATGAGGACCAGAGAGAACCCACCTGACCCAACAAGCTAATCGCATAGCAGTCGTACCCAGAAGCTGAAAAGAAAGACAACCAGTGCTCAGCCCAGCACCAAGCAGCATGGTAGCTTCCATGAACAAAAACAAGAGGTGGGTTTTCACTTGTTCTTTCTTTATTATCATCTGATTCTTTTTCTACAACGCCCTTCTGCACAATTACCTCCATGTTCAGGCCAGACGGGAGCTCATGGAAAAGACGGGATTGTTCCTGCTTGAGCTCGTAAGGGACTCTCATTCTTTGAGATCCATTGAGGACAGCTCGGGGACTTATGGTTATTCTCCGAGTAGAGAGGTTGGGTTGAAGTTGGGGGATGGTGTGGAGGGATAGGAGAGCAGCCATTCATGTGAAATTGAGGTGACACCTGTATGTAGCCTTAGCCTTAATGCCTTAGGTAGTTAGCTTTTTCTTTTTTTCTTTTCCATTACTTTGGGTTAATCACATATTCACATCTTGGACCTTAAAGTTTGGATGAAATTTCATTTTGGTCCCCACTTTTCAAAACAATGTCATATTAAAAGTTTGGAAAATATTACCAAGCTATGTAGTGTAACTTTTGTTGAATGAAGAGAAAATAGCTTTGGTAAGGAGAAAAACTTGCAAGCGGAAGCAAAGTTAGGAAGCATGTAACTTTAAAAATTTTCACAAAGCTATCCCAAAACCAAGTCATGGTTAGTCATATGAAAAATTTATATATAGAAACTAGTTTCTAATGCTACAAACGGATTTAGAGATTACCCTTAAGACATATCTTTGGGATGAACCCAAAGATACACACATCCATTAGCTGCCTTCATTCCATGTCTCCTCCACCTTCTGCATTACTAAGAAAAGGCTCTCAATAAAGTTGAGAGTGCAACCCCTCTAAGGATTAATCCACACCCAGGATGAATGGAAGAAAAGAGGTAAGAGACTTGATTTGCTAGTTCAAAGCTCTAACAATAGTGAGGTGTTTGAAGGAGTGGCTATGATGAAGATGGAGATGAGAGACAGACAACTAATAATACACAAACTCATTCCATGAGTTTTGACATTTCATTCAAGAAAAACAAATAAGATTCATTCCATGAGAACACTATATTCAACTAAAGCCAATGACCCAACAATTAATGGCACGGTCGATTATGAGGTTTAAAGTTTAAAATGCGGCTCTTTTTTACATGTTAAAATTAATTTTTTATATATGACGAAAATTTGATAACACGATATCATGACCACTAAACAATCAATATAAAACGCTAAGAGTGTTAAAATATTTTCTTATATATAAAATTTTTGAATAATCTATATTTTTTTAATAAAATAAGCATAATCAATTTCTAATACATCCACAAGAGAAAGGTTAAGCATTCCAAATGTATTGGAAATCCCTCCTAGTTATGTATAAATCAAAGGGGAAAAAAAAAGTAAAATAGCACGCATCTCACATTTTCTAAAGTATATGTCAATTAAAAAGAATATCGATCGGGTGCATTCTAAACCAAGAAGGAAAAAAAAACACTTAAAAATAAGGGGGTGTACGTCCCAAAAAATGAACTTGCAGACTATTAGTCTATTAGCTAGAATAAAATAATAAAAGCAAAATTTCACAAGTAACAAATTACAAAACAAGAGAAAGGAAAAAAAAAAAAAAAACAGCAAATGAAACGTTGGATCCATCCACACATCAGAGAGCCTATCTCCTTACAATAGGCATTTAAAAAAGACAAAGACATTTTTAGGATGAAAATTATGAAATAACACAATGAGGAAATTACATAAATTATTCACTTATTATTCGCCAAGTCTTGTTTTGGTCCACAAATTTTTTGCATAAGTGCCATATTGTTCCACAAATTATCTGAAGTGTTCTATTTTGGTCCAAATCGGGCAAAATCAGACAATTTTGCCCCTCAGTTTTGTACCAATGAGTTGACTTTGAGGGACAAAATTATCTATTTTGGACCAAAATGGAACACATCAGACAATTCATGGATCAATATGAAACTTAAAAAAATTTGTAGACCAAAACGAGACTTAGCGAATAATAAGTGAATCATTTCTATAATTTCCTCTAACACAATTTATATGAATTACTTGACTTAGAAAAAAATAATGCTAGGTAGATCATATTTTGGTGTCAAATTTCTAATAAGGGTAAGATCTATTTATGTTGGTGAGGTAGTATACAATGTGGTCTCCATAGCATTATTTTAAACAAATTTGGAAGCCCTTTAGAGGTGGGGTCCTATGCGGTCGCACATGTGACACGGTCTCAAAGGCAGGCTTAATTAACGGTCTTTTAACTCAAGCTAAGATGTAGAAACGATCAAAGATAAAAATAAAAAAATAATAAAAATAATAAAAAATAATAAATAAATAAAAACCAACCCTAACAAATGAGAGAGAGAGAGAGAGAGAAGAAAAAAAAAATCACTAGTAGGGAACCTCAAAAAGCTCCCCGCAAACCCAAGAAAAGATTCATAAGCGAGAGAGAAATGAGATAAGGGAATAGGAAAGGGGAATGGAGGTGGGAGAAGAGTAAACGATTATCTAGAGAGTCTTCTCTCGGACTTCTAGAAGGCTTTCTCCCTATACGAACTAGCCAGAAAGGCTCATTGCAAAATTTGTGAGCTTTTGATGCACCTCCAAACCGCACACTCCTAGGCTAGGTTTATTGGCTGCAATTGTCTTTATTTGGACCATGCCGAATTTTTAGGTCCAATCATTTTCACAAAAGAAACATTCTTGAATACATTATACATGTGAGTAGGAAGATTCATGATAGGAACATTATAAATTGAATATATGTGGATAACGTTGAGTGCAAGTTACTTTTGCCAAGAAAATGTTTAAAAATATTAGATGATCCCCGTTTGGCAATGCTTTTATAACTGCCAAACGCACTTTCAGATTAGTAAAAGGACTTTTGGTTGCTTTTGGTAGAAATAAGTAAAAGTGATTCTAGGTTACAAAAGCGCTTTTAAGTGGTTTTTTGAGAAGCATCTGTCAGGAGCTTACTCATGAAGCACTTTCAAGTGCTTTTGCATGAAGTACTTGAAATTTTCATAAAAATTTGTATGTGCTTCCAACAAAACTTGTTAATTATATGTTTAGGTTTGTTCGAGAGAACGAAATATCAATTAATTATTTGATCGTTAATGAAACCTCTCGTAGTCTTTGAAAGATGGCATGGTCACACATACATAGAATTTATTGTTGATTTAGTAAGTGATCTTTTCCCATATATACTATAATATATATAGGTGTCTTTCAATGATGGATTCCTTATATAAGAGTAAATAAGAGACTTTTTGTGTGACTCTACATTATTGTAGTTCGACAATGGGAGCCGTTTATTTTCCATAGAATTGTCTCCATTCAAGGATCATTTGTGCAAAAAATTAGATAAATCGAAAATCGTTCAACCATTCGATTAATTAATGGTCATCATTTCAAATGTTTACCGAAATCACTATGTTCGTCTAGAAGTGACCATTTGTGTTAGTGAGCCGTGTTCGTGTTCGTGTATTTGTGTTAAATACTAGTAAACCCAAACTCAACCCATTTATCAGCGTCTTCGTGTTCGGGTTGATCCATTTATCTTGTGAACAAAAAGTTTAAACACAGTTTTCCGATATTTTAAAACCAAAACTATCACTTATGAAGCACTTATAAAGCAAAATTCTATTTAATCATGAAACTAAGAAAATCATTAAAAAAAACTCTATAATTATACAATGATTCATCTAACGCATATTAAAAAATAAAACTAAAATTTGTTCATTTTCTTTATAAAAGACTACTAAAACGTGTGTATTGTATCACAATCGTGTTAGTTATGTTTGACACTAACCCGAAATGTTTATAATTTGTGTTTTGCGGATCGTGTCATATTTTTGGTCATGTCAAGAAATAGTAAACATGAACCTGCTAACTTTGTGTCGAGTTCGAGTTGTGTTATCGTGTAAAAAATAGTCACCTATATATACAATTGTCTATTTCTTCTAGAAATAATTACTTACTTATTATTTGTAACATGTAATACACATATTTATAATATTTAACAATTAGGTCACTTTGAGAGTGGATTGGTTACCCGTTTCTTGGTATCAGTTTGGTACCAGGCTTTCTATCTTAGCCATCAAAGCAATCCAATGGTTGCTAATTTTTTAATATTTTCAAAACTCTCTCACGTGTCTCTCTCTCCCTCATTTCTGAAATTTCTCCTTTCTAATCACTCTCTTTCTTTCTCCCCGAGCACTCTATCTCGCTCTCCCTCGCTGCAACTTTCCTCGTCAGGGTGTGTGCGCGTCCGGCCATGGATGGCAATGAGAGGACCACCCATGAGTTCCTCTCTCTTCCCTCTTCATCCATGTGAGCTCGAAACACCCAGCAACCCCCAGACCCGATTGAAGCCCCGACGTTGACTCCAATCTCGGCATTGTTGCAACTTCCCACCACCTGGGTTTTGTTCCCCAGGTCACGCTGAGTCTTCCCATGGGTTCCGATTGCCCAGAATCCACCACAATCAAAGGATTGAACCTCCAAAGGTCGGCGGCCTTTCCGGCGAATCTGGTTACTCAAATTCAAGGTTTTGGCCTCTGGCAACAAGGGAGAGCAAGAGAGAAAACGCCAAAGTCGAAGAACAAGCCAAGTTCCTCATTATAACAACGCCTAAAGAGTTATCGGAGAAGCCAGCTCCACCCCCGTGCCTGAAACTGTGAAACTGCAATTTCTGAAACTGCAAGTGAACTGAAACTGTAATTTAATGGAGTTACAAACTTGCAATTGCAGTTACTAATTGCAAGTGAAACTGCAGTTTATTGGAGTTGCAGACTTGCAGTTGCAATTATTATAGATGGAACTATCAGTTTGGTAAAGTTGAAGAATAAGATCGATTTGACCAAGAAAAGAAGGAGATCGGTTTTAGGCTGTTTGTATAGTTGGGTTAGATTAAGCTTGTGTCACTGGTATTATTTTATAATAGGTGGGCTCAGTTTCAGTTTCAGTTTCAGTTTCCGTCCTTTTAGTGATGCGTTGATGCTTGTCTTTGGAAGGTGTCCACATGTTATGTTTTGGGCTGGTGGAAAGTGTCTGCAAGTTAATAGAAATGAATTGGGTGTTTTTGGTTAATGTTTTGCTTTGTTAGTACCTTATAATTAACGAACTCTTTATTCAATTAAAATTAGATGTCTTAATAGTTTCCCTTATTAACTATGTATATATATAAGCGTTTTAATGCTAATTGGTTAGCAACTTAATAAGAAGCTAACAGCCTGTTTAGACCCACCACACCATGTGATCTTATAATCTGAACCGCTCATTTTTTAAGTCTCACTTCAAGGATCATCTTTGCAAAAAAAAAAATCAACCAAATCATAAAATATTTAGTTATCCATGTGATCAAATAAATAGATGAACGCAATATTTATAATAAAATATTGAAATGATTGTGATTATACTCAAATGTATAAATGACTTTCGATTTGGTTGATTTTTTTTTTTTTGCAAAGATGATTTGAAGTGTGCATTAAAAAATGAACAGTGTGCATTATGAGATTACATCATTTATAGGGCCTAAAATGGTGGTTATAGCTTCTTAGTATGCTGTTAACTAGTTAGTATTAGAGCGCCAGTGTTAATAAGGGAAATCACTAAGAAATTTAATTGTGATCAAATAAATAGACGAATATAGTGATTTCTTTTAACACTTAAAATGATGATCATTTCATTAAACGATTAAATTGTTTTTATTTGTCTAATATTTTGTAGAGAAATGATCCTTGAATAAAGAATTAGAAATTAGATGACTTTGACCATCAAATTATATTTCGGAATGGGTCCACAAGAAATCTCTTGTTTACCCTAAATGAGGACCCATCGTTAGAAGTCACTTATATATATAATAGTGCTCTAAAGCAAACTGGTTAGTAATGTAATACAAAACACGTACCCTTTTGGGTCCACCACACGATGTAGTCTCATAATCTGAACCATCCATTTTTTAGGCCAAACTTCAAAGATTATCATTACAAAAAATCAACCAAATCGGAACTGATTTAGTCATCTAACTCTGATCAAATAAATAGATGAATACAATGTTTTTTATAAAATTAAGCATTGAAATGATTAAAAGAATAATCAAATGGATAAATGAATTCTGGTTGATTTTTTGCAAATATGATCTTTTAAGTGGGGCCTGAAAAATAAACATTTCGAATTATGAGATTACATCGTGTGGTGGACCCAAAATGATGTATATATATAGGAGGAGCTTCTTAAGAACAATTCCTTTTTATAAGAATAAAATGGAATCGTAGGGTCCAACCCTCAATGCAATCCTGTGTCGAACTGTCAATTTATTAGGTCCCCACTTAAGGATCATCTTTACTAATTATCAACTAAATCAAAAACCATCAGTCATCTAATTGTGACCAAATAAATAGGCAAATACAGGGTTTCCAATAAACATTGAAATAATCATGATGATAATCAAATTGTTAAATAAATTCTGATTTTGCTAATTTTTTGTAAAGATGATTTTTAAATGTACATCTATTAGACGATTTAGATTATTAATTCGCAATGTGAGATAACCCGAATAATGTGAACCTTTTTTTTCACGTAAAAAGGGATCCCTTCTTAAGAAGGGGATTATATATAATATATATATAGGGCTTTCTCTCTACATGACGTCTATTCTTTAGTTAAAGAACAGACACATATATTTTATGATTTTTTTTTTTCATCTTTTGATCTTATTCTTGGTATGGTTTAATGATTTAGGGTATAAATCATCAATTGAGACCCGTTCCTCAATTATAACTCTCATGATTTTGAGTTCTCATTCCTCGGATAGATTTTAGTTTGTAACTCTCGAGTTTTGGGCCGTAGAACCTATTCATGGCATGGTTTAATATTTTCGAGTATTAAATCGTCAATTAAGACTCGTTCCTCATTTTTAACTCTCATGTTTTAATTCTCATTCATCAATTTGATTTTACGTTTTAATTCTCAAGCTCGCCCTAATTCTCGAGTTTGCCTAAAACTCGAAAGTTAAAACCTAAAATATAACCTTGAATTATGCTTTTATATTCCTATACCCTAAAATATAGAATCATATACCCTAAAATGTTGAAGTGTCAAAAATGGTGAGAAATCATAATAATACACGCCTGCTCTTTAATTAAAGACGAACGCCCTGCATCGAGAATTTTTGTATATATTTTTTACTTGAAGCAAAAGGGATTGCATTGGTGGGCCACCCCGCAATGTGGTCCAATGATTTGAACTATCTAATTTTTAAATTATCATATAAGAATTATTCATGTAAAAAATCAACCAAATCAGAACTAGTTTGACTATTTGATTATGATCATGATTATTTTAGTATTTATAGGAAGCACACTGTGTTCGTTTATTTATTTGGTCATAATTAGATGACTCAACAGTTTCCGATTTAGTTGATTTTTTTTGTAAGAATTATCCTTGAGTTGGGACCTAACAAATAAACGGTTCAGATTATTGAATTGCATTTAGAGTTGGGACTCTCATGTGATCCTATTATTCTTATCAAAATGGATCCTCTTAACAAATATTGAAGACTCACGATAGAATTCTCTGTATGATCATGTCATCTAGCTTTTCAAGATTATGAGAGGATTCTCTATCGATCAAATAATTAAGTGTTATTTCGTGCTCTCTAACAAACCTAATTAATTACATCTACATTCTACCATGCATGCACTCTAAATAAAACTCTTTTGTTGCCGCTATCTTCTTCTTTCTTTTCTTTTTTTTTTTTTGGAGAAGTTTTGTTACCTCTATCTATTACCTGAAAGGAAATTCGATATTATATATAATGCATTTTGCATGACAATCCTTCTCATTGTCTCGTTTACTGCTTTAAGGGCTTGAATATTAATTTTTTTTTTTTTTTACAGGCTTAATTAATATGAAGACTGATTTTTTTACTTATTTAATGAAAGACCTCACTTTATTTAATAATAGAAGAGGTTACAACACAAGGCTATTTGACCAAAGGGCCTAGCCAGTCTGGATCTCATTTTATTTAATAAAAAGAGTATTAATTCAACTATTCTATTAATGAATTGGATGATGAAATATTAAGTCGTTATCTAACATCTTTCAAGATTACTAAAGGTTATTTTAGAAGGTGAATTTTATGAATCGGTGCCTCTTTAAAAAAAATAAATAAATAAACTTTTCAATTTGTTTTGCACTAGAATTAAAATTAACTCTCTTTTTAAGTTCTTATATATGGGGAGAGCCACCCAGCTCTATTCCCTCAATCAGTACTTTGGTTACAAATCTACAAAAAAGTGTTTTCCATTGTCCTTTCTCTTCATTTCAACTATTTTGTTTTGCAAAAAAACATGAACTTTCCAAAGGCTTTTCTTGCCATAGGCCTAGTCATTGGCGTTGTACTTGTCCTTCTTAATTCCTCTGAAGCTTCTGCACATGATCATCTGTATGAAGCTACACGGACTAGTGAGATTCTTGCTAGCTATTTTATGTTAATTCGTTACATGAATTACTTTAAAGCATAAGCAATAATATACATTGTTGACTCATTTCGTAAGAGTTGCGGGCTGTCTGACACTAAACACATTATATTCAAAATAATTAATATTTTGTCTAGCACATGCAAAATTAGTTCCATAAGTTATGAAACCAAGTTAATTTCCATTTGAAACATATTCAGCTTATCAAATTGGATTATTCCATAGTACTAGTACATGCTAATTTAATAAATTTATGTGCTTCAATCGCATTCACATAAGAACCATATATTAGCCTAGAGTAGTTTTAGATTTGTTGTAAGATTATTAAACTAATTTCTCTTATTTCTTTCTCGTAGAGAAAAATGTGCAGAGGCTTGGCATAAAGGTGACTAGTGACTATAAGCAAGGAATGGAACAAGCCAATATGGATTTGAAGATTAGGAAATTTTGTAAGCTGTTCCCCTTTCTTTGCCACAAAGGACCACAACCAAATCTAAGGAAAAGAGAAGAGGGCAATATGCAGGGGCCGGGGCAGGGGCAGGGGGGACCACACTGCTAGGTCATCTCACTCACGTTATTAAATATTGGTATCAATGGAAATATCGAGGATTCAAAAACGTGGAAATATATGTATTTGTATAAACTTGAGAGAAATACTAAAAAAATGTTAGCAAAATGTGAAATTTTGAATGAGAGTGCAAATTTATTTTATTAATTATTTACAATTTTCATATATGGAATTTGATAATGTCTAATTAGTGACTTACAGGAGTTGTTTCCAATATATTGCATAGTGACTTACATGAGCATCTTAATATCACATGGAGTTCTTAGGTAGGTTCAAAAATTTCACTCTCTTAGTCATCTCTATTTGTTGAGAAAGTGGTATTGTGAATCGACTAAAAAGTAAAAACAACTACAACAGCTAATGGTTTTGCTTCATAGTGATTTTTCTTATGCTAAATTAATGTCCCATGATTTTTTTTTCGCTTTTGGGCTTTCCATGTAAAGCTGAGTTGTCTTTTGTTGGTTGATATATTTGAGTGAATTAAACAAATTAAGTTTTGGATGTATGTCTCGAGGATTTGGATTGTATATTGCACTTATTTTTACTTGTTTCAATCGTAATCATATATTCTTCCCAAGTTATAACTATAATCTTCCATTATGGGAATGAAGAAAGATGAAATCTTAGGAAGAGGAAAAGAAAATGCTGGCTGAATAGTGAAATCTTAAATGACAAAAGGTCCACACCCAAAGGCTCCAGCCTCCCCAATGAAAAGACTTTGCAACCTATAATTTATTTGAATTGTTGTCTTAATTAATACAATCAATCAATGCTCCTTTTCTTTCATTTTTTATCTACCCTTTTCTTAATCACAACCCCAAATGCACACAGCAATTAGCTGCCTGTATTTTTGTGGTGTGGTCATTGAGCCACGAAACGATGTCATCAAAAACTCGAACTATCATTTCGTCTGGCTCACCCTCCAAAAGGGAATGGTATGCATCCGGGTAAAGGATAAACTTCTTGTTGGAACTGCTTGCTTTCTCATACAGGGTCTTACTTACAGATGGATCAGTTACAGTATCAGACTCTCCATGAAGGACTAATAATGGAAGCGAGACCTGCAATGATAATCATTATAAGTAACATAAATAAAGTTACATTTCTATATACTGCTGTTACTAGATTATACTGAAATCAACTCAAATTTTCAGGTAAAACATAATTTCTGAAAATTCTAAAAAACTCAAAGCTGCATTCCTATGCATTCCCTGGTATACATATCAAAAGACCGAGATAGACCTTAAATCAGAGCAACCTTTTAAGGGGAACCTCTTAAAAATTTTCCCCAAAACCACAGAGAAAACTGAGCAGTATTATATAGGGCAAGCATTTGCTACAGTAAAAAAATTTAAAGTATTCTCCACGTAGAATACCTCATTTATTTTCTGAAAAGACAACTTGAACTTCACAGAGCAAACGATGAGCCAAATAAATTGCTTAAAACTGGATTTTTTTTTTTAAAAAAAGGCTTATAAAAACACATCATAGATGTCTGTGGGTTGTGGTGTAGTTGTCTTGTTCTACTCTATATCACTAGTCATAATTTACAATAGATGCAGGTTATATCCGATACATCTTGGAATGATTTTCATTTCTCCTTTGCATTTGAAATCCATTTATACTGTAGTTGCTTTAAGTTACTTCAAATTCAGATAGACCAATACAACAGTGGATTAAGTTGATAGCAATTCCCATCTAGTTATGTAGTTTCCTGAACTGTTCTCAGACTCAAAGAACAAAGAAGAAAGATTAGGAAACACCCAACAATAGATGCCACATATTAAAGGAAAAGTTGCATGCAAAACAGACTGGACAGAATTTAATGCAACCAAAGAAATTTCAACTTTAATAAAAGGGAAGTCATGGAATTGCATACTTCTTCCAATCGGCGTTCTATTTCTTGAGTTGTTCGGAGCATTTCTACAGCAGTCTGCAGGCGTGGTTTATCCTTGTAAGCAATAACATTATAGGCCGCCTGAATTCGGGGAAAGGATACTAGTTTTCAGCCACAATTTCAAAGAGAAGACTAAAAGAAAAGAGGCATGAAATTATAAGATATGATTGGAAAAAAAAAAAAAAAAAAAAAAGAGATAACAGTAGAGAAAGCTAAAAATGATTCGTCAAAGAAAAGAGACAAACCAATTTTCTTTTGTTCAAGTCTTTAAATGCTGCTTCAGCCAGATCCTTTTGTGGAACTAATTTTTGCCTTGGAAGGAACATAGAAACACCAATCAGGATTTGTTGTAGTAGCCATGGTGGAACCATATCATCTGCAATCTACAAAAAGAAAAACGACAGACCTTTTCAGTTAAAAGAAGGTAGAAAACAAAGAAAAAGCAGTGTTTCTAACACAATTGGGTTACGGAATTTACTTTGCACATTGGTGCAACTAGTATTGCGCCATTCCATGCACTAGGTTGTTTTAGGTGAACCTTCAGTGCTACAGCTCCACCCATGGACTGTCCAAAGAGAAAGCTTGGGAGAGTATGGAACTCAGGGTTCTCTGCAGTCCAAATCAACTTAAGTAAATATTAAGAGTGGCAATGAAGTTGTCATTTTGTCTATGTTCTTGTTCGAAGAAGAGACAAACATATTATATAGGACATAATAAATTATGCACAGGACAACAACGATAAAGCATAGGCTCCTTCCCCCAGCCAAGAAGTTTAATTCATGATTTCAGATGCAGAGTACAAAAGAATAAGTATGTGAAAAGAGGTATGGTATGTCAGGAAAAAAATTCCCCTGAAATTATGTTTCATCACTTTTATTTTGGGAGGGATGGATGGGGACCATGAGGGAGTAAATTGATTTGTCTTATCACTTAAGAAAGAAAAGTTAATGTCCCATCAAAGTTGCTTCATCTGGTAACTGAAAAAATTTCAGAAGTGACTTTGAATATTTCATTTAATTGGCTCATTTGGGGAAATTTCCACCAAGAACAAGATTATGGTGGCATCTTTTGATTAAAAACCGTGAAAAGAATAGAGTCACATAAACATCTGATTCCACTCATCCTCTGATAAAGAAAACTCATTGTATCTGTCATCCACATTTCACTATCACATATAGTTGAAAATTTTTTATTTGCTACCGTTAGCTTTATAATTACATTGTTGGCGCATTCCCATTAGCTTAAACTTTTGGAGTCTAGTGGTTGTCTAACATGGTATCAAATCTTTGGTTGCAAGAGGTCCTAGATTCGGAACCTCCAATCCCCATTCAACAATTTCTTTGTTAATTTGCAAGGTGCAAGTTGGGGCTGCACCTATATGTTTCTCTCTGTCTCTCCATGTGCAAGATGCGGCTGCACGTGAGAGAGGGCATTAGCATATCTATGCATCTACTCCGTCTCCACATCTTGAGGCAGTTTTTGTATTTTAAGATATTTGAAATATGCTCCTAGAAAGGAGGTTTTCTCTTCTAAAAATGAACACTGAAAAAGTGGAAGCATAAGATATGTTGATTGAGCAAGTTCTGCTGATGATAGAAGGTCTAACCCATGCTGCTATATACTTATTGGAGGTAACCTTGTTAGCTTGAAAAGTAAGCAATAATCAGTGGTTGCAAGGTAAAGTGCAGAAGGAAAATTTAGGATCTGGCTCATGGAATATGTGAATTACTATGGTTACAAATATTTCTAAAGGATATGGGTTTTGAACATGGTATTCCTATGAGACTATTAAGCGATAACAAGACTGCAATCAATACTGCTCACAATCTGAAATAAATTGAAAAAACAAAAAGGAAGTTCAACATAATGGGATCAAAAGCATAGTGAAATGAGAACTTTATCAGGGAGAAACTACGCAGGCATCATTTTCACACCATATATCAAGACAGGAGAAAAATAGGCTGATTTTTTTACTAAGGGCATCTCAAGTAAAGTTTTTTATTCAATTTTATGCAAACTGGACGTGTATAATATATAAGTGCCAGCTTGAAGTGGTGTGTTGGCATTACTAGTTTTTATTATTAAGGGTATTATTCTTCTTTTATCTTTGACTGGGGTTACAAATTTACAATACAGAAAGTTAATGATCAAGTGAAATATTTAATTCTCCCCAGCCTCTTTCAGCATGAATCTCTCGCTCCCTTTTCCTCTCTTCTCCATTGTTGCTTAAAATCCCAATTCAACTCTTCCAAATAGCAGACTTCCTCTTAACTTTTCAAGCACTGGTCTACTTAATACAATTTACCCCAGGAAATACTTGCAAGTAGGTGGAAGCAAGATAAAACCTAGAAACTAGCTAACTCACAGAATTTCCATACATTGATGAGGGCTGATAAAACTTCCAAAACCCATCATACATTACATTTTCCTCAAGTATCAGTGAACTAAGGTTTCTTATGATCAGAAAGAGAGGCCAACAAGAGGACCTCGTTGCCTCAATCCTCTAAAATATTCCTAAAGTAAAGCAAACAGAGACCCAGAAATAAGGATTAAAAAGAGGCCATAGAATGGAAAATTTTTAATTAAGTTTCCAAAATCTATGGCCCTCATGTATGGTTTAAACTAACCACTATTGCAACTCTTCTTCTAGATGCTTAAAAGTTTCCAAAATATTCAACTCTGCCTTGTTATACTGGAAATTATCACATTACCGTCCCAAATATTGGTCAAGGCAGCATGGTAAGTTAACAGAAGCGTACAGGCTACAAATAATGCTTAGAGTTGATTTTTCAGGTGCATGTTTCTCATTTCCAAACCCAAGATGGTCAGCTTACTTATTGACTGCACAAAGATGTCAATCGATCTCCTGTCTAAATATCCTAGTCTTTAGTTTCAGAACAAAAATTTCTCACTCAAAATTTCTAGCAGGAAGGTTAAATAACTATTTTAGCACACCTTTGACTTTGGAGAAATGCTCAATAACATCATCTACAAGCCTGTCAAAGCTGGAAATATGGCAATGAAGACCTTCTGAAAGACCAAATCCAGGGTAATCCATTGCAAAAACTCCATATCCATATGATGCCAACTTCCTCGCAATTCCTGCAGATAGTATGGAATGATTAGGTTCCACTACTGAGCATGTCTAGCACTGCAATTTGGTTAACACTATTGTCCTGTGACAGGTTACATGCCTTCAAAGAAAAAAGTGCAAGTATCTCCATAACCATGACAGTAACACACTATTGCTTTGGGGCGAGATGTTTCTGGAAGCCAACTCTTGGAGAAGATCTCCAATCCCCTGGAATTCACGTCATATGACTGCACCATAGAATATGCTGTGACCATCTTCAAATGAAAAGTAGTGTGTAGAAACTTTGGAAATCTACAGATGGAGCCCCAATGCTTATGACCAACTTATCCTAGAATGATGCATAACAGCTATTTTGAAGAAACAATACCAATAAAATTATAAAGACAATTTGATTACTATAATAAAGAGCTCTTACCTCCTTCATTTTCAATCCATCAGTTGGTGTCTGCACAGCAACCAAACACAAAACAATGACTATTACTGAACAACTATTTCAAGTTTATAATCAAAAGACTACAAGAAAGTGTGTAACCCTTATCAATTATAAAACATCTTGAACTAGTATCTCAGAAACATGACTAAAAGTAAAGAAGAAGAAAATGCACAGTCAGTTTGAGTATCTATTTGTGTGGCTGTGTGGACTGCAGGAATAAACGAAACTCAGCTTTGGACAAAAATTTCTTAAACAACAATAGTTTATGTCAATTTAATGTCTAAAATTGTTCATCAACTTCTCTATTAACAACAAAGCATTCCTGAACTAACCTCTGATTCCTATAAACCGTGACCCATAAGAGTCGCAGTGTCAACCATCATCAACCCACGACAAAACCCAATTGCAATCTCTCAAATCACAACTCCATCGAACTCAAAAACAGCCCAAAAGTGCAAACTTCTCAATACCATAAACAAACAAAACAACCCAATGCAACACAAAAAGCAATGGAATGAAAGCAAAAGCAATAATACCTTGAATAAAATATGGTCAATCCTGAGCTGAATCTCCTTAAAGGCCTCACGAGCCCGCCTTCTGGCGGAAGCTTCATCCATGTTAGCATCTAGAAGCCTCTGCAATTTCTCATCCACACCAGGCAGCCTCGCTTGGGGTCCCATTGCTCTTATTGTGCTCCTCTTCTTCTTTGTTGTTGGGAAACAAAACTTGGGCTTCAACTCTACAACAACGTTTTAAAGTAGAGTTTTCTTTGAAAGTGAGAACAAGAAAAACAGAAACAAAAAGAAAAGGAGAGAGTTTGAAGCTTGAAGAAGTACCGTCAAAATGAAAAGGGTAGCGCCTGTAAGGCTTTGCGGATTTCCAGGCCATGTGGGTTTTGTATGATTTTGATTTCTGGAATAAATAATTAGATGGAGGGCCCGAAAAGGCAGCCAAACCCAAGGAAGGAGAATCTGACTTAGCAAAATGAGAGAAGGAGAGCACGTGTTGGACTTGGAGATGGGATCAAAGTGTTTACTAGTCTAACTCGTTTTTGTTTCTTCTTCTTCTTCTTATCTACGTATCGTATCTGAAGGTTCTGAACTTTTCAAAAAACAAAACACAAGACAAAGAAAAGGATTGGTCCATTGTTTTAGTGGGAAGCTATGGTACGTTACTTCACTTTCGTCTATTATTGCCGTTAAATAATATTTTTTTAGGCTTATACGCACCTACGCCTCCTAAAAAATAGTATTTTGCGTAACGCAATCTAAAACTTTAAGGTTCTATTTGTTCAACTGAATCGTGTTAGCCCAAAGCCCTAGACTATTAGTAAGAATTAAACTGGATTATGCTGGAGTAAGCTGAACTAAAGACTAAATCATATCACACGTTTGGTGTCGTGTCATATTAAGAGGCTAAACTGCACTATAATTATTTTAAATTATAAAATATTATGAATATTATTATTTATTTGGCTGTTTATATTTAGCTAATGCATTTATTAGATGTATTTGTTATTTATTTGATGTATTATATAGTGAGGGAGAAAGAAAGAGAGATAAAGAGAGAGAGAGAGAGAGAGAGAGAGAGAGAGAGGTGGAGGGCTGCTGGTCTTAACTGCCGACAAGGTGACGGGATGGAGGGGGTACTGAGGTGGTGGCCGGAGGCTGGGCTATGGTGATGGGACGATGAACGACAAGAAGATGAAAAGAGCATCTCTTGGTTTTCACGTAGAAAGCGTGTTTTTATTTTACCAAAGTCTTTATAATTAAGCGTGTATTATCTAATCTCGAGTGTGTGGATTGTATTAGTTAGTCAGGTAAGGAGAATATTAAAAGCTCAGTCCGGTTTACATAGTTAGGTAATTAAATAATATAAGTTGACACCAAATAACTGACATGAACTATTTATTCCTATCCAGAGTCTAATACGGTAATTAGGAGACTTGAGTTTTCATCTCAAGTCATTCATGAAGTCTATAAATAAAGAACCTATGTGGGGAAAAAGATCATCCTTCAATTTCTGATTATTTTTTTCTATTCTATTATTTTTATAACACGTTATAGTGTTCTATGTTTTTTTTAATTAGATTGGACACTAGCTGCTATAGGCTACTTCTGTCTTGGTGTTCTTCAAGTTTTAGATGCCTTAATTATGCCATGTTTTCAATTATCATATGGCTACATGATTTTATTCCATCACTGTTCATCAATTTTGCTAACCTGTTCGATCTTGAGTGCAGTATTCATCAAAACATATATATATACCACATGCAGCAATAATAAAGTAAGTAGGGAAAAGTTAAGTTCCATCACAGTTTGGGAATGTTGGTATAATATAATATAATATTATTTATTTATATCTAAGATTCAAAACTAATTTATTTGATTTTAAATATTCTGTCAGTTTAATTGAACAGTTATAACTTTTCACTAAGGGTAACTTCTTATGGGCCTAATACAACAGTCATGACTCTTTAAAAGAGGCATGTAGATTTCTATTAATAGAAATCTCATCAGACTGAAGAAATAACGTTATACACTTGTCCTTTATTCTGACTTTCATCATCCTCTATTATCCTCTTTTATATCCTACTCTCTCAACTTTCATACTCTATTTTTGGGCAATCGATATTGACTTGACAACTGGTCTGTCGTTTGACGTGCATAGTGGATCAGACATCTGTGAGTTCATTGGGTTGTATCTTGGAGTTTTAGGCGACCGCCATAACCTGCACGTAGGAAGGCGTCTACGACTTTAGGACAGCGACTGCCGTGCCTCTCTTGAATTCACAGGCCAGAATCTTTCATCTTATTTATTTACTGATAAGTCTGATATATACTTCTTGATTGTCATATAATTAATTAGTCATATATGTATTGATATATAAATATTAATTACTATATTATTAACAGGGAATTCTTATACAAACTTGCATCCTTTTTCTTTACCGTATACACCTTGATCTCGCGGCTTGGGTATATGCATGCTCTTACTTCTTTTTATTTTGGTTTTTGATCGATATTGATATCAATTTGATTCACTTATATATGATTAGTGCCTATGATATATATGCAGATTTCTATTTATATATACTTGCTTTGAGATTTGTTCTATGCATATATGATCTATTCATTGTCATGAAATTAAAGTCATGATCCCAAGTCAGTATAAGAGAAAAAGGTTGCAGATCTCTTTGCTTTTCTTTCCTAAGTGCAACAACATGATTTTAATAAATATTGTTTATTAACATCTTAATTAGTTCATTAACATATTATTTAGGGATTAATGTCATTTTGCTCCCCAGACTATTACACATGTATCAGTTTGCTCCCCAGACTTCTAATTTGGAAAATTAAGGACCCTGACTTTTTCAATTTTTCCAATTAAGGTTATTCCGTCAATTTATACATTTTTCATCTAAAATGTCGAGATGATCAAGCAAAATTTAGCAAGAAATAAAAGAGGAAAAATGATGCATGAGGAAAAAATGATAAGATCTAATTGGAAGGGACCATTTTGCCCTCAAAGATTTGGATAAAAAATGTGTAAATTGACAAAAGAACCTCAATTGGCAAAATTGAAAAAGTCAGAGTCCTTAATTTTCCAAATTAGAAGTCTGGGGAGCAAACTGATACAAGTGTAATAGTCGGGGGAGCAAAATGGTATTAATCCCTATTATTTATCATGATTATTGCACTTGTTATTTATCATGTGCTGATGTGCAATTCTTATTGTCTTTAATAATCTTGTTTCTTTTAGATTGGAATCTCGTTAGTTTTTTTATTAATTGATAAGTGAGATTCGATCGGTTTGAGAATGGAAAAGAAAAGATTTTTACTTTCATGTTATTACACATGTCAAATATTATGATATTGTATTATCATTATCACAAAAGAGATCTAGATCAAATTATTTGATCCTACAAAAGAGATCGGAACCTACAGTCCCTTGATCCATATGATATTTGTTGAGGGCCAAATGTTCTTCAACTTCAAAGATTGGAATCTACTATTCCTTGATCTTATGAAATTGAGGGCCAGAAGTTCCTTCACCCCAATGATCGGCCGAAATTTGCTATTCCTTGATCTTATGAAATTGAGGGCTAGAAGTTCCTCCACCCTAATGATCAAAATCTACTATACTATTCCTTGATTCTTAAGAAATTGATTGAAGGCCAGAAGTTCTTCAATCTTAAAATTAAATTATCAGAACCTATAATTCCTTGATCCTTGATTCTCATCAAATCACTTGGAGGTTAGAAGATCCCCAATTATTAATACATCGTATGAGCGGCAAAAAGTGATCCACATTTAATGAAATTACATGAGAGCCAAAAGTGCCTTAATTCCTATTCGAAGACAGTCAAAGTGCCTCAATTCTTATTGCTTAAGAGCAAAGTGCCTCAATGATTATAACATGAGAGCCAAAGTGCATGGGTCATTTTACGATTGAATGAGAGCAAATAATGCATAACATGAGAGCCAAAGTGCATGGGTTATCATGAGAGCCAAAGTGCATGGGTCATTTTACGATTGAATGAGAGCAAATAATGCCTCAATTCTCATAGATATACTAATGATGGCCAAAAGATCACCAATTTTTATAAACTCTATGGACGCATTAAAGATCTTCAATATTTGTACAATTCAAATGAGGGTCAAGAGATCTCAATTTGTGCATATTAAAACGAGGGCCTATAGCTCCTCAACCAAATCAGGAATTTAAAATTCATTGATAAATTGGAACCTACAGTTCCTTGAACAATCGGAATAAAAATTCCTTGACCATGAGCCTGATAAAATTTCCATATATGATTGTTACATGAAAATGCATATATTTAGTGCAATTGTAGGGTTTGCAAGCCTAATTAAATGTTATGGGCCAATAATGAAAGGAACAAAGTGCTAACTTGATGAGTCCTAAGAATTAATATGCATGACATGCAAAAGCTCTATTGGAGCCTGTTTCATGAACAAAATTTTGGGCATATATACAAAAATATATCGTATGAACTTGAAGTTCATGTTCTCTCAAGAACTTATTGTTCTAGCTGTACATGTACAAAGATTTTGAAGAACCTAATGTTCCAAAGTGTACAATTAAATTGGAATATAATATATCCCTAAATTTCAATAAAAAAAACCTGAAGTTTCTTGAATTTCCATTGGAATCAAAAGTGTCACAATTCGATAAATTCAATGATTTATTAGAACCTACAGTTCTACATATATAAAGAAATTATTAAGAACCTATTGTTCTATGATCTTATAGCACACATTTTGAGGCTCATTGAATTGATCAAAATCTGACATGAACTTAAAGTTCTTTTTATATATTGAATCCCTATTGGATTATTTTAGATTTTTCAAATGTTGAATTTGATGACAATTATCTTTTAGGGATCATTAATATTGAGCTCCACCTCTATGGTGTGGATTTTGGAGGAACATTTAATAATGATAGAGCAAGTAAATTGCTCAAAGATCATTTGAACAGTTGAACTATGAAATTTTAGAATGAAATATAATATCATGAACCCATAAAGAGTGATAATTTTCCTGCAATTAAGGGGAGGAAAACTTATTCCAGATGAACGGCATGAAATTTATGGAAAGCATTACTGTGAACTTAATGTTCACAGGATCATTCACTTACACAAATTGCAAGTCAATTGTTATATGTGTTGATACAAATAAAGTGACAAAATCTCATGCTACGGTTGCATATGCCCTTGTTCAGGATTATGTGCTTATGAGACAACCTAATAATACAAATAAATATATGACACACCTTTAGCGTTGTAAATCTATAGGCTCCAAAATGTAAAGACCATATTGAAAGGTCCATACAAGCCCAATTGATTATATCCACATTCTCTAAATGATCATCCAAATGAGATGACAGTCTTAGAAAAGACACAAGTCTATGAGATGAGAATTAAAGCCGCTGAAGAGGCTTGGGTACCCAATAGTTTGAAATATCTATTATGTATGCATATAAGAGAATTGTGAGATACAAACAAGATGATCATCAATGATATATTGATTCATAGTACTTACTGAATTGATTAAGCAATGATGTGAAACCATGTTTATGATAATGTCGACAAATAAAATGACTGGCCAACTGGAAAGAGGCAATTCTAGTAAAATTGATTATGATTGAGAAACGTAGATTAATTAGACCTATAGTTCAAACATCAAATTAGAGATTATAAATGAGTGTTTGTTGTAAAGCGAAATTAATTCACTAATATGGCACACGATTTCTCATTGAGACATGAGATTTGATATTCTCCTACTATAGATGCAGCCACGAAACGTATTCACTGCATATTAAGATTTACATTTATGAAATGCTTGAGGCACATTACCAAGCGATTTCTTAAGGGATTTAAAGCCCAATTTCTATTGAAATATACATACTGCCATGAAATATATGAGTTGCTTAAAGCAAATCCTTGAAGGATTCAAAGAGCCTGAAGCTCAAATTATGTACTTAAGTTCATTACCATAAATATGGTATAAATTGCCTCGATAAGTACTTTGATAATAGATAAATCAAATTTGAATTCGAATTCAAATTCAATGTCGTTGTAACGTATTCAAAACTCTTGGATAAATCAATTGGATCCCCTGAAGAGCCTTTGAAAACATACGAAAATTTGTATATATTAATAACTGATTATGCCATGTAATTTCTCCAATGATCCAAGTATTGATTTCTTTCTTTCTAATTTTTCGATCCCTTATCTATAATAGGGAGTACATGAGATTTGAGAATTATATCTAACCACTTGATATAGTGGAACAATATATTGTTGGCATTGTTTAAATCTCAACAGGAATTTAATGGATGATCCCCTACTGATATTCTTAAAGGCATATGTATACTATCACTGCAAAACTTCACTGTCTAGAGATGACATTTGAGATGAGTTATCAATTAGTCAAATTAAAGCTTGCTGTTAATAGGGGGAGTAACTCATCAAGGGGAGCATCCAACTATTTTGCGTGCTGTACTCTTTTTCCTTCGACTAGGTTTTTGTCCCACCGGGTTTTTCCTAGCAAGGTTTTAATGAGGCAACATCAAGCGCATCCAACATTGTATCAATGATCTTGCAAATTGTTGTACTATCTTTCCTTCGATTTGGTTTTATCCCACTGGTTTTCCAAACAAGGTTTTAACGAGGCAACAATCACTGATTGAAGAACTCATATCAGCATTAGGGGAAGCGTTTCATCACACTGTACTCTTTTCCCTTCGTCCAAGGTTTTTGTCCCATTGGGTTTTCCTGACAAGGTTTTAATGAGGCTTTGTCGCACGTCTGCCACAGTTATGAGAAACACATGAAGATTGTACTATTTTCCTTAACTAGTCTTTTTCTCATAGTGTTTTGGCTAGTAAGGTTTTTAATAAAGCATATTTGATGTGTAATAGACATCCAAGGGGGATTGTTATGAATATTAATATTTATGTGTCTGTCCATATTTAACTAATGTATTTATCAGATGTATTTGTTATTTATCTGATATATTAGATAATCAATATGAGTTTTATTTCATGTAAAACTAGGAGACTTGGGTGTTCATCTCAAGCCATCCCTGAAGTCTATAAATAAATGACCTATGTGAGGGAAAAAGATCATCCCTCAATTCATGATCACTTATGTCTATTTTATTATTTTTGTTATATAAAATAATTAAACATATTAATTATCAAAAAAGTTTAATATAGTTTCAAGGCCTAAATAATTAAATGATATGATTTCAAGGCAATAAATTCAATATTGTTTTCATAAAATTATAAAAAAAACTCATCAAATTATACATATTTGTAACAAATTGGGAATCAATTCTCCCTACTATTACCTCCCGAAGAGGCCCAACTCTCTAAGAATTGGCCATTCTTGAGACACTCATCTAGTGCCGCGGCACAAAGTGTGACCGCCTAGGGTCTACCTTCAAGGGGGGGCCCACAAATTTTTATATTATATATATTTTTAAAAAAATTCTGTTGTAAAAAAAAAAAAAACAGCTATAGAGGCCCAAAACCAATGTCAACCCACGAAGACCCAATGTGATTCAGATTTTTAAAAAAAAAAAATCTAGAAACTTTATGTTGCTGAGACTTTACGCATTCTCTTTTCTAAATCAAAGAAAGAGGAAACTTTACGCCTTTGCCCGCGTACAGACAATAACTTTTCTCAATCCCTCGATCTCTCTCTCAAGTCTCAATCTTCCATCGTCTTCCTCATATCATCTCTCTCTCTCTCTCTCTCATTGTTCTCCTTTGTTGGTAGCTTCAGATTTAATTGGGGTAGAACTGTGGAAGTGGAAACGTTCAACCTAAAGAGGCAAGAAGCCAAGAAGTGGAACTGTGGAAGTGGAAATGTTTGAGTTGTGTGTTTTTCCCTTTTAGTTTATGCCTTATATTCCTATATTACTATATATATTTTTTTCAATTATTTTCTTCACATTCAATCAAAAATTTCTTAATTGATTTCTTGATATGATTGAAAACAGGTTTTGTGGGACAAAGAAGATTGGAAATTTGGGAGGAGTTAATTTTGTGTAAATATAATAGAGATGCAGGCTCTTACAGGTGTTTTTGTTCTTTGACTCACCCTCTTTTTATTCGTTATTGATGTTAGTCCTTGGAATTTGCTTGTTTGTGTGCAATGTGCTTGCATGTTTTTTGTTTACTGTCTCTAGCATAAGCATAAGCACGTTACCTAAAAAACATCCATTTGGAAGTGAAAAAAAAAAAAAAAAAAAAAAGAATAGAACAATTAACATAATCTCAAAGATGAGCTCTTGAAATATTTATTTATAAGAAAACATGTTGTTCAAGTGAAAATTCAATTGAAGGTTTAGTTAATGAAGGTAGTTTTGGGTTCTTGTTTAATTCAAAGAAGTTAACTGAATAAGATGAGTCAGATGACAATGAATTGAAAAAATGTTGTGTTAACTTAGAGGCTGCTCTAAAACATAATAACTTGTCTGATGTTGATTCAAATGATTTGTTTTCTTAATTGAAAGTGTTACAAGTTACCTTAGCGCAAATGAAAAAATGTCAGCCATTAAAATTTTAGAGTATGTAAAGAATTCAGAATGTTATCCAAATGTATTTATTGCTTATAGGGTATTACTGATTGTTCCTATGACTGTGGCATCCACAAAAAGAAGCTTTTCAAAATTAAAAATGCTAAAGTCTTACTTACAAGGTAGAATGGAAGGTTGAATGAATTGGCAATCTTATGTATTGAAAGAGATATGTTGGAAAAACTTGAATTTAATACTAGAGGAAATTGCAGATTTGGTCCACTTATTTTATACCTACTTCAATTTTGGTTTACGATCTTTTTTAAGTTTTTTTTTTGTTCACTAATTGTTTCATTTGTTTAATAAAGGTCTAGATTTATGATTTTAAATCCTTTGAGTTGTGTTTTCTTTAATTATAATTGAAGTATAAGTTATATTTCATCATTTCTTAGTCATAAAAACAAATTTGAAGTATTATAATATAAGAGAATTGAGATTGGGTGAAGTTTGAAAAATTGGCAATTTCGGGTACCCTACTTTGGGGTCAATTATCTTGAGTTTTAGAACTCCAATTTGAATGATCTATATATGGTTGTAAAGAAGAAATGCATAGCTTTAAAACAAGTATATGTTTGTTGAATTTGGGTGAGATTTGATAGGGTAAAAGGCAAGCCAAATTTGAGAAAACAAATCTGAACCTTTATTGAACAAGTTGAACAATTAGTGGACCAAAACAGAACTTAAAAAAGATTGTGGACCAAAATTGAACTAGGTATAAAATAACTAGACTAAATCTGTAATTTCCTCTTAAAACTATTATTGATACTTTTGTTTCTAGAAATGTTAGAAAAAGACATTTTCAGTGATGTTTTGCTGCTAAAACTATTACCCTAATTGTTTTGCAAAAGGTTTTTTTTTTTTTTTTGTACAACTAAAATTAGGAGTCCAATTTAGATTTTCGGCCCTAGGTCTTCCAAAAGACAAGACCGGCCCTACACTCATCAAGTGCAAGTCTTTTATTTATTTATTTTTTTGAACAATTCAATAATCGTAAAATTATGCCAAATAATTCAATTATTCTTTGCTAAAAATTGCAATCACACGAGGCAAACAATAAAATGATAAATCAAATCACCCAAGAAAAAAAAAGGAAAAAGATAAGAACAAAACCCATAAAAAATTTGGAAGAAAACCTAGAAATTAAAGAATATAAAAACATGGTAAAAATATTTAAAAGCAGCTGGGACATGTGTCATGGAGAGTGGTTGGAAGGAGGGAGAGGTAGAGAGAGAGACAGAGAGAGAGAGAGAGAGGGGTGCAGGAAGAGGCTGGGAACACCTGACTCTTCGCCATGTGGCGCGCGATGATTGAAGGGAAGAAAGACGACAAAACGGCAAGGTGGGCGAGCTGACAAGTGGAAGGGAGAGAGAAGGTGACGGGAAGCTTCTCGCTATGACTATTCGGCTCCCCTAAGGGCGAGCTTGGGCCACTCTTGACTCTTCGACTTTCGCGGGCTTGGCTGGGCTTGGGAGATAGGCCGAACTTCTCCTTTCTCTACTTTCCTATTTTTTTTGACTTGGGCTTGGGCTCTTATTTATTTCTTCTCTCTTTGGGCTTTTTCTTCAATTAAGCCTAAACAAAATAAATAAAAAGACTAAGTAATACTAAAAACTCATAAAACTAATTTAATTTAGAAAAAATAAATAAAATATAATAAAATCTAAGAAATAAATAAAAATAATAAAATTCACTAATTAACTAAATAATTAAAATAAGAAGTAAAATATTAAAAATGCTAGAAGACAAGGAATAGAATGTATGATTTTTGGATATAAAACATGTTATAAATTAAGCTTAACAAACCTTACTAAAATATACAATCGTTTATACTAATTTGACAGTTTAAAAATGTCAAAAATTTAGTGGACGAATATCGAACGAAAGAAAGACTGTGGACCAATACGAAACTTTTTGTTTTTTTGAAAAAAGTAGACCAATAGTGGTGCAACATGTTATAAAACAAAATCCCCCTTAACAAATTCAGCGGATGAAACTAAGATGGGATAAAACGGCATCGTGTGAGCCATTTACGTTCACCATTATATAATGAAGCCCGGATCCATTTCCCTTCCTCCTTGTGGCATTGACCTCCCCTGCCTTCTTCATTCGAAGGATTCCCTTCAGGTCTCTCTCTCTCTCTCTCTCTCTCTCTCTCTCTCTCTCTCTCTCTCTCTTCCTCTTCCTGATATATATATGTGTCTGCTTAGCTTGCAAAAATTCTAGTAGCTAGGTTAGTCTTTGCTTTAGGTCTGGCGCTTTGAATTTTGGCCGTTATTATTTGCTTATTTTTAGTCAATTTCGCACAAGCTGTAGGTTCTTCATGTGTAACAGATCTGAGTTAAATCTTCGTTGTATTTTCCTTCTGGATTTTTTTTTTGTAATGTTTTTTGAAGGCAGTTTTGTGGTCAATATTTGTCTGTTAAACCATTTTGAGCTGTATTTACTATCCCTAAAATCATTTTTAAATCCCCCAATTACTATGCGATTTTGCGTCACACCCAAAAGGAATCGCAGCCGGCTTAGCTTTGGTTTTGATTCGAAGCTATGCGGCTTTGTGGGGTGTTTTTTTGATGTGGAGTTGGAGCATCAAAGGGAGGAACGTTCTGTTTCTTCAAAGGTCTGACTTAGATCTGTTGTGAAATTGGCCACATATTGTGTCTTGTTTGTTTGCCTAGAAATTAGAGGAAAAATCGAGCAAAAACACACAAATAGACGGAAATGTTTCTGGACTTTGGATTATTCTTCTTTTTTGTTTTTTTTTTTTTTTCTGGGTTTTGTTTTTATGTTTTTTTTTTCGGTAGTTGTTTTAACAAATGAAAATCTAAGCTCATTTGAACAAAATATTTGTGGGTCTGACTTAGGTATGAAATTAGTGAGCTTCATTTGTGCAAAAAAATTTAGCAACTAAATGGAGCTTAAGTCTCTGAAATAAATAATTGTATGCTTTTCTAGATCCGGAAGATTGTTGGAAAGTTTTATCTGATTCTTTGCTTTTTCTTTTTGGGTTGGTGTGTTTGCTATGGACAGGCATTCTTTTGTGGAACATAAACGGTTTTGAAAATGAACCATTTGAATGTTCAGCAGCAGAACGCGGCTAATGTGGGCTGTGAAGACACCAGAGGCTCTGCCTTTAACTCTGATACCAAGGACCCTGTGGTTTGCCCCAAGCCTAGGCGAGTTGGGATTTTGTATAACAGCCCCATTAGGCCCTTGAGATGGCAGATGAGGTACTTTTTCTTATTCAATGATGTCCCTGCCACCTCATTTTGGTTATTATGCTTAGTTCTTGCTGATAACTTTTTTTTTTTTTTTTTTCAAAATAGTAGTCATCAAGCTGAGTTATGTGACTCAAGAGCAGGGGCAGAGCTTCTCGATATCATTCTCATGAAGGTAAATTGTTATTTCATTTTCTTATGGTAGATATCTTTGTAATTGTTAGTGGTTATCTGGGTGTAGTTAATCTGTTAATGTGTATAAACAACTAAATAATGTATTGTTTACCAAAAAAACTGATTGCTGTGTTAAATTCAGAGCTGGAATTTACTTAATCTTATGTTTTTGTTGTTCCCCTTAGAAAATAAGTTGTGGGTAGACATCCATGGAAGAACTTTTGTTTCTCCTTCTTTTTTTCTCTAAATGCTGCAATCATGGTGATGACTTGACTTAATTATTTGCTGCCTCTGTCTATTATTTTTTCTTTGGAGACTTCTTTTCATTGGACTTTTTAAATACAAAACAAATTCATTTTTATATAGAAACCTGAATTGAGCTTCTTCAAAGGGTGACTTTCCATTTTTGAAAATATCATAGATGTGATTGTTGGATCGATCCTTTAATGTTATGGGTCTGCATTGGATGTATAGCATTTTGATTAAATAATATCTTGGTTTCTACAGGAGGGTTATGGGATGGAGCTATCTTCAAACCAGTTTGCTTTGTCACCCCCATATTTTTGTGGGTCTCCTCCCAATAGGGCTACTAACCCATTAATTCAAGATGCCCGATTTGGAGATGAGAAGCTCACTCCTGTTTCGGCATTGCCAGTTCGATCTCCATCAAGTTTATCGTCACCACGCAAAGCAGGTTGTGCTAGAATGAAGTTTGGGCTTAAACCTGCTGCAGTTAGAGTAGAAGGGTTTGATTGTCTCAACAGGGATCGTCAAAATTCCCGCATCCCAGCATTTGCCTAAACTTCGATATATGAAGTGTACATAGAAGAAGGAAAGCTAAGTGCCACCACAGCTCACAAACATAGAAGACTTAACATGAAGAGGAAATTTTGAAAAATTGGAGAAATTGAGATCTGTTAGTATTGTATATAAGATATGTTTTGTTGATCACCTCATTTGATTAATATCTCTGCAAGTGGTTTGGTGGAACATCACAAAAGAGTGTCAAGCTGTCAAACCTTGTGTTCTTGAGGAAAGGTTTGTATATGTTTAAAGCCTTTGCTCTGTTGTAATATAAGATGGGTCTTGATTATTTTTGGTAATCACCATGAATAGTGTATAAAACCTAATGGTGATTTAGTTTGGTCTTCCTACTTTGTATATGTATATTGGTAATTGTCAATGATTGGCCTGGTATCTTAATTTAGCTATTAATTTTGTCTGTTGGCTTCCATTGGCCAGTGTTTGTACAAGTAGGATTTGTTGAACCAATCCGCGTAAGGCACACATGCCTTGTTGTGGTTGGCACTTGCAGCTGCGTTGGATCATATTTGACACCAACCAACGACTATCAGAGTAAGGGGGTTAAATTATTCACATGCTTTGCCACATAATAGCAATTAGCTAGTTACATAAGCCTATTTCTTTGACTTTTTTTTGGGTCAAATTATCCTTCTTTGACTAAGTCAACATAAATCGCCCTCATTTGTGGTATGATCACACAGCCATGCACCACTGCCTTATTGTAACTTTGCCCACCATGGATTGCCATCCTCAACTCAAGGTTGGGACTTCCCATATAGTATGGAACCTAAGCTCAAAGTTTCACATAATCACATCTTCTCACTGTTAGCACATAAACATTCCCAACTATCATGTGTTGAGTTTTAAAATTAATTTGGAAATGTGCCAATCTATTAAGGGTAAAGTACATACATATAAAAATAATACCGTACTCACAAAGATTGATTAGAACAACCTAATTAGTTTCAAAATGATCACTTAACTAATTCTACAAACAATTTTATTCATTTTGAATAATAGAAAAAATTAGAAAAGCAATTGAATACGTGAGCAAATAAAGAAATATAGAAATTCAATAAAGAAAACACTTGTAGAAACATAAAATTGATTTCTTGTGTTTTTTTTGGTTTTTTAGTTTCTCGGTAGCACTAAAGATGAAACATCTTTTGATTTCTTGTTTGCTCAAATATGTCAGCGGCTTATGTGGCTACGTGAGCATGTCATATGGTGTTACGATCATATATAATAGATATGCGTAGAATGTAATAATTAGTGTGTATTTTGCGCAAAATATAACTTTTTGGTTAAGAAGACTACTTCAACAAACAATGAACATTTTTTGGCCAAAGTTCTTTTTTTGCCTTTGAAGACAAAGGACTTTCCTCAATCGAGATCTGGTGGTGGCAGTGGCCTTCATATAAGGTCTGCGACCACTAATTCGTAGGTGTTGAATTGATCCTCTTCCCAAAAGCCTATTGTAACCTTGAAAATCATAAACAATGTTGGATTGGTTAAATCATAGAAGAATGTTTGGATCAAGTAAATCATAAAGTAGACTGAAAGTAACACTGAGAATAAACTGGAGTTTTTAACAGATAACGCAAGCAATTGAGAAGTACAAAATCAATACCAAATCAAAGACAAAGTTAGGTAGAGCTAAAACCAATCGCATTAAGAAATTAACTTGGAATTATGGGATGTAAACGCCATGATTTCTACGATAATCAAAGCAAACTAAATGGAAAATAAGAATCATGGTGGTGGAAATGTTTCCAAAACGTGATCCGGAGGTAAGATACACAATTGGTACTCGTAGGGACATGGCACTTCTGTTAGATAGATGGACAAAAATTGGATTAAAGAATTATTAGACAAAATAAAAGTTTCGAACTCAATTGGATTGAATTAAAGTTTCGGTATCAAGTTGGAATACGGGTCAAATTTTGAGTGCCAAAATGAAAAAACCCCAAACTAAATTGATGTGGTTTATGTTACTTTCTACTACTTTTTAATTGAGGAGAATAAAATATATTGAATGAATATAGAATGAATGGAGTGTAGAATTACATTTTGGTAGTGCGAATAGCGCCTCTCATTCTTATTTGTATAACTTATACTATATTACATTGCACAGTCATTTTCATGACAGTGCTAATATTACATATTGGTATACAGATATGCATTTATCATAACACAAGCAAAATTAATAAGCTATTTGCTTGCCCTAGAGCTAAGATGTGGTGCTGCAAAGCAATTTATGAGGCTTGAAAGAACATGCTGTTCACTCCCGCTCTATATATCTGCAACTCAGATGCACTTGTTATGCTAACCTCAGTGTCAGCAGGTGCAAAAAGAACATCTCCTTCAGCTATTACATCTCCCTTAAGATCACTTGTATATATGATTCCCTCCCCATAAGTAACAACAAAAATGGAAGGACCTGGGACTGCAGGAAATATTGCTGATTCTCCCTGGGGAAGATGACAGCGATCAACCTCAAATTCATCGAAAGGCGGGCTGTACCTTGTTACATATGGATTTAAAGCAATTCCTTTCAGGATTTCAGGAGAGCCCTGCAAAAGAAATGATATCAAATGGTAATGTTTAACAAGTCCTCACACAGAATACCATTTTCCATTTATATTTCTGTAGCATAGAGTTTCAAAATTTTCATAATACATCCATAGAATGCTTCTATTACTACCAAACAAGTAGAAGATCCAGTCAAGATCGAAAGCCTGCTGAGTACTTTACCTGCTTGTATGTCAGCATAGAACAAAGGGTCTTAACATCCCGATGCTTGGGAGTAAGGCCAGCCCTCACGACGTTGTCTGAGGTTGCCATGCATTCGATGCATTCACCAAATAAATAGGCATGGGGTTCATTTGCTCCAAGGTATAGCGCTTCTCCAGGATTAAGCTTCACATGGTTGAGAAAGAAGGCAGATATAACACCCACATCAGCTGCATATTGCTTTTCCAACCGCAACACGAGCTGTTCCTTGTCTGTCAAGGGTCTCACCTGATAAAATGAGTGAAAGTTGTGATTGACAATTCAGAATGAGCATAGCAGAGGGTTTTACTACCAAAGTTACCACATAAGGAAAATAGAAAACATTAACATAAAAATCTAATGGAGGTCATAAGAATTGAAGCCCCAAATTCTAGCTTAAGAAATTTGGGGGTTAATGAGCATTCAGTCAGATGTATCTTGCAAATGTCCATCTGCTAGTGTGTTGAACAAAAAATTCATGCATGTCCTTAATGCTTTGAGACTGAACTTGTCCATAAAAAGATAATTTGACAATTACATTGAAGGGAAAAAAATTGAACTCATCAAATTGACCTGGCTTTCCATGCGTAAACGATTTTTCATTTTAGCTGTTGCTGTAATTATCTTCTCTTTGCTGGCTGACATGAGTTGGGTGAAAATTGCACGCAGAACAGACTTTACTTTATCCTCCCCATCCTGATCAGTGGTTTGAAGGACTTGGTTTGCATCTTCACTATCAACCAGTTCTACAATCTCAGGGACATTATCAAGCACACCCTTAAGCTCCTGAAAATAGAATAGCAGATAGCTCCAAGTAAATATATGACTGAGTATAAAACATCAACAATGTTATTCACAAACTAATGAGATTAAGCTTAAAGAAAGATCTTACTTTGCATTCTACCAAGAAGCTTATAAACTTTATATGTCTGTTACAGATATCACTAAGAAAGGCGTATCATATTATTCATTCCATTATGGTCATCCATTTAGATACAAAATTTGCCTTTGCCAAGTAGTAAGTTGTTATTGAGATCACAACAGGGAAGGCAATATTGGTTTACACCCACTTATGGGGAAGAACAAAAAAAGTATCCTAGGGAGAGATTCTGAAGGACAGAGAGCAACACTACACCTGCTCTCCACCTTCAATTTTTACATAAAAATCAGGACTTCCACTGTTTATGTTGGAATCCAATGTTTTTAATATGACTATTTAGTTTAAGTTGTTTGTATCACATGTAATAATAATAATAATAAATAAGAATTAAAATAATAATAAAAACTCATCTCTAAGGTTGACCTGTCTTAATAGGTGTTGTAAACAGTGAGCAGAGGGAATTTAGAATGAGAAACAATACTTTTTTCCCTCTACTTTTTTGGTATTACATCAAATTTCTGTATGATGGTCAATAATTCAGTTGGGGCCCAAACATGGTTACAAGTCAATTATTTTAATGACCAAATTAAGCATAACAAAAGGAAGCACGTAAAGATTCAAAAAAGTGCTAATGATTGTCATGAACTGACTCAGCAACCAAACAAACAATTGGAAGGCAACCCAGTTCTCTCAGTCACACATTATCTGGTCTCACTTACGAGATTGATTACATAACCACTATGAAATGATTGAAGTTCAAAATTTATCAATTGATGAATTGTTGTTGTTATATACCTCAATAGTGATGAAACCACAAAGAGCCTGGAAATGTGTTATAGCGAGCGCCATCTCAGGCTTGTGATTATCGTCCTTATAAATATTTGGCATAAACTTGTGCAAAGCCTTGGCCAATTCCTTATCTGGGTGTGCCTGTATTGACAATGCCTTTGAAACAGAAAGCACCTAAAAAACACAAACACATCAAACAAAATAAAAAAAAAAACCCAAGAATTTAATTTAATGGAATTCATATTGAGAATTAGAACTCTGGTCATCCACACTTGGTCTGGACAAGGTTCTATACGGAAATTCTTTATGCCAATCTTATATAGGAAGCTTTTCTTTTCATGCATAAAGAGGTGTAGATGACCCGAATGTGAATGCGAGAATTTATGTTAAAAACAGTACCTTGAACAAGAAAGGCAGGTCAGAGCCCCACTTCTGGAGCACTTCGTCACCAAGCACATTTGGGTTCTTAGAAACCCAATCTTTGAGACTCAGACTCAGACTCTCAGTCTCGGAATGAACTGAGAAAAACCCATTATTTTCATCCCCATTGGGAATCAGAAAGGAGGGTCCGGAGTCATGGGTTCCCATCCAAAACTCAGCGTAAGGCTTATCTGGGTCGATTTGAGAGGCAGAGTTAAAGGCAGAGAGCCTGGCGACCTGGGAGTCTTCTCGGCCTTTCTTGCCCCAATCGTAGTTCTGGACAGAGCATCTCAGCCTCTGAAGACTCCTCTGGTGGTGTCGGTGCTTCATCATTGATTTGTCAATGGGCTCCATGAATGAATGAATGAATGAATGGCTGAGCAAGCAAGTAAAAACAGAGTCCAGTGTAGTGTGGAGCAAGGAATGAAGAAGCGAATGCTTAAGGCTATGAAAAGTGAAGGGAATGAGATGCGTATAATAAGATGCTGCTGGACATGGCCAAATGGGCAATTGGGAAAAAGCAGACAGAGTGGGAAATTACTTGCTGCTTTTCAAAGCGTTTGAAAAGAGTACAGCCAGAGAGAGAGAGATAGAGAGATAGAGAGATAGAGAGAGAGAGAGAGAGAGAGAGAGAGAGAGAGAGAGAGTGAGTGAAGACGAAGTTATGAGAAGAAATGGGAAAGAAAGAGACAGAGGAAAGGGTCAAGTGGGGTCTGATTGGTCTGAGTCTGATCACTTTATCCACAAAATTCAGTTTTTATACTTGTGATGAGTTAATCATGTTTAGCAGTTGCAGACTTGGAGGAAACTTCCTGCATTTCTTGCATTGATTTTAACTGTCACTTGGTTTGTTTTTGGTGTATGGTTTTAGATCATGGAATCATTATGTACTTGGCTTTGTCAATCATAGATTCATAGGTTGTTTTCTTATGACAAAGACTTTTGTTTCCTGAAAATTTCACCTAGGAGAGGTGTTTGACAAAGACTTTTCTTTCCTGAAAATTTCACCTAGGAGAGGTGTTTGCTTTATAAATATAGATAATACATCCAAATTACAGAGTCCTAAAGTCTTTCCCTCAGAATCAGCCTAGATATATGTGAACATATTTTTAGTGGACTTGGATCCTCTGCTAGGCAAAATATATCAGATTGGTATCAGGCGTTTAATCCAAGCCCTTCTGTTTTCTTCAATAGCTTAGATGTTGCCACATCACCAAACTTCTTATTTTTCCCAACTTAATATTAAAAACTTAAAAGTCAAAAAAAAAAAAAGCTTATTCATGCCAATGTCCTCTGAAAGTAACTTCGATTTTCAATTTGTCCCATGAAACTTCATTCCTCCCAATTTACCTCTCGAACTTTACAAAATCTTATATTCCGTCATGTCCGTCTATGGATCCATCAAAGCAGCTAACGTGGAAGGGCATTTTGGTGTGTAAGACGCCAAGTGTACAAAAAATTAATAAAAAATAATTTTCATATTAAAACTTAAATTATAACTTAAAACTTAAAATAAACTTAAAACAAAAATTAAACTTATTTTTTAATTTTCAGATCCCCCATTGGCAAAAAAAAAAAAAATTCAGATCCCCCCCACCCAAACCCAGTCGCCAGCCCCCAGCCCCACCACCGGCAAAAAAAAAAAAAAAATTCAGATCCCCTACCCAAACCCAGTCGCCAGCCCCACCACCGGCGAGTCCTCTTTCCGGCGCAACACCCCACCCAGCCATCAGCCAGCCTCTCATCCTTCTCTCTGTCTTTCGCTCTGTCTTTCCCTCTCTGCCTCTCCTTCCTTTTCTCCTTCCCTCTCTCTTTCTCTCTCCTTCTTCTTCCCTCTCTCCTTCTTTCTCTCTCATTTCTGCCCCAGATCGGAGTCGACTAGAGGTCGGCAACTTCCATAATCAGCGACTTACTCGAAGGTGAGCTACTTTGGGTTTCCGGCGACAAAGAAAGAGAGGAAGAGAGAGAAAGAGGAGAGAATGGAAGAGAGAGAGAAAGACAAAAAGAGGGAAGAGAGGTTGGCCGGTGTCTGGGTGGGGTGGGGTGGTGCGTCGGAAAGAGGAGATGCTGGTGGTGGGGCCAACGGCTGGGTTTGAAGGCTTGGATATTCAAAGGAAGTTTCAAAGGGAAGAGGAAGAGAGAGAGAGAGATATATATTCAAAGGGGTCCCACTTAATGCTGATGTGGAGCTGATTTGGCATCTTGTCAATCTGATTCAGCTTTGCGTCAGGTAAAAGACCTAATTGCCCCTCCACGTAAGTGCCACATCAGCTGCTTTGACGGATCCATAGACGAACATGACGGAATATAGAATTTTGTAAAGTTCGGGGGGCAAAGTAGGAGGAATGAAGTTTCATGGGGCAAATTGAAAATCGAAGTTACTTTCAGAGGACATAGGCGCGAATAAGCCAAAAAATAAAGAAAAGCACTAGTACACTGCCCAGACCTACCCCACGGCCACCTCCCTCCCCTCCTTTCCTCCCAACCACCCTCCCGACCTCCTCTCCCATTCCACGTCACCATCGAACCACCCTCTTCTCCCACCGCACCACCCTCCTCGCCTGTGCTCTCGACCACCTTCCACAGTCCCCAATTCCCCACCTCCTCCCATTTTTTCCCTCTTCCCTTCTCTCTCTCAACTCTCTCGGCATGATGATGGTGGTGTAAGCAAAGCCTCCAAGTCTGAAACTCACTTCTTCCCATACTCACCCTCTTGAATCACATTCAGAATTTTTGTGGGCATGGTGTGATGGTGAACTTCAACAAGAAAGAAGCCCTAGCCGCCTGCACCATCGCCTCTGCGTCGGACTTCAGAACTCTAATCTGGAAGGAAGAGAGAGAGAGAAGGAAAGAGAGTGCAGAGGGAGAGAAAAGAATAGAGATAGAGAAAAAAATGGTAGGAGGTAGGGACTAGGGAGGGTGGTTGGGAAAGTCGGAGGAGTGGGTGATGCGGTGGGTGCGATGGGCTGATGGTGGTTTGTTTTTTTTTTATTTTTTTATAATCTTTTCAATATTATTTTGGCCTATTATTTTATGAAAAAAGAGGATTTTTTGATATGGCAAAATCTCAGCCATCAACTTGAATCAAGGGCTGAGATTAAAAATTGAGTACCAGTCTAGTATATTTTGCCTGGCAAAGGATCCAGGTCCATTTTTAGTACCATATTAGTTTGACATTTGCTGTAATTTGTCAAATTTTCACTACCACAATAGGTTTACCAAAGATGGTTTCTTTAGCATTACTCAAAGTTTTTGGTATTTTTTTTAAATATGTCATGAATATCCATCTTATTACAAATCAAAGGCAATGTATGTTTCTTGTTCTAGTAATAGGGCTTGCAATTTTAGTGGTTGAGAGCATTTAATCCCACAGCCAAGGTTACAATTCGAATATCTCCTTTCCTTTTGACATCTTTTTTTTTTTTTTTTTTTGAAGCTTTTGACCCTCCTTTAATCAAATAAAACAAACCCATTATATTCAAAACAGAGTAATGTTAGAGGAACTATATTTTTATATTCGAAAGATAAACGGTGTCATTATGTAACATGTGAAGTTCTCTCATTACTTCCATTATTTTGATTGATTGGTTGATAATTAATACATCGTTTGTCGCATAATATAATTCACTAATGTGATCTTTTGGATAATAATAATTCTAGTTATAGTAAAATGGTTCTTGTTATAGTAAAATGGCTTTTGTAATAATAAAATGGTACTGTGAGCCTTGATATTTTTTGTGGATAGAGAAGATGAAAATTCCAACATACTGATACCACACAAATACTTTCACCACAAGAAAAATTTACAAATAAAGATGGTTAGCAGTACTTAGCACAACTTGGTAAATTTTTGTTGAAACTTGTTCTCTCTAGAATGAACAATAATAGACAGACTTCAAAATTAATGTTCATACTCACAAGAAATTTGGTTGAAATTTAACGTGATTCATATGAGTTGTGCTGTACCACCAAAAGCACTCATTAAAAAAAAAAAAAGTAGTAACCATAAGAAAACTAAAGCGACTTTGATCTTATTAGTCTATTGGTAGGTAAGAGAAAAAGGGGTAGGGAGAAAGCCACGTACGATACGATGACGTATTGTGTGAGTTGGACAAACAAAGGCTTTGTATTTCCCGCAAGACGATACGAATGAAATAACGGCGTTATAATCGCGGAGCGTCGGTGGATCTCTATGGTCCACTGACAATCGGGTGGGCCCCACGTGATTATAATATAAAAATGATGGGTAATCTGATCGTTACACGTGGCACTCCCGATATACTTTGCAATAAATTAAACTTTGACTTGGATAGTTGGATGTGCATGCAGTATGCAACTTTTTTTTATTTTTTTTATTTATGTTGTTGTTGTAGTCTTGTAGATTTTAAAATGAGGAAATCATGATCTCTGTCAACTGTTATGGTGAGCTTTCTCCTTCCTACGTCAGCCTCCGTTTCCAGAAAGGTTTTCACGTGGATTAAAATTTTTTTTTTTTTTTTTTTTTTTTTCAATTTGGTTTTTGTTTTGAACAACACGTGAAATTTCTTGTTGTCAAAACAGTTGGGCACTTCGCACCTTTTCTCTTTTGGCAGAAACCAGTTGGGCAGCTTGCAGCTAATGCATCTTGAACTGGCATACCTTACAATACAGTTCAGTACAATACCACGTACCAAACCAGCTCTACCTCTAGCTCATCTAATTTAGGGGTCGGCAAGCCCGGCCCAAATTTTTTGGGTTCGGGCCGGGCTCGGGCTTGAATTATAGAAGCCCAATAGGGCTTTCGGGCCGGACCGGGCCGGGCTTGGGCTTTAATACACAAGCCCAAGGCCCGCCCATCGGGCTTTGGCTTGCGGGCTTAGAGGGCCGGGCCGGGCTAGGCCCGAACGGGCGGCCCAAAATGGGCCCAAAGCCTATTTAGACACATATATATTTTCAAAAAAAAAAAAAAAAGGATTTTGGCTATATTGTGATTTGAACATGAGACCCCACATAACAAGCTTCAACTCTCAACCAACTGAGCTGACTAGTTTATTTGTCAAGTTTGTGAATCATAACATATTTAATAGCTCTTTCGTTTATTTACTTCAATAAATTATTAATATGCTTATTAAGTTATTATATAATACTATTATGTTAGTAATAGTGTAATACCATAAATAATAAACTTTTAAAATTATATACAACATTACAACTATAATAAAACATAAATGTACATATGTATGATTATATATTTTATTACATATTTTTATAAACAAACGATGCAATTGTGTTGTCAACGATCCAAACCATTCAAATTTTAGTTCCTCACTCAAAGATAATTTGTGCAAAAAATTAGCTCAATCGGAGATGTAAAAGTGACATAATGGTGGTCAAATTAATGAACGATCATGGTTTTTCTAATGATCATCGAATGGGTAGATGAATTTCGATTTAGCCGATTTTTTGTACGGATGATCTTTGACTATGAACATAGAAAATGAACAGGTCAGATTGTTGAAATCACGTTGTGGTCTTCATAATTATGGAAACAATAAGGTTTCAACGGGAAAGTTATTAGAATTATACTCTTCAAGTGTATTTATATGTAGAAGCTCACATATCGATCTTGTTTTCAACGATCCGAACCATTCAAGTTTTAGTTCTCCACTCAAAGAGAATTCTTGCAAAAAATTAGCTTAATCGAAGATGTAAAAGTGATTTTTCTAAATGTAACGGTGGTCGAATTAATGAACGATCGTGGTTTTTCTAATGATAATCGAATGGGTAGATGAATTCCGATTTAGCCGATTTTTTGTAAGGATGATCTTTGACTATGAAAATAGAAAATGAACGGTTCAGATCGTTGAATTAATGAAATGACGATTGTAGTTTAATAACTTTAATTTACTTGTATTATAAAAGTTGTATATACACATATACATTTATATTTTATTATACTTGTAATGTTGTATATAATTTTAAAAGTTTATTACTTTATTATTTATGGTATTACATAGTTTACACTATTACTATTTACTAACATTATAGTATTATATAATAACTTAATAAGCATATTAATAATTTATTATAGTAAACAAACAAAAAACCTATTAAATATGTTATGATTTCCAAATTGGACTTTGGGTCGGGCTTTGGGCGGGCCTAAACGGGCCGGGCTTCGGGCGGCCCATGGGCTTCAAGGGGATGGCCCAAGCCCAACCCAAGAGACTTTCGGGCCAGGCCGGGCTGGCCCAATTTTCGGGCCAAATCGGGCTTCGGGCCTAATGGGCCGGGCGGGCTTCGGGCCTTGGGCTTTTTGGTGAGGCCTAATCTAATCCCACCACGAAAATTATATAATTAGCATATTAATTGAAATTAAAAACAAAGTTTCTCTTTTAACCAGTTGAACATATATAGAATTTATTAACAATTACAGGGAATTCTCAAAGTATATTGTTGCTCGTACATATGTAACAGAACTTTAAAAGTTATCTAATTAAAGGAGACAATTGTATTAGTAGTTCGTGTTTGTGTCACTAGTTTATAATCGTGTCACGTTCAAGTTGATTTATATATCTTGTGCACTGAAAAATTCAATACAATTTTTCCTTATTTTTAAACCAAAGCTATCACTTATGTAGTGCTAATAAAATAAAAATATAATTAATCATGAGAGTAAAAAAATCATTAAAAAAAAATCTATAGTTATATAATGATTACTAGTCTCTTGACACGCGCTATCCCGCGTGTCAATGGACCTATTTTACTAAAAAATAATAATAAATTGGAGAGTGGAGAGAGATGAAAAAAGACCAAGAAAGAAACATGAGAGAGAGTAGTGGGTAAAAACATAAAAAAACTATAGTTAGTGGGCAAGGAATAAAATTTCAAGTTTCGAGGAAATTTCGAAGATTTTTAAATTTCGACAAAAATTTGACGGAAATGACGGAAATTGCTATCAAAATACGGAAATTTTGAATGAAACTTTACCATATGTTTATTTAACATATTATATACTAAATTAATAAAAATAATTGAAAAAACTAAATTATATAGTAGGTTTTATATGATATAAGATGAATATAATGCACGCTGGAGACAAATACTGTTAAATAAAATTAGTATATTATTTATACAGTGGCCTTCAGATACGGGATCCTGCATATAAGGCTATTTGCGGGACTGCCTTGCTGGCCGTTGGATCTCTTTTAATGAGATCCAACAGTGGATATTTTAACCCACACTCTAACCCCTTTAACCCACTTAACCTATCCCCCAACCCATGTAATAGAACAGCCTAGCCACAAAGAAAACGCGAATTGAAAACAGAGACGCTGAACCTGAAGAAGAAGAGATCCATTAACGCAAAACCCACCCGTCGAGCAGGGACGAAAGATCTTAGAATGCAAAACCCATATAGGCCAATTTTAATTAAATTTACAGCACTTAAACCGTTCCCAGCAAAGAGTTCCAACGTGACTTCACCATCACCATGGGACTGAGCTAGCTCGTGAAGAAGAAGAAGAAGGGAAGCTCGCGACAGGGAAGGCAGGCCAGGCTCGTGACGGGGAAGGGAAGCTCACGACGGGACAGGGAGGTCAGGCTGGCGACGGGGAAGGGAGGCCAGGCTCGCGACGGGGAAGGGAGGCTCGCGACGAGTTTCAGGTATGTTCTTCTT
Source organism: Dryas octopetala (assembly GCF_963921425.1). Lineage (NCBI taxonomy): Eukaryota > Viridiplantae > Streptophyta > Magnoliopsida > Rosales > Rosaceae > Dryas > Dryas octopetala. The sequence continues at coordinate 8,601,054 of NC_141369.1, forward strand.
GGTTTTTTGATTTGTATGATGATATTTTCTTGAAATATTTAGGATATGGTTTCAAACTGATTTGGGAGTTAGGGTTGGGGATTTGTGAATTTCGAAAAATCAAAAGATTTAGGGTTTTTGTGTTTTTTTCTTTGTAATTCCATTTTGGTTAGTCTTGTACAATTTATGCTTGCTATTGAAAGAGTTGCTGCATTTTTGGTTGCTAAATATTGCAAGATTAACCAAGACTAATAGACTCTAAGACATGTTTGAGTAAAAATTATGGGGGAAAAGGAAAAAAGAAATGAAAGTGAACAACTTCTAGCTATATCTGGGAGGGTGAACTTTACTTTAAAATCAATTTTTATTACACCTTTCCCTCCCCTGTACATAGTTACATAGTACAATATTATTGAGATTGTCCATCAGTTTTTATTACACCTTTAAAATAGACATTCTATAATGTTTCTAAATTATATGAATCTGAAATCATGAACACTAGATGGATTGGATAGCTCCCTGTATTCAATTTATTTGGGCTTTTATTCTTAGAATTTGGGGTTTTCAAAATGCAGGTGCAGTGATGGCAGAAGCTAATGAGATGGTAGTTGTAGAAGCTAATGACATGGTAATGGTAGAAGCTAATGAGATGGTAGCTCCATTGGAAAGTGAGTCAGAAGGAAATTCATTTATGTGTAATGCTAATCATGAAGAAACAATGAGTTGAAGCCATTCAAAGGTCAACAATTTCAGACAGTGGAAGAAGCTGAACACTATTACACTAGGTATACACAGAATGTTGGATTTGACATTCGAAGTCACTCAACTAAGAAGAGTAAGGATAATGAGATCACAAGGAAGGAGTTTGTGTGCAATAAAGAGGGAGAAGGCCCAAAAGAATTGAAAGGTACCGAAAAAAGGCGTCGAGTAGGAAGAAAAAGTTGTAAAGCAAGATTGATAATTGTGAAGTCGAAAGTAGGTGGATTTGTAGTCACTATCTTTGATGAGGCTCACACCCATGCCTTGGTAAGCCCACGAAGACGCCACTTGATGAAGTCTCGTCGTCGATTTTCAAGTGCTCAAAAATCATTAAGTGAACATACCCCCTCATCGACAATTTGACATTTTTGGAGTGCAATCAGGAGGAATTGAAAACATTGGTTGTACAATGCAAGATATGTACAACTATCGCAGAGATAAGCGTGTTGAGTTGAAGAGGCATGATGGAAACATGTTACGGGACCATTTTCTGTTGGAACAAGAGAGAAATTCTGGATTCACTTACAAGATCAAAGCAGATGACAAACAGAAGAGAACTCATTGTTTTTGGTCAGATGCAAATTCTAGGAGAGCATATGGTTTCTATGCTGATGTGGTTATCTTTGATATTACCTACAACACTAATCGGTATAGGATGATATTCGCACCAATAATGGGGGTAAACAATCATGGCGAGACAATCATTTTATCTGGGGCATTCTTGAGTGACGAGACTACAAACTCATTCAATTGGTTATTCAGAGAATTCTTGAAAGTTATGCCAGGTCATGCTCCTAAGATGATCATTACTGATCAAGATCCAGTAATGACAAAAGCAATTGGAGAAACTCTTCCCAACACATATCACAGACATTGTAGTTGGCATATTCTAATTAAATTCTCCGAGAAACTTGACACGGTCAAATATACTGATTACTGGGATGACTTCAAACGTTGTGTTTGGACATCAGAGACTAGAGATGAGTTTGACTCAAGGTGGAAGGATATTCTTGAAAAAAGTGGGTTAAAAGAAAATAAGTAGCTGCAATCACTATATGAAATTAGATTTAAATGAGTGCCAGCCTATGTAAACCATGTTTTTGGAGCTAACATGTCTAGTAGTCAACGAGCAGAAAGTGGGCACTCATTTTTCAAGGGATATGTGGCCAAGACCAATTCTTTGGTGGACTTCATGATTCAATTCAATAGGGGACTTTTACGACAGCGTCAAAATGAGGTTATGGCAGATCACACTAATATCACTGAGAAGCCTAGACTTAAGTGCCCTATTAAGATAGAAAAGCAAATGGCTGACATTTACACGCGTAAATATTTTTATAAGTTTCAAGATGAGTTGTGGGAGAGTTACAACTATAAGACAGAGCTTATCAAAGAGAGTGTCACTAATTGCATTTATAAAAGTTACATGGATGATCATAGTGGGAGAGTTCGGGAGATTATGTATGACAAGTCTCTGGACTTTGCATCATGTAGCTGTCAGATGTTCGACTGTGCAGGAATTCCATGCAGCCATATTTTATCATTTCTACATAAGGTACGTCAACTCCATATCTTGCCGGATCAATACATTTTGCAGAGATGGACTAGATCTGCTAAAGATGATGTTGTGGTGGACAACTCTGGTGTGGAGATAAATATTGACAAATCATTACTTGAAAAACGTAGTACCTTATTCCACAGATACTCATATGTGATTGATAAGGCCATATTAAATGATGAGGCAAGACTAATATTTTGTGAGGCCATGGATTCTGTTAGTGACCAGATTGAGGCCATCTTAAACATTGGTAGTACTGGCTCTTGTGTTGGAGTTTCTAATAGACCGAGTGTTACTTGTGATGCTAGTTATAATGAGCCGGATCCAGTTAAGTTTAAAGGGAGTGGAAAAAGACTTAAGAAAGGAAAAGAAAAGTCGAAAGGAAAGCGACGTGAAAATGGTAGGCGTTGTAATGGTTGTGGGAAAACTGGAGTGTCTCATGACAAAAGAAATTGTCCACTGCTATTAAAATAGGTATAAAGTTGTACCTTTCTGCCACTAATTCTTCATTTGCTATTTTTGAGTTTTTTTGTTGTTGGTACATTATTTGTATAATTGTAGATGATTGGTTTGATTAATTTGAGTTTTTTTATATTTTATGGTAGGTCTTCTGATCCCCAAGAGCCTAATGACTCTCAAGTTGAGGCCTTGGATGATGATAGCTCTTCGTCAGAGGTAATATAGACTTTGTAAGTTGATTTGAGTTATTTTTTATTTCGTTGTAGGTCTTCAACGTACTGACCAAGATTTTTGTTCATCCCTTTGTTAGTAATGGTACTTGCTTTTTTTCTTTTTTTTTCTTTTTTTTATCAGGATGATGGGCTGCTGTGTTTTCCATAAGTGGCTGCTGTGTTTTCCTTTTTCTGCTATCCATTCAAGAGGGGTCAAAGAGGGGTCAAAGAGGAGAAGAAGAACAAGAGTGGAAAAAAGACATTGGAAGAATTGAGGGAAGAACGGTTGAGAAGGGAGAAGCGAGAAAAGGAAAGGGAACGCACTTTACTTCTGAACAAGAGCCAAAAAGATGGAGCTGCTTTTAAGGCTAGAGGGTTTTCTAGGAGATGAGTATACAGAGTACCAGAAGTGTTGTTTAACTAAGTAGCACTTTGAATTTTCTGATTCCAATTGTTCTTTGTAGTCTGTATAATGAAATCTTTGGTGTTTAATGTTTTAAATGCTTGATGTATCCAATGTTGTTATGGTTGCTTGACTTGTTTCTATGATGATGTTACAATTACATTACATACAGGGGATGATATCCTGCAAGTGGCCAAACTGTTTTCCATTGTGCTTTGTTTATGAATGCTTATGTGGTACTTGAAAGCTGTAAGATCAGATCCCATTTTTCTTGGTTAAAAAAATCAATGAGACTATGTAGAGTTTCTTATTCATTAGAGTCCTTTAAACAAAGAGAAGAGAGCGATAACCATGACAATGTGGTTCAGAGCTATTTAGATGAAGAGCATTTCGGTGTTGGTGATAACCGGAAAAGCACCTCCTGAGTTTGCATGTACTGTAAACATGTTCTCTATTGCGATTTAGCACATATCCTCATTCTCATTCCTCACCCCTCCCCCCCCCCCCCCCCACATGCTTCAATAAAGTAACATTGTTCACTGCAGCAGTCCCTCACTTGGATATGGAAAACACAAAGATTGAGATTCTGGCTTCCAACACAAAGACAAAGAGCTTCATACCAAGTAATGCAATAATCATTCTACCAAGAACATTGTCAAATTTTTAGAACACACATGGCCATCATTCATACATAACCATTACAAAAGTAAGGATTTGAATACCTCATTCCAAAGCAATAATACAACCAAGTTTGTCCTTGTTACAAAAGGAATAAACATTACAACAAAGTAAATTTAAACATAAAAAACATCAAAAGTAGTACAAGAGTTTTCATGAGAAAGCCAAATCTAGCTTGGTTCCTCCTCTGGAGTTCTTCCTCAAGTGCTACATTTTTCCTTGAAATATGGGCTACCTGTGCAAATAATCGAATCACAGTCTCGTTCAAATTTTTCATTGTTCAAAGCTCTTGCTCAATTACATCAAATCTTATTGTTAATTCATGAACCTCATCAATTAAATTCTCAATAGCCCATATAAATTTCCCACAATTCTTGCATGTCCAAAACAGACGGTTTGGATTCCTATCTGTTTTAGACATTTTCAACTCCAAAACACTGCCACACACACATTGTTGTTGTCTTGGCCTATGTTGAACTTCGCTGCTACTGCTTCCGCTACGATTAGACATTGTGGATTTCACTGATTACCAGCTACCATTATGCACTTTTGTCCATGCTTATCATTCAATGAGAAGACCAAACTGAGGAAACTCTATGCAATGACATTTTAGAACTACTAAAATCTACACACACAAAAAAAAAAAAAATTGCAACCACAAGTATAGCAGTGACAGAACCATTCATAAATATGCTAAAGACATATGGAACATTAAACCTGTCGAAATACCATAGAAGCATATTCTTGTCAGCAGAGATGGTCATACTTCGTGGTTGTGATGATCCTCGGCTTTTGGTTGTATGTAAAAGCTAAATGCTGGGAAATGGGAATAAAGGGCACCTTTTGGTTGCAAAGAAAAATAAAAACCCCCCAAATTGGAATTACAAAGAAAAATAAAAACCCTCAAATCTCTTGATTTTTCGAAATTCCCAAATCCCCAACCCTAACTCCCAAATTAGTTTGAAACCATATCCTAAATATTTCAAGAAAACCCCATCATACAAATCGAAAAACAATATCCTTACTATTGCAATATTTAACTTAAATTCATGTTTCGAAAACCCTAAAACCCCCAAATGAATGAGATTTGGAAGCATACACAAATGATGAAATGGAGGCGAATCTGAGTTGCTTCGGTCAAAGCGCAAATCGAAGAACAACCCACCACGTTTCTCCGTCGCGAGCCCTCCTGGCCGTCGCGAACAAAACACGATATTCCCTTACCCGTCGCGTCCCCGCCGCCTTCCACTCGGCACCGTCGGATCACTAAGGCCGACTTTCGTCCCTGTTCGACGGGTGGGTTTTGCGTTAATGGATATCTTCTTCTTTAGGTTCAGCGTCTCTGTTTTCAATTCGCGTTTTCTTTGTAGCTAGGCTGTTCTATTACATGGGTTGGGGGATGGGTTAAGTGGGTTAAAGGGGTTAGAGTGTGGGTTAAAATATCCACTGTTGGATCTCATTAAAAGAGATCCAACGGCCAGCAAGGCAGTCCCGCAAATAGCCTTATATGCAGGATCTCGAATCTGAAGGCCACTGATTATTTATACTATATAATCTATACACTAAACCCTATGTATTTTATAATCTATATTCTATATTGTTTAGGATATGGTATATGATATTAGAGTTTAGGCCCTTTAGGGTATTTTAAATTATTTTTTATATAGAAATATATTATAGTTTACTAGTTTAGGGTTTAAAAACAATTAAACGAAACTCCAAAATGGTCAAACGAAACTCCAAACTATTTTTTTTCTTTACAATTGCCCAAAGGCCTCAAACCCTAATCAATCCTTAAACCTTTAAATTTTTTTCTCTTTTTTATTTTATTTTTCCTTTTTTCCTTTTTTTTTCTTTTTTTTTTCTTCTTTTTCTTTCCTTCCTTTCCTTTCCTTTCTTCTCCCCCTGAGTCTGCAGTTCAGCTCCACTGTTTTTTCTTTTTCTTCATCCTCTCTCTCTCTCTCTCTCTCTCTCTCTCTCTCTCTCTCTCTCTCTCTCTCTCTCTACCTCCTGCCGTCCCCCCTGATGTAGCCCCCCCGCCGTCGCCCCCTGCCGTCGCCCCTCTGCCATCGCCTCTTTCTCCCTCGATCTCCCCCCTGCCGCCCCCCGCCACCCCTTCTTTCTCCCTCGACTGTGCAGGTGAGGTAAGTTGGTTAGCTGGGTTATTGGGTTGCTGTGCAGGTGACGAAATTTCGCTAAATTTCGACGAAATTTAAGCGAAATTTCAACAAAATTTTTCTGAAATTCAAATAATTTGGCTGTTAGGGTGTTCGATATTTCGCCGAAACATTTCGAATTTTTGTCAAATCAGTGTTACAATTTTGGACCCCCTCAAAATCGAAATTTAAACCCTTGTTAGTGGGTTGAATTAATTATTTATAATTTTATTAAGGAAAAAATTAGAGTTTAATTCTTCTAACATTTCTTATTTGAAAAAAAAACCTTATGGCTTTTTTTTCCCAAATAAAGCCTTTGATCATTGCCTTGTCAAAGAAATATAGCATTTTTATTTTTATTTTTTAAGGGTATAGGGTATGGATTCATCTCATACACTCCTAAGGTATAGAATGAGGTTTGTGGAGGCTGCATGTTAGGTTTTAACTCTGAGATTAGCCTAAAATCACAGAGTTAAAACCTAATATAAAGCCAATAAATCAGGGCTTGAGGAAAAAGTAAAAATACACTGTCGAACACTCGAAAATGACCACCGAGCGCTCAGCGCCTGGTATGTATGAAAAAAATAAAAACTAATAGATCAATATTATGTAACATGGAATGGTTATAATATTATTGAACTTTAGGTAGAATTTTAAAAGCCATAAAGCTTTAGTTAGCAAATTGTAAAATTAAAAAACCTAAATGGAAGTCTTTCTTTTATTAAATGACATTTTACTATTTTAAACTTTTTAATTAGGTTTTTTTTTTTTTTTTTTTTTTAAGTTTGACTGTATAGAATAGAAAATATGTCCACACAATCAAACAGTCTCTCTAGTGTGGCTTTATTGGTCAAAATAAACAGTGGGGAGAGAGTAGTGGCAATAGACAAATGCTTACCTTTCTTTAAGACAATTAAGAAGTCAAAGCAGTTCGAGTGGAGTATGAAGAGGCATTCCAAGAATCAAAGAATATTTTCATGATTTTCCTATCTTGACGAAACCAGTCCCTCACGTGCAATTATATATGTAGCTGGCGATTTTAAGCTCAACGGTAAGTTAAATGCTCTTTCGGCAGGAAAGAAAAGTTCCACAACCAATCCACTTCGTGGGTAAAGCCTTGCAGAGGGCAAAGGCGAAGTATGAGCCAATAGAAAAAATGGCCTTGGCTTTGATTGTTTCATCATGAAAGTTGAGGCCCTATTTTCATGCTCATAGAATTAACGTTTTAACTAATCAACCGATGAGGCAAGTTCTAAATAAACCCGATGCCTCAAGAAGATTAATGAAGTGGTATGTCAAGCTCAGCCAATTTGACATCAATTATGTGCCGAGAGCTTCGGTCAAAGGTTAAGTAGAGGGTGACTTCATTGTAGAGTTCATTGTTCCGAAAACTATAAATGGGTAAAAGGGAAGAACCTGAGATCCTGAATGTGGATAGGTCATCAACTTCCACATGCAGTGGAACATGTTTAATCTTGATTTCGCCTAAGGGATTATAAATGGAAAAGTCAATAGCAGTCTGGAAATTAAGTTTCCAGTCAAAAGGGATAAAGAATGGGTGAAGGAGAGTGAAAATGATGATGTCATAAGAGATGAAATCATGCATCACATGACTCCCCTAAGAGCATGTGCATTGGTTTTAGCTATAGTTATAGCTAAAAGCAATATTTAGCTATAGCTTTTAACTAAAACCACAAACTTGTACATTGGTAAATGTTATAGCTAAAACCTACCTATTTAATTTAGAAAGTATATTCATGTATACTCTTATAAATTAAAATGTATAAATTAATATAGTTTAATAACCATACCATTGTAATTATTTTAATGAGATCTTTAATATGAGTATAATATTGAATATATTTAAATATTATTATTGTAATACATATTTAAATTTTTTTCATTTGTGTATTTTCTCATCTACCTCATTCATCATCTACCTCACATTTTCATCTCTATAAATACAACCACAACACACTCTTCATCCACAAAACACCATATCCACAACCATGGATCCCAATTTCCCCACGGATCCCAATTTCCTCATAGATCTCAATTTCCCCATGGATCCCAATTTTTCAATGGCCTGTTGTTGTTTTCTTAGAATAAAATAAAAACACATTCTATTCTAAATTTACTCGCAAGTGCACGAATTGCATCAGTAGCAAAGCGTACAAGCACGAGGTCGATCCCACAGAGAATGGTTAATAAACAACAAAGCTAAGGCAGCTGTTACCCATGCAAGAGTCATTAAGATCTATGAGAACGTCAAACACGCACAACATACAAGCTTTCACTATTTCCTTGTAGAGGTCCTACGAAACCATTACCAAAAAATTTCTTATTCCCTTGTTACTTGTGATTTAATGTCTTTGACTATTTCACATCTAAACCTAATAAACAAACTAGATGCAATTACCCTAAGGTGATTGCATCAAAGAGTGCATACAGCTAGCAAGCGAGTTCTAATAGATAAATGAAATTTGATAAGTGCAAATATTAAATCAATTCATTAAGAGATGGATAAACGATTTGTTAAAGCATGACATATCTGAAAATCAACCTACGACTTAACATGCAAGATAGGATAAACTACTACATAATTAAATAGAAAAACAAAACTGAAATAAATAAATAAACTCTCAATCCATGTTGGGAATCAAACTAACTAAACAAAACTAATTAAAAGCAAGAAACATGAATTCCAAAACAAAAATAAAAGAACATCTCAAGAGGGGGCTGCGGCAAGAAAGAAGAAGAAGGGAGAGACTTAAGCAACAAGGGTGAGCTAGGGCTGCAGCAAGGAACTCTCCTTCTCTCTCTCAAGTTAGCATCCCTCTCTCTCTCTCTATTTCTCAATATTGTGAACTGATAGGGCTCTGAATTATGAGGGAATGAGATGTATTTATAGAGGTAGGGTGAGAATTCCTTGTGAGGTAAGGCATAGGGGTGTGCGGCTAGGACTAGGGTTTTAAATGACACATGGGCTGGTTGCAAAGCTTTCATGCATTGGGCTTAAGTTCACAATAGCATGCGCATAAGCTTTTAGGGTTAGGTAGTTGGGCTGCACGGCAAGGGCTAGGGTTTTCTTAAGCTTGCGCATGTGGCTGCAAAGACTTGGGCTCTAGCTGCTAGGATTGGCGCATGGTTGCATGGGCTTGGCTTGATGGGCTGCTTGCTTGCGCATGGGCTGCCACCTCACAATCCTTCTCCTTTTGACTTTTCCTAGGCCCATGACTCATTTGACTTCATGACATGGCATAGTTTACTCTTGACCATTGACCATTGACCATTGACTTTGACTTCCAATTTTGCCCCTTTCTCCCTCTTAGATTCAATTTCATTTCTTCACCTCATTTGATTCTATGGATGTCCAATACCTTCTAAAAGCTTTTGGAACCTTGACTTGATTGAGTTGATTTCGACCAACCATTCCTAGTCTCACTAAGAATCCTTGTAGATGTAGGATTCCTTATCCATTTCAACTTCTCGTAATGACCATATTGCCCCTAGTGACTCCTAGTCTCATTAGGACTTTTTTCCCTAGTAGGGTTAGGTTTCCTAGTTCAATAAGGAATTCCTGCTCTAATTAGGATTTCTCATTTCTGGCTTGACAATGATGGTTATGGGCTTGATGTTTCCTCTTCTGACTAGAAATCCTCATTTGACTAGGATTTCTGCTATTTTCCTAATTTGACGAGTAAATGTCTCAAAATGGCTCCATTTGTTCCTTTTTCTTATTTATGCTTCATTTGACCTAAAAATACAAAAATAAGACAACAGACACAAAAGTATCGAGTTCTAACACTCTAGGTTAGAGAATTTGTCTCATAAAATGATACAAAATGCACACTCATCATGGCCCCCAAGCCCACGATAGCCCCAAATTTCCCCATAAATCCCAATTTTCCCAATTATCCCATGGCCCCAAATCCCCCCATGAATCCCAATTTGCCCAATTATCCCATGACTCTCATTATACCCTTCAATGGATCGAGTGATGAGGATCGAGGATACCAACTTTGCAAATTTCATGATTTTATAGGAGGGCTCCATAGGTTAACTATACAGTCAATAGGCGGCAATACAATATTGCATACTATCTTGTAGATGGTATATATCCCAAGTGGGCAACTTTCATCCAGACTATAAGGCAACCAAGCAACTTAAAACATGCACACTTTGAAAAATTGCAATCTGCATATCGAAAGGATGTTGAAAGGGCTTTTGGGATTCTATAGGCGCGTTAGGCAATTGTTAAGGGGGCTGCTCGATCTTGGAATTTGGATCTCGTATCATACATCATGCAGGCGTGCATCATCATGCACAATATGATTGTTGAAGATAAGTGGGTGTCAGATGATGAGAATGATGACAATGATGACAATGGTGAGAATGATGAGGATGATGAGGAAGACACAACACGACATCGCCCACGTAGAGCTTACGATGTCATGGAAGACACGAAATGCTGAGCCTCTACCACATCTGGAGCGCTCTAGAACTTTTAGACAAACCTTATTTGGGGCCAACTACGCGCAAGCCGAGTTCTCAATGGATCGCTACAGAGCTATCTGGAATGAAGCTGCACACATGAATCTTCGCAACAATATCATTGATCATCTGCGGGCGTTGAAGGGGGCTAGGGATGGGAATTAGCATTTGTGTTGCATCTTCAAGTGTCGTTTTTATTTAATTGTAAAATTTGTAATTTAAAGAAATACATAATAAAGGAAATACATAATAAAGTAAAGCAACAATCAAGGAAATACACAATAAAGGAAATACAATATGAAAAATAAACTAGGAAATCAAGGATCGAGCATAGGAAAATAGGCATCGCTGCTCGTTTCTAAAACAGTCAATCCGGATGGATTAGATGCGTATTTAGCCATCAACTGACGCTTCATTTCCACCCAAGAAACTTTTGTTTTTTCATCCATTCCGGAAATATCCGTTGATATTATCCTCATATCTGCATCCTGTTGTTGAATCTCCAATTGGCCTTCACGTACTCCTGCTATCCATTCTTGCGCTTTGACCATGGCGCTCAACTTCTCATTTCGTGCTTGTCTGGCTCGGTCATCATGTGTTGCCTTCTTCCTGGTCTCTATTGTGGCTTTTTTTTTTCCAGGGGACCTTTTGCTCAAAGAAGGGGTCGGAGAAGGCTAGGAAGGCTCGTCATCGCAAGAAAGATCCACGGCCTCGACTGGATGCGATTGAGGAGTATCCTAAACATCGGGATGTCCCATATGGATTAACTTCGGACGAGGAAAGAGACAATCTTTTAAAACTGGTAGACAATGGTCGAACTTGAAGGCCTTGCTATCATACTTTTCTGCATACAATTTTCTAGCTTAATCAATCTGCATTTATATTATTCAAGTGTAAGATATAAACCAAAGAATACAAATTCTAGTATTAAACAAAAAAAAAATATAATATTACCTTATTTACTTCACTACACCCACTGTGTTGCTCATTTTCAACTTGAGTAAGACAACCTTGATAATAAACGACACATTTTTTTTATTCTTCCCATTTGTGTTTGCACAGAGGTGAGTGATCTCCTATCGCCAATGCGATCTTGATATTTTTGCTATATTCTTTGCCAAAAAACCTCCTGTACTTGATCTGCACCAACTTTTGGATCCTGCATCACCTTTACATAGGCTTTGCAAAGGGCCACTTGATTTTCATTGGAAAAATTAGGACCTTTGCTTTTCCCACTATTCATATTTGATAAAAAAAAAATTTGTAGAAAATGAACAAACCACTAACCAAACTCCCCACAAATTCTAAACTTCTCACAATAATTTGAAAAGTGTTGTGAAAATTGTGAGTGATGAAACAACATATATATAGGGGTGGGAGGTGAGTGAAATTGTGTACAAAAAATTGAACTAGCTTTAAAAAAAAAAAAAATTGAAGCAAAGGTCACAATTTGGACCATTGCAATTATTTTCAATTTTAAAATGTTACCACACTCTTTTGATTGGCTGATGCATGTAAAAAACAATTGAGACCTAGCCACCACGTGCCATTATAGCAAGTGTGCAACGGTCACAAGTGTGCAAGTGGCCTGCTTCTTCACATGCAGACCGGAGAGGACCCAACTGCAAGGAGGCAACCAATTAGCATGCGCGACCACGTCATTTTCTCTCTCCCACCGACAGCTGCTGTGCACAATGGGTTCCAGCTTTTTCTTGACTTTTGAGCTTGCAATAGCTAAATTTTTTGCTAAACTTAGCTAAAAATTTAGCTATTGCAATTTTAGCTTAGCTAAATGCTAACCAATGCAGATGATTTTTGTGACTTTTAGCTAAATTTTAGCTTTAGCTATTGCTTATAGCTAACAAATGCATATGCTCTAAGAGCATCACCAATCGTAGGCTAAAAACCCCAAATTAGAGTTTGGTGAACTCCACTAGTATGCTATCTCACAAAGCCCAAGAAAAAATTTTCCCGTTATAAAATTTTGTATGCCAATTTTGGCGTTGAAGAATTCCAACGCCATCTGCTTTTCTTTTTTTTATTATCCCCTTATTACCCTTGTCTCTCAAGTTATAAAAAATTTATTTCCTTTCATATCCTTTATTATTTTTAAATAGTATTCTTACCCTTTTATCATTTTTTATTCATAAAAATTATACCATTGCAAAGATTTTAATGAGACCTTTAAAAACAGACTAAACTTGAATATGTTTAAATATTTTTAATTTACTAATTAATTATGTGGCATTAATAAGTTGATGAAAAATGAGTGAATGTGTTTTGACAAATTTTGTGGAAATGAGTTGATGAAAAAGTGTGATCTTCTCTTAGTTTATATAAGAAGAACAAAGCATTTATTTTAATTTTTTTTTTGCTGCACAAAATATGAGTGAAAAATTGAATATTTTAATGTTTTGGCGTTTGAAATAAAGCTTACAGTTGGAGGTGTGATTAATAGAAAGGAGAATATACTTGAAATATTCCTATTTTTAGAGCCATATTTGGTGTTGGCAATAGCCTACGAGTGGTGATGCTCTAAGGGGAGCGTGCGGAACCCTCCTTGTTGTTTCATGTTATTCATTCTAACACTCTCTCATCTCCTCACTCCATTCTCTCAAACCCTAGAGTTCCATATTCTCCTCTCTTGTCTCCATTGTGTGATTTCCTAACTAAACCTAGTAGAGTTTAGTAAATCATGCTTATACGATGAGACTAGTTTCATGATTCAAAGTCGCAAAATCCCAAGGTTCTTTTTCTTAGAGAAAGTTATTTTAGAAGCTTTCTCTAAGATCTCATCTTATGATATCACTTAGTGTGTAAGTCTTTAGAGGTCGAAAACTTAGTGACTTGGAGCCAAAAAAAGGAAGAGGAAGGTGAATCCCTCACCTAGCTAGGTCGAACCCACTAGAGGAGGAAACCCCCAAGGGTTGTTCACAAGGACTTGCTCATTTGGTCTTCAAGGGTAATCTTTGAAACCACATCTCTTTATATTTATTTTTCATGGCTTTAACAACTATAATATTGGGCAAAGGGAATGTATCAAAAAGGCCGGTTTTATGGCTTGAAATCTCTTGTGTCTGCTTAAATCTTTACAAAGTTTCTTGATTTCTAGTCTAGGGCATACATTCCCTTCATCTAGGACACATAATATCTTGGAAAATGCATTGGCAAGGTTGGTCTCCTCCCTTGATGTTGAGTTATCACATAATATATTGGTGGAACTTTTAGAAAAACCAAGCATATACAAAATTAAGGAGATGAGGTCATGACTATCCAAGATTCACAAGATGATGACTGGACCAAGAAAATAAGATTATATATTGGAAGAACATCTACCATCTAAACTAGAAAAAGCCAAAGGTTTGAAAGAAGAGCAGCCAAATATGCTGTAATAAGAGGAGATTTAAACAAAAGAAGTTTCTCAAGTCCACTTGTTCAGTGTTTGGATCCTTATGAAGTACATTATACTCTTCGGGAAGTAGATGAAGAAATTTGTGGGGGAAAAACTTTAGCTTTTAAATTGTTAAGAAAGGATTTTAATGGCCCGATGATGTGAGAAGTTTCAAAGGTTTGCCAGCCTTTCACACCAACCAGTCGAACCAGTAAACCGATTTACTAGTCCATAGCCTGTTGAACAGTGGGGAATGGATCTTCTTGGACCCTTCCCACCAGCTTCAAGTCAATAAAGAATGTTAATTGTTCCAATAGATTACTTCACTAAATGGGTAGAGTCATGAAATGGTAGCTACCGAAAAATGTGACTGAAAGAGAATAAAAGAGTAATTATAGAAGTGGTAGGCATTATGGTCATTTTTGTAGTCATAAGACGCTGACATCAGCAACTATGTTTGGGCCTATTGACCATCATGGAAGAGAAAATTAAAATCCAATGACCATTGTGGTAAAAAAAATCCCATATTGACCATTTTAGTATTTAAAAATGTTTTATTGATTTAAATTTAATCTTTTACTTATTAAAATTGGTTCATCGCCCAATTTAATTTTTCCCCTTTCTCTTTATTCTTTTTGAAGAAAATATTTATACACATAGTAGTAAAAAGCCACTTGACCTGAGCGGGAGCGCGTGTCAAGAGGACTAGTTTATTTTTAAATCAAAGGTATCACTTATAATCTACAATTGACAACTTTAAGCAAAAAAAAAAAAAAAATGACAAAATTAAGCAATTGGACTAAAATTGAAATAATTAGTAAATTACGGTATCAACATTAAGACAATTGAAATTATAGGTACCTTAGTGGAACTTGCCCAAACTATAGATACCAAAATCATAATAATGATACAAACAAAATCATAAAAAATAATTCTATAATTATACAATAGCTCATAAAATAATATTAAAATCAGAAAAATTATCAATTTTTTTTTTATAATACTAGTTACATGTGTTTATTATGTCAAACATGACACTAACCGAGTTTGCTTATTATTTGTTCTAATAAATCAGATCATATTTGTATTTGTGACAAACAATGGTCAATTCAAATCATATTGGATTCAAGTCACCTTTTATGTTGAGTCAAAAATTGTCATCTCTTATACGAGAAAAACTTCTATGAGACAGTCCTATACAGTGGAGGAAGGAGACACATGACTAGCTGGGCTATAGCCCAGCTGAAAATTTTGCTAAAAAAAGATGATTATATATATATCAAGCCCACTAACTAGAGAATCTGAAAAGTCAAAAATGAATTTTTTAAGTTATTAAGTTATTAACCTAACATAGGCTACATAGCTATATCTAATATTCGGTACGTATTCACAGAATCATAATAGCTTTCAAACTTCTCCTTCTTTATTCAGAAGTTTTCACGAGAAATATATAAAAAAAAACTGCTTCCCTTTATTCTTTTATCACTAATCTCCAACTTATCATCAATTCTTCTCGATCAATCTCATGCCTAAGTAAGTATAATTTTGAGTTATTTTTCAATATTTAATTTAATTTTAATTTATTAATTTGAATTGAAAATTTAATTTAGAGTTTAGAGTTTAAGATTAGGGTTTAATCTTATTCCATTTGAATTTGCTGATAATATTGATTATGATTTTGTGATTGATAAGTTTGATGCTATGGGACCTCGTAGGGCAAGATTTAGATAGTATTATATTATAATCGCATTGTATGTTTATTTACTTTTTTCTTCTTTATAGTATAATGTTTGTATATATATGCATTTTGAGGGGTAAGGTTCAATATGTCCCCCATGATTATGTGTATTTTTTTTTATTAGGAAAAAAAATTGCCTAGAGATTTAGCCCACTCAAGTTTCAAATCCTAGTTTCGCCACTGGTCTTATATGTTTATGTGATTTGATAAGAGAAATATACAAATGGATATATACGATAGTCCCATACAAGTTTTTCTCCCCTCCAATAATGCTCTTTGTACACAAAAAACTTACCAAATTTACTCACCACCTTATGTGGTAGCTAATGTGGCAATGCCACATACATTAATAATATATATGGACTGATGTGGCTTCTAAATTTCATTTTAATTTTTAAAGAAAAAATCCTTTTGGTCTCTTGCACATCGTCAGAATCCATCATCCCCATAGCAAATTAGCAATCGTTGGTTTCGTCCTCCCTCAATCTCTCACCCCTCCCACCTTCCATGTGAGCAACCCAGTCCCCCAAACACAAGCCATCCGAAAGAGTCCCAAAGTGCTAATCGATTCTAGGAAAAAAGCCATAACTTATAATTTAAAAAAAAAAAAAAAAAAAACAGGTAAATCCCCAAAGAAGAGACAAGGATACTCGGTTTCAGTTCTTT
Organism: Dryas octopetala; assembly: GCF_963921425.1. Classification (NCBI taxonomy): domain Eukaryota; kingdom Viridiplantae; phylum Streptophyta; class Magnoliopsida; order Rosales; family Rosaceae; genus Dryas; species Dryas octopetala. The sequence goes on from NC_141369.1 coordinate 8,617,547, forward strand.
TTTTTTGTCTAACGGGTTCTTGCAAGTCATGCATTCATCTGAGCCGTGTATTTAATCCAACGGCTGTTATTTGTCTTCCGCGAGGTTTGATTGCAAGTTCAATTAGACCAAATTATAGGGATACAAATATAATTTAGCATTTTTAAACAACAGCTTACAGCTGAGGGTTTTAGTTACTCTTACACACAACACAACTCAAACCCCCAAGTAACCAGCAACAATGGCAGACTGGATTTGCAGAGCTCTTCGAGACGGTTCGTTGGAGGGAGAGCACGCACCAGCTCTCACAATCAAGGACTCCATAGCCTCACCTCTCGGCTTCGACGTCTTCGCTCACGTCCTCTCCCAGCTCTCCACCAACATTTCCGCGGCAAAATCTCAGTCACGGTCGGTTTACCTCCCTCAAAACTCGCAGTTTCTTAATTTAAAAATTTGTAATTTTTCGTGGGTTTATCTTTTGTTTGTTCTATTAACAGTTCATGTAATTTGCAGAGGTCTCGTGCTCGTCGCGTTTTCTCGGAGTCCATCGTTTTACGTAGACTTGTTGAAGAGGAGCGGACTCCATATTGCTTCGTCTCAACAGTGGTGAAGAGAAACTTATTTTATATTTCCGTACTTTAAACCCTGTTTGGTTGCTGAGAAAATTGAAAGGAAAAGAAATTTTCTCCTGTTTTATTTATTTATTAAAAAAAAAAACGTTTCTCTGCAAAAAGAGACCAAGCATTTATTGATTTTGTTATGCCAAGCACAGATGCTGAATGTATTTTACTTGGAAATGTTTAGAGCTGAAATTAACACACACACACACACACACTCTCATATAGTTTATGTGTGTGTATATAACTATATATATAATATGGGACCTCTGAACTGAATTAGCATTACTGGATTCGGATTTTGGATTGTTACACGGATCCTCTTGGTTGGAAAGATGGGCTTGTGGTATATATATATATATATATATATATATATATATATATATATATATATAATATGGGACCTCTGAACTGAATTAGCATTACAGGATTCGGATTTTGGATTGTTACACGGATCCTCTTGGTTGGAAAGATGGGCTTGTGGAGTGTGGAAGTGCTACTAAACTCTCTCAGGAAGCTTCCAAGATAGCTAGTATTTGTAGGAATGTGAAGGATGCGGATAAGTTATTTTCTTCAATTATTTCACTTGGAAAAGGTATTATTTGTACTGATATACAATGGGAGATTTTATTTTTGGAGTAAGATGTCTGCTTCACATGATTTTTAGTGTATTTGTAACTGCGGATTTTTGTTTTTTATGGCTTTTGCTTGCAGGACTGGTTGGAGAAGGGAAAGTTCGTTTTTGTGTTGCAATAGATTCGGTAAGTATGCATTCTGTAATTGTGAATATATGATATATGAAAAATTAAGTGTCAATGCTTTGGGGTGTGAAGGATGGTTTAAGTACACCTGTTAGTGTAGTGTGGCAAGAGTGTGTAACCTATATGAGTGTATGTAATCTGACTTTTATATGTGGATTCTATTATCATAGGAAATTAAAATTTCTAATTCCAATTAAGAAATTTACACTAAAACTCCAAATAATTCCCCCATTTTAAATTCTTCCATCCAAATGGTCCCTTTAGTTTACATTACTAACAGATTTGGGTGATTAATGCACCCAAGCAGTCACATGTTTCCTCCTTCTTCCTTTTCCTCATAGAAAATAGGGTTTAAGTCTACAATTTTAATTGAAAAAAGCAGATCCTTTGGAATAGTAAAGGTTATTCTTTCAACCTTTCAAACATAAGGAAATGTGTAAACCATCGGTGATTATCATAATAGATTATCAATTTAATGTAAGATTTCCTTTCTTGAACTGCACTTTCCCAAACCAGGAAACAGATAGAATTCTAGGGTCCTCCTTGAAGCAAATACTTTTATGCATACCACTTTCAGTTGATCTATCATCCATGCCAAACCCTGTCCTTGTATGATTGATGTGCATTAGCTCATAGTTCCATTTGCAAGAGTCACCAGGCTGCTGGCATTGCTAAATGATATGCCACGAAGCAAGCTTTCCTGATCCCGAATACGGAGTAGCTCGACCAAAAGAATTGGTGTCTGGCTACAGTTGTGATCCTTAAGAATCAGTAATGATTTTCTTGTGTACTAACTAATTTCTGAATTGGATTTGGATATTTTTTTTTATTGGGAATATGTGCTTAATATGTTGAAAGTAGTTCTTTTGAATGTATGTTCTGTTTTGCCCACCTATAGGATTTCTGTTTCTGGTAACTTCTAGTTCTCTCTCTCACCCACATTGTTTTTGTTTTTTATTCTGGATTCTCTTCAAACTTTCACAGGTAAATGAAATGTTAAGACATGCATCCGTCTCATCCGTCTCTGGCCTTTTAAGCAACCTTCGTTGCCATGGTATATATATTTTTCTCACACCTTGATCTTTTCCAATTAAAATTGATTGTTTTACTCTATGCTTAAGATGTTTTTCTACCAATTTCCTGTTTCTGTAATTTTAGTGCACCTATTGAAATATTTGTGTGCTGCAGCATTACATCTTTTTTGCCCCAAGTTTTTACTGCTACCATAAAAACATCTTATAACCTTTTGGATGATGCAATATAATACTTTGGTGCTTCTATATAAAATGGCCCATGCCTTTTACTAGAAGCAATTGAAATTTATGGTTACTTCCTGGACAAGTCAACGTTTGGAAGCTGCAGATTCACTTTGATGTTATGGTTGCAGATCAGATTTCAAGTATCTTTTGGTTTTTCCATGCGGATCTTTGTGAAGAAAGGGTCATAGCTGCTCTTGAATATGTGTCCTCTATGGTGGCCAGCATAGAACCACTGATCCAATTTACAAATGGACTAGGAGGTACTGCAGAGAATCTTTCTTTACGTGAGCGGAATTTTACCAAAGGGAAACTTCATGTTCGATGCAAACGTAGAAATGGACGTGTTCGAGTGATGGTGATCTCTCTCTCTCTCTCTCTCTCTCTCTCTCTCTCTCTCTCTTTAAGTTTTTATACTGATCTTAAAAGTTGGTAAACCAATATGATTTCCTTGAAACTTATTTTCAGTTTGAAGAAATTCACATTGGGCAGTCAGGCATCAACTTTACATCCAATTCATTTGAAGATGCAGTAATCAATCAAGGTCTTTTGCCGAAGGTCAACTGCTTAGCCTGATCTTGATTCTCTCTCTTAAGGAAAAACACTTTTCTGATTTGAATTAAACACTTCTTTAAATTGATTATTTTGAGTTATATTGAAATGTTAAGACATGCATCTGTCTCTCTCTCTCTCTCCCTCTCTAAGGAAAAAAGCTTTCTAATTGGAATTAAACACTTCTTTTAATTGATTAGTTTGAGTTATATTGAAATGCCAAGACATGCATTCGAGTGATGGTGATCTCTCTGTCTCTCTCTCTATAAGTTTTGATACTGATCTAGAAAGTTGGTAAACGAATATGATTCCCTTGAAACTTGTTTTCAGTTTGAAGAACTTCACATTGGGCAGTCAGGCATCAACACTTTCTAATTAGAATTAAACACTTCGTTTAATTGATTATTTTGAGCTATATTTTTTCAATGATAGGAGTTTTTTTTTTTCTTTTTTTTTTTTAGTTTTATTACATGGTGATATTCCAAATTGTTACTAAATCCATTCAGATACAATGAGATGATGACAAATTACCACACAAGCTCTCTGGCACAAGCTTATGTTATGCAGAGAGTGAATTGCACATAACACACATAACCATTAAACTAGACATTGCACACACGCATGCTGGGGCATAAACAAATGCATTCTGAATAACAAGTTTACATTGTGCACACAGATAAAAAAAATCATGTGTGAACTCTGTACGAGTTTCATTTATTTTATTTTATTTTCTTTGATAAGTGGAATTCTTATTTCATTGGTTTTTCTTTATTACTAAAATGATGCTTCTCTACAGGTGCAATTCAATCTACAGCTGTCTGAGAAAGAGAGAAATGATAGGGCTAAGGTTGTACTTCCGTTTGAACATCAAGGTATAAATCCATGGATGGATATAAGCATTTTTGGTCTCTTACCTCATTAAATTTTCCAAAAAGATCATGTTATTTGATTTCTTTCCTTTAACTACATAACTGTGATGCTCTAGAAACAAACTTTTTTATTTTTTCTTGCAGGAAATGGTAAACCTGTAGAAATTTATGATGGTCGTAAATCTCTGACGGATACCAAATATGAGGCCACACCTGTTTCAGTTGGGAAATCAAAAACAAATGAGGAGTCTAACAAGGGCGAAATAATATATTTTCGCGATTCAGAAGATGAGATGCCAGATTCTGATGAGGACCCTGATGATGATTTGGACATATAGTTTTTTTCTCCATTCGGAATGGTGGAGAATGGTAAACTTAATTTCTTAATTTTTGTATTATTGGTTCTGACAGTCATTTGAACATACGTTCTAAACAAACTTATTTTTAACTGTCGAATCATACTATTCGATTTTAATTTACTGGTCTTGTTAATAAAATTGGTAATTCTATATGATTTTGGATCTGACATTTCATATTAAATAATAATGTTGACCTTGTTGCAATTATTGTGAAATTAGGATCTATGGACATTCCCACTTTCCTTGGTTGTCTCTGTGCTTATGTGTGGGGGTGTGTGTTCTCTGCTAATTTGAGCTTTGGTTATTGGTTTTTGAATCAATGTTTATGCATGCAGGTTTGATGCCAAGGGAGAAATCCAATTATCATTTATATTCAATCAAGTGGGAAGAAAAATGTTGCAGATCTGCCTAGATTAACGGACGATAATGGGAGTAAGTTTGACATCGTGACAAATTTTAGGAATTAGAGCATCTCTCTCTCACTCTAACACATACAAGTACACTGCTATAGTCTATGCATTAGCTGTCATGGTGGCCTAAACTGTAGTAACTCAAAATGGATCCCAATATTCCTAGATATGAAAATCAATTGCCTCTTGCAAGTTGCAATGCTGACTCGGGCTTCATAATTTTATCCTGTCATTCCCTTATATATGATGGATGAACACTTGAATTAATTGACTAGCTCCCGCTAGAGTATGTATAAGGGTGAGAAAATGTTCCCCTTGTCAATTGGAGTATGCATACAAAATGCATCCTGCTAATGTTTCATGGTCTTCTGAGAATCCCAGAGTTATAAACTGTCTTGGAGCATCTGTGCCCCTTTTCTTTGTATTCCCTTGTTATGGTATGGGGCATCTGTTCCTTCGTACACCAGAAATCATGCCTACTATCGACCACTTCTTCTCTCAAGACAAATGATCGATGATACATCAAATACAGTTACAGTGAAGAGTTCGAACAGCAAACATGGATTTTTGTTGAACTCTTGTGGATGGTCGTCGACTTGTTTATTCTTCTCTCTGTTTATACTTTGCTTAGTTTCTGTAATTTTAAATTTTTGTTGGTGAAATTCCATAGCAGTTGTCCATGTTCTTCCATTTTCTTTGAAGAATAATAATGAATCACTCATTTTGATTCGTGTTTCTTACCTGTATGTCATGCAATTAATACAAATTAACCATATAATTTGTTTTAGAAGGAAAATGCTTAGTGCCCCAATTGTTTTCTCCCAACTTCTGTTTCCCAACTTACGCTTCATCAATTCAATCAACACAATTTATCTTTTGAAAGATGCTATTTGCTAATTGGTATGAAAATTTAGCGTAAAAAATGGCACTCTTACCATGAAATTATTTGTGTATATACAAATCCAATTTTATGAATGGTTTATGTTTATAAGAAGAACTTACCTACTTTTACATGTGATGTTATATGGTATCTCCACCCTCTAAGGGATGTTACACCACTACAACATAGGCCTCATCAAAAAGCCCGAAGCTCATTTACACACATATATATCTTCAATAAAAAATAAAAATAAAAAGATTTTGGCTATATTTTGATTCAAACATGAGATCTCACAGAACTAACTTCAACTCTTAACCAACTAAGCTGACTAGTTTATTTATCAAGTTTGTGAATCATAACATATTTAATAGGTTTTTCATTTTTTTACTCCAATAAATTAGGTTTTATATAATTTATATAATGTATTAATAATTTAATATGTAAGTAATCTCAAGTTTTGTATTAAATATTTAAATGGATTATTTGGGGTTTTAAAAGTATTATTTGGGGTTTGGTGAGTGTTTGGGGTTTAAAGTTTTTATTACATATGTTTTATAAACATACGATGAAATTGTGTTTCCAACGATCCGAACCGATCATTTTTTAGTTATTCATTCAAAGATCACCCATGCAAAAAATTAGCTCAATTGGAGATGTAGAAGTTAGGTAACGGTGGTCCAACTTATGAACGATCGTGGTTTTTCTAATGATAATCGAACGGGTAGATGATTTCTGATTTGGCCGATTTTTTTGTAAGGATAATCTTTGACTATGAACATAGAAAATGAACGGCTCAAATTGTTAAAATCACGTTGTGGTCTTCACAATTATGGAAACGATAATGTTTCAACGAGAAAGTTATTAAAATTATACTCTTCAAGTGTATTTATAGTAGAAACTCACATCTCAATTGTATTTTCAACGATCCGAACCGTTCATGTTTTAGTTCCCCACTCAAAGATAATCCATGCAAAAAATTAGCTCAATCGGAGATGTAAAAGTGAGGTAATAGTAGTCGAATTAATGAACAATCGTAGTTTAATAACTTTAATTATAGTTGTATTATAAAAGTTGTATATACACATGTACATTTATGTTTTATTTTAGTTGTAATGTTGTATCTAATTTTAAAAGTTTATTATTTATGGTATTACACTATTACTAACATAATAGTATTATATAATAACTTAATAAGCATTTTAATAATTTATTGGAGTAAATAAACGAAAAAACTATTAAATATGTTATGATTCACAAACTACACAAATAAACTAGTTAGCTTAGTTGGTTGAGAGTTGAAGCTTATTACATGAGGTCTCACATTCGAATCAAAACATAACGAAAATCCTACATTTTTTATTGAAGATATATATATGTATGTGTAAACAGGCTTTGGGCCCATTCTGGGCCGCCCGTTTAGGCCTAGCCCGGCCCAACCCTCCAAGCCCGCAAGCCCCGAGCCCGATGGTCGGGCCTTGGGCTTGTGTATTAAGGCCCAAGCCCAACCTGGCCCAACCCGAAAGTTCTATTGGGCTCTTCTAATTCAAGCCCGAGCCCGACACAAGCTCAAAGATGCCCGGCCCATTGCCGACCCCTACTACAACATGAAGATAGGTAAATTTTTTCCTGTGGTTTATTAAATTCAAAAGCAACCATTAAAGGTAATCTTCTTCAACACCGAAGTTGGAAGAATACATAACACATCAAATGAACACTTAAAAATCTTTTTTTTAGGGAAGACTTTTCCTTTCATTCTACAAACCATTCATTATTTCAATCATGAAGTTACAAAATATAGCTAGAACTCTTATTTGCATAAAGCCTTTCATTATTTCATATCATTTTTTTGGTAAATTTTCCAAAAGCCTTTCTAGTTCAATTCATTGATCAAATAGCCCAAACCACATCTGTCAGTATGATTTAAATATGGAAAATATTTGGTTATTTAGTACCAAACTTGTCCTTACAACCAATCATATGAGTTCATGATGGGGCCCACCACCTTCTCTCTCATGGTGGACCCTATTATGGACTCATGTGATTGATTGTGAGGACAAACTTGTACTTATTTCTGAGTACCCAAGCACTGCCCTTTAAATATACGAACCCAAACTCGACTGTATTCAACTTGACAAGATCTCTCGAGTCTTGGGATTGTCCACTTTGACATGCATATATGGAAACAAGAGTAGAGCACATATCAGAAAGTCCCTTTTTAAACCTATACTACAAGAAAAATATATTTGGGCGACGAAACTTTGGGAGACGAACCAGAAAATTTGTCGCCTAATCCCATCCAGGTTTGGGCGACGAATATAATGTTCATCGCCTAAAAATACTTTGGGCGACGAAATATTGTCGTCGCCTCAAATCACGCGCAAAACGGTAGTTGATCCATACATTGGGCGACGAACACGTAAGTTCTTCGCCCAAAGTGACGTTAGGCGACGAGTAGAAACTTCCTCGCCTAAAATGACTTTGAGCAACAAAATATTTAGGCGAGGAAGTTTCTGTTCGTCGCCCAACGTCACTTTGGGCAAGGAACGTACGTGTTCGTCGCCCAATGTATGGGCGAGGAACATGCATATTCCTCGCCCAAAGTCTCATTGCCTTTTTTTTTTTTGTACAATTTTATGTAGGTTATATTCATATAATGCGATTGTGTTTCCATTAATCTAAACCGTTCAAATTTTAATTCCTCACTTAATGATCATCATTACAAAAAATTAGCTCAATCGGAGATGTAAAAGTTACGTAACGGTGCTCGAATTTATGAACGATCGTGAATTTTCTAATACTAATCGATCGAGTAGATGAATTCCGATTTGGCCGATTTTTTGCAGGGATGATCTTTTAGAATAAACAAATAAAATGAACGGCTCCGATTGTTGAAATCACATTGTAGTCTTCACAATTTTTGAATCGACAAAGTTTCAACGAAAAAGCTAATAGAATTATACTCTTCAAATGTATTTGTATGTAGAAGCTCACTTTTCTATTGTGTTTTTAACGATCTGAACCGATCATTTCTTAGTGCCCCACTCAAAGATCATCCATGCAAAAAATTATCTCAATCGGAGATGTAGAAGTTAGGTTTGGCGTTAAGGGTGTATAAATGATCGTGATTCTTAAAATAATAATTGAACAGGTATATGAACTCCGATTCGACCGATTTTTTGCCGGGAAGATCTTTGAGTATCAACATAGATGATGAACGGCTCTGATCGTTGTAATCTCATTGTGCTCTTCATAATTATTGAAACGACAAGGTTTCAATGAAAGAGTTAATAGTATTTTATTCTTGAAATGTATAAATCGTTCTTTTATATATAGAATCTCAAATATCGATCGTGTTTTCAATGATCCGAATCGTTCATTTATTAGTTTCCCACTCAAAAATCATTTATGCAAAAAATTAGTTTAATTAGAGATGTAAAAGTTAAGTATCGGAGTTCGAACGCATGAACAATCATTGCATACTAATAAAGGTTTGGGCGACGAACTATTTCATCGCTCAAAGTTACTTTGGGCGACGAAATGTAACATTCCTCGCCTAAAGTAACTTTGGGCAAGGAAATGGTTCATCGCCCTAAGTTACTTGAGGCGAGGAATGTTAGATTTCGTCGCCCAAAAAGATCTTAGGCGACGAAATGTGCAGTTCGTCGCCCAAAATCTCATTGCCTTTTTTGTGTACAATTTTATGTATGTAATCATATAAGATGCGATCGTTTTTCCAACAATCCGAACTGTTCATTTTTTAGTTCCCCACTTTAAGATCATTCCTACAAAAAATAAACTAAATCGGAGATGTGTAAAAGTTAGGTAACGGTGCTCGAACTTATGAACGATTGTGAATTTTCTAATACTAATCGAACGAGTACATGAATTCTGATTTGACCGATTTTTAACAGAGATGATCTTTAAGTATAAACGAATAAAATGAACGGCTCAGATCATTGAAATCACGTTGTAGTCTTCACAATTGTTGAATCGACAAAGTTTCAACAAAAAAGCTAATAGAATTATACTCTTCAAGTGTATATATATGTAGAAGCTCACTTTTCTATTCTGGTTTGAACGATCCGAACCGATCATTTCTTAGTGCCCCACTCAAAGATCATCCATGCAAAAAATTATCTCAATCAGAGATGTAGAAGTTAGGTTTGGTGTTTGGGGTGTATGAACGATCGTGGTTCTTATAATAATAATCGAACGGGTAGATGAACTCCAATTGGACTGATTTTTTGCACGGATGATCTTTGAGTATGAACATAGATGATGAATGGCTCCGATAGTTGTAATCACGTTGTGGTCTTCACAATTATTGAAATGACAAGATTTCAATGAAAGAGTTAATGAAATTTTATTCTTCAAATATATAAACCGTTCATTTATATATATAATCTCATATATTGATCGTGTTTTCAACAATCCGAACCGTTTATTTATTATTTTCTCACTCAAAGATCATTTATGCAAAAAATTAACTTAATCAAAGTTTTAGAAGTTAAGTATCGGAGATCGAACTTATGAACGATCATGATTTTAATAATGATAATCGAAAAGCTAGATGAATTCCGATTTGACCGATTTTTTGTAGGGATGATCTTTTAGTGAGGGACTAATAAATGAACAATTCGTATCGTTAAAATTAATAAATTGATTATATAAAATTAACAACATAATTGATTATGTAAAATTAACAACATATTTAGTTATTTAAAATTAATTATTCGGACAGCTTTTAGGCGACGAAGTGGGAAAGTTGTCGCCCAAGACTCTTTTGGGCGACGAAATTTCTTTTTCGTCGCCTAAAAGTTGAAAAATTTGGCAGGATTAAGCCCGCCATATATTTTAATGTTTGGGAGACGAACCTAAGTTGGTCGCCCAAGTTGTTCTTAGGCGAGGAGATTCTTAGTTCGTCGCCCAAGAATGTTTTGGGCGATGAAAATTCTTCGTTGCCTAAGGTTCTCGAAATTTTTAAAATGCTTTCTTTTCTTCTTCTTCTTCTTTTCTATTTTTTTTTCCTTCTTTCTGTTTTCTCTCATCTCTCACAGAAACCCCCATCCCCGCCGATCCCCGCCCAGCCCCGTCGTCGCTTCGCCGCTGCATCTCTCGCTTCCCCTCGTCGCCGATCGCCCAAAGCTCTCTCTCCCGATCTCTCACCCCCTCCTCTTTCTCTCTCCCCGAAACCCTCCCCGGCTTCCTCTTTCTCTCTCATTCCCCTCTCTCTGCCGCCTCCCTCGATTCCCATTCCTATCCCCACTAGCAACCCCCACCCCGACCAGCAACCCCACCATAACCCAGCTGCAGCAAACCCACCCGATTGTAGGTTTTTTGTGGGGTTTTTTTTTTAAATTTTTTTTTATTTGGGTGTTTTTTGTTTTTCTGTTTTCTGCTCATTAACTTTAGCTTTTTTTCAGAGGGATCAAGTGCAGGTGGCCAAGGGAATAGTAATACCCAGAGAAATTTTTCAGGTCAGAATTAAGACTCAATCGCTCCTTTAATGTTATTTGGCTGGTGTTTTTAATTTTTTGTTCTTAAATTTGTTTATTAGTGTTGAATAAATTAGTTTAATCCTGATCATTGTTCTTAGGGAAATTAGTTTGCTGATATTTTCTTATGCTAGATAACAAATTAGTTTTCATATAAAATTAGTTAGTTTTATATGTTTTTTAATTATAAAATTTATTAGGTAGTTTGTATGTAAATTAGTTAGTTTGTTAGTTTTTAAATATAAAATTTAGTTTGATTACAAAATGTAGATTAATTAGTTTGAGAAATATAATTTAGTTATATGGTGGAAGGCGATGGAGTCAGCTCCCAATAATGTAGTTCAGCCATCCTCGAGTACTGGGAGCCCCTCTATGCCACAGAGGGCCCGTCGATCTCACCGCTCTAGTCAAGTCACCGCTTCCGCTTCCGCTTCATCTACTGCGACGTCATCCACTGCGACGAGGGGACCATGTAGTGGGTTGAAGTCCTCTCGGATTGTGCGCAGTAGTAGGGCACGGATTCCAGTCATGTGTGTGCAAAACGGCCGACAACCGTTAGATCCTAACGTTGACAGTTTGTTTTCGCACGATATGGGGCTACTATCCATGCCGAGTGCGCCATGGTTGCAACCACTTGGAAAAAATTGCCGGCAGAGATTCAACACAAAGTGATCCACTCTATCTTAGTGAGTATATAGCTCAATAATTAATTCAAAACGATAAATTTAATCATTCATAACAATCTAATATTTTTTTCAGGTTAACTTTGACATTCAGATGGATGATCCCCTCACCGTCACGTACATGACAGATTTACTCATCAAGTCCTACAGGCAGTGGAAGCACGAACTACACGTGCATTTCAAGGGATTTTCGTCGACAGTTGAGGCATTGGCGAACCCCCCTATGGAGTTGGTAGAGCGGTCTGACCAGTGGCGTTTTTTGTGCGATCATTTCATGAGCCCGTTGTTTTTGGTACGTTTTATCATTTTAAGACTTTAAAAAATCGATTATTGTTTTGTTATTCTAATATTGTATACATACACTAAAACATTTATAATTTGCTTAATATTTAACAGAAGAAGTCGGTCGCCAACGCCAGAAACCGAAAAAGGAAGCCGTTTAACTATCATAGTGGTCCGACGCCCATCTCATATCGAGTGGAGTCGCGACGTCGGGTACGTCATTATTTAATTTAATACATATATATTCTTTAATATTGTTTGGGTCTTTGACAAAATTATTTTCTTTTTCAGCGTGGGTCGCAATTCCCGGAGATAGACACTTTTGAGGATATCTATGTTCATCCCAGTTGTGATGCGGCCAAGGCAAAACATGTTAGTTTTTTATATTTTAATTTTTTTCATAATTTTTTATATTTATTTTTCTAATTGGTTACTTGTATATATACCATTTTGAAGGATGAGATGGTGGCCAACTCAAGAATATATTTGGAGAGCTTGGTTGAGCAACACCCTCCGGGTACTCCGTTGGAGTCGATTCCAGTACCCGATCCCGATGTCGGACTTCGTATTATGATAGACTCATTGGGTGTTAGGCCCGGTAAGGAAATACGCGGCATGAGATATGGGCGGATTCGTGATGTTCGATCCTCGTCTTCGTCTTCATCTTCTTCTCAGCCATCTGCAGACGTCGCAAGGTTGTCCGCTCAAGTGAAGAAGTTGGAGGAGGACTTGCGAGCTGAGAGAGCAGAGAAGGAGGCGTTGTATGCTGCATTGACCAAGGCGATACCTGGGTTTGTCCCGCCACCATCTTCTTATCAACCTCCGTCAGATATGAATGATGATGATGCTACTGGTTTAGAATAGATTGACCTTTAGGGTTATTACTACTTTGTATGAAATTATAATTTTGCTAATTTGTGTTAATAAAAATTTATTAAATAAAAAAACTTATAATTGTGTTAATTTGTGTTCTATTATATAGGTTTTGGATAAAAAGAAAAAAAAAAATAAATAAATAAATAATAATAATAATAATAATTAAGAAAATATTTGGGAGACGAATATTTTCGTCACCCAAAGTCGTATAAGCTGACAAAGGCATAAGTTTGTCGCCCAAAGTCGCTTTGGGCGACGGAATTGGTCATCGCTTAAAGTTAATTTGGGTGACGAACATATTATTTCCGTCGCCCAAAGCGACTTTGGGCGACCTCCATGTCATTCGTCGCCCAAAATTAACTCAAGAGACGAGTTTAGTTCGTCTCCCCATGTATCTTTGGGCGACAGAAATAATAGATTCGTCGCCCCAAGACTTTGGGCATCATGGTTTAGTCGGCAAAATTCTCAACGAAGCTGGTTCGTCGCCCAAAAGTTTGAGCGACGAAATTTGACTTTGGGCGACGAAATTCGTCGCCTAAAGTGTTTTGTCTTGTAGTGCTAAGAGCTAGGTTGAAGTTTAACTATACTGAAACCATTTCAAGTATAGAACTTATAATTATCCAATAATCTATACGCACACTACCACTAAACTACTCAGTACTCACCCAAGAACATCACAAAGCGACCACTCAAAATGCTTAAGAAAGTTTTAACCAAAACGCCACCTCCATCATAATTATAGCCTTCATATTATATCATTCAATGACTATACATAATTCAAAAACACATCCTCCATATTAGCCTCCATATTCATATTAGTTCCATGTTCGTCCATATTAAAGGTCAAAATAATGAGAATGGCAACAGCAGAATCAGAACTCAACTCTTCTAGGTCATCAAGATCACTTTATGCTTCATGAAGAATAAACCATTTCATGTTGGACTTAGGCGGTTCATAGAGCATGCAAATTAACTAATTAACTATTATTAATTATTTTACATGACACAAACCTATGAAGAGAAAAAATTTCACTATTGTTTGATCAAGCACAATAAAACATATCATTGCTTTTGAACAACGTATTCATCGAGAGAAGTTAAATAAGTTGATCCACAAGCTAGTCAGATCATAAATTAACCAACCAATAAACTTCTAATAGGTTCAGACAATCATTTGGTACACAGCTACAGAGAGAATGCACACTAACAATAGAACACAATGTGGGATGCACATATTGCAAATAGATGACCCACTAGCACAAATGCATATATAGACCAAATAACTTCTTCCAGGCAGACTCATTCTTTAGAACATGTGTATCCATCTCACAACCTCAATAGTACTCCTTCAAACTTTAAATTAAAAGTACATTTTTTTATGAGATTAAATTAAAAGTACATGCATGATTATATACAACCAAAAACGAAGATATAAAAAAAATTAAAAACAATAAGATGGAGAGATTCAGAAGGGACTAAAACAGTCACATGAGAAATTTGCTTTTTGGAATTTCAAAGTTCAGCGTTTTGAAAGAGAAGCATCTGAATTCCTATTAGACAATGAAGCTTACATTAAGTGCAAGACAGAAGAATACTCTAGTTGCCAGCAGGAAAATCTAGTTGTTCTTCCAGGGAATATATACTAGTACTGGCTTTAATTCCACATCAGTCCACTTATCTAGCCCATGTCCTAATTAAAAGCCTTCTCATACCACCATGCGATTTCGGATCTCCAACAAAATCCCACCTGCAATTTCATGCCACCTCATTTTAGAATCATATATGTTTCCATCCCATGCCCGCCACATCACCATAGCTTTGTCAAGAAGCTCTCTACACTAAGAAGTCTGGATATCATCAAAGCGGGTTAGCCTTACTTCGATTAGTTTTGAGCTACCATGCACGCGGTGTTACCATACACACAATAAGTTTTCCTACTTTGTTGAACTTTGGCCTACTGTAATGAACCTTGTTTTACACAAGCTCAATTTAATTAAGTCTAATTTCCATGGACTCATTTCTCGTGAGAACTCTCCATCTTCGAATGGATTACAATCCTGTCTGAGTTTCTTGTAGATTACAATCTATAATTTGACTTACAATCCTTCTGTCTAAAAGACTCCAAAGAATCTGCCAGGCAATGGTGGAGCCAGGATTTTATCCTAATTGGGCTTAATGAGGAGAATCCTACCAAAACATTACAACTCGAAGATGTTATATATATTTTTTTCATTCAACAAAAGAATAAAACAATACCAACAAAGCCAATCAATATAGTATATAAATTACAAGTCTTTTAGTATGAGTTTATATCTTTTAACATGAGTAGTTTATATATTAAACCTTCAGCCTACAATTATGTTAGTGGACTTGTTATATATTTGTTTTTCTTGATCAAACTGAGAATGAGTTTTGTTGATGCTGAAAAATGGTAAAGCAGTCAACGTCGAGTCAAACCATGTGGACTCGTTGACCTACCACTGAGTGGATGACACGTCGAAGTGGGGTAGGAACGGGTAGCTGGGTCCGACTAGTGAATAGTGGAGAAGTGTAATATCCAAAGCACCCTGCGCAAGCACACAAAAGTGAGCGGGAAGGGCACCAGTGTGGTACCGGCCGAAGCTCCTCCGACGCTCAAGTCAGTGTTCAGAGAATCTGTGAGCAGAGTGAGTGAATAGTATAATATTGATTGAATTGTCCTTTTGTGACAAGAAAGTACCTCTTTTATAGTACTTTTGGAAGAGTGTCAACCAATCCGGTGATGACACGTGTCCCTTGTGATGACTTGTACTGTAGGAGCGCCACGTGTCACCTATCTCGAGGATTTGAGTGAGTTGACACGGGTCGGGGGCCCAGGAGGCTTGAGCTTGGGAGGCCGGAACCTAGGAGGCCAAGGCCTAGGGGCCAGAGCCTATGAGGCCGAAGCCTAGGAGGCCGGAGCCTAGGAGGTCAGGGGCTAGGAGCCCTGAAAGGGCTTAGTCTTTGGACCTAGGAAGTCAATGCCTAAAAACCCATAAGCCTAGGAGGGGCTTAGATTTTGGGCCTAGGCCCAAACAACATGATGTTAAGCCTTGTGTGACTTGTCATTATACCCAAATGATTAGTCATACGAAACAAGTTTCATCTAAATACATATATATGTCATGTTAATTACTTGAAAATGAATTTGTTATTTATGAGCATGTCACGTTGCTAATAGTCATAGCAACTAAAGCTACAGCAAACAAGTTGGGTTAGAGTTTATTGGGTTTCCATCAACACCAACTAATTAACTGTAATGGAGTAAGTTCGATCTTTTTATATATATATAAAAAAAAAAAAAAAAAAAGAGTCCAATTGGTTTGTCTGAAACAATAATGGGGTCAGACCCATATTTATATATAGGGGTGAAAACAATTAAGCGAGTGAGGTATAGAAGCTAATACATACTTAGCACACCAAAACAAAAGTATGCAACATTGCAGCACCTAGTTAGCGGCCTTTACCTTTTCTCTTTCAAACTTCCCCAAAATTAAGCTCCTCACCTGATCACTTGACTGGCTATCAGCCTATCCCGTTCTTGTTCCACCAACTTTCCATAAGTTGCTTTCTGTGATCTTTGCAAATTGCAAAGTCTAGATTTTCTATTGCACTAGCTAGTATATATATAGTATGAAATTTTTGCCTTATGTAATTGTGAGAATCATGAAGTTCTAGCTCTATGATTGAATCTTATTGATCTACTCAATATAAAGTTTACATAAGTATCATGAAATGAACAACAAGGATATCCATGCATGCAGGCTTAAAGGGTTAACCACAAGAAAGTAAATATATTTGTAATTTGCCAAGAAAAAAAGCAAACAAACTAACCTAATTTTGAATTGTCTAGCTTCTTCCCTTTCGGCAAGGTGTAACAAATTTGATTGAAAGGAATGTAATCGCAAGCCACAAGGAGCAGGCCTTCAACTTCCTTCGCAGGCCCCCAACATTCCCACACTTGATGTTGATCATAGTATTAACATGCATGGAATATTGGAAGCCCTTGAGGGAAGTTGGAAACTTCTCCTTAATTTCATTCTCACAAAACTTCGCCAATTTTCCTCTCTCTCAACACACCCATGCAGCTGACACCAACCTTCCCTGGGTTTATATAGAGAAGTTTGAGCCTGCTTTTAAAAGCTTAAAAGCTGATCGAATCCTATCTTTCACGAATATATGTGTATAGGTTTCTACTTTCTTTCTATATGTATTGCATATTTGCATGTCTCAATCACAAATAGTTGAAGATAAGCAAATTAAAGTTTTACACCTTTGACTTGCTGCTAAATGTCTATGATATGAGATGTTTGTTAATTTGGCAGTGTTAGAATGAAATGCATTGTTTGTTAGTTCACAACATTAATTTGATAAGTCATTCTCTGACCGTTCACAACTTTTTAGGTCATATAGTTATTTAATATATGATATCAGCGTATTTATTTAATTTTTTGGCATTAAAGCTCTAGTCTCAAAAAGTATTGGGTTTGAAAACTCCAACCCTCGTGTCACACTTATCGTTTATCATATTAATTAAGGTGCATATATACTGTCTACATTTATTTGTGTCTGACTTCCCATGCATGTACAGGCGGGATGAAATTGCATATAAGAGAATGTTAACTACTACATTGTTGAACTTAAAAGAGCTGTATTCAATTAAGATTTTAATGAACTTTGGTAGAGTTTTTGAAAGTCATTGATTTTGTTGGTAGGATTCATAAATTTTTAATGATTTTCATAAACTTCACATAGGCTTTGTCAAAATTCTATTTAGAGTTTCCTTAACTTTTCTAATAGATTTTCATGTATTTTTATAGACTTCTAATAACTTTGATATAATCTTTTATTGTTTATTTTAAGATTTCTCCAATATGTTTTTTATTTTTTTGTCCTCCGTGAGTGTGCGGAATGGAGATAAGCTTAAAAACTAAGATGCATGTGCATATGTGCATGTTATAAATTGTCCAAATATTGCAAACAATATAAAACGTTGGGACTAAATATGTTTTCGGGGTAAAATGTAGGGACCAAAAATTTTTTGTTCCATAATTTATTATAAAGTGTTCCTGAAATTTATGTTTTTATGTTGTTATACTGTCAAATATTGTGTTTTAACGAGTTATTAGAATTTGTCTAATTGAATTGACAGGTTGAGAACATTATATGATGTGGTGGAACATTATATATTTCTCAAATTATGAATATATAATCTTGTGATTTTGTTGACTACTTAAAGACTGAGAAGTGGTTGGTTTGAATATCTAATTGATATATGTTACATTGCATTATGGCAGCGCTGATGGTCCCAACCTAGGATGAGGAGTTAATTAATATAAGAGAAAAAAGAAAATTAATATAAGAGGATATAATAATTAGAAAAAAAATAAATTAAGAGGTGGGTGAAGAAATAAGATTAGAGGGTTTAGCGTCACTCTTTAAAATAAATAAATAAATAAATATCACTTTTTTAATAGTTTTTTAATATTTGAAATATGTAGGGAGAACGCTGGAGAATTATTGATTTTGATATAATATAATTTACACTTCAAAGTCCATGAAAGTCTTTTAAAGTTTATCATTTAATAAAGTCAATAATTTTTTGAATACCATGTCACTTTTATAGACTCTCTAAAAGTCTTAATTGAATACCATAAATTTTTTTAAAATTTTAACTAAATACCACCATACTTTTATACTCTTTAAAAATTTTGATTGAAAAAGTCCATTAAAATTTTAATTGAATACACCTCCCTTTAGTTTTTGGAGACTAAGGATTCTCTTCCAACCAAATTAGTCAAAATTCTTTTGTTTGGATAACAAAGAATGATTGATCATGGATCGACTCATTCCCTCTCCCAAGGGTCAAGGGATATTTATTAAATATCTACACAGTACACACATATTCTAGATAAGTGGGAATGCCTACTGTTTTATTTTTCCACGTGAATTCCATCCTCTTTATCATTCAAAAGAAAAAAAAAATAGTTATTTTTAAGTGTTTAATTTTAAAGACATAAGAAACAAAGGCGAGCATTACGGCTTTCTCATCAATCAATGCATCCCTTGGAATCCATGAAATAATTTTATAGAGTTTATTCCTAATATATCTTTGGTAAAGAATATAAAATGTACGTACGTCTTTAACCTAGGAACAATTTAACATTCTAGAAGCCAGCATGAGGCATTTTGTTTATGTTACAATATTATATTTATCCTAACAACTTACACAATATTTATTAGTGTGGATCAATGCACCTTTGTCGTACGTTAATTGGTTGAGTAAACTTAATTTTAAATCACAAATTTATGAGAAGGTACAGTACATAAGAAAAACTTATCTACTATTAATAAGTACATCGCATTCATAGATCATGCAATATTCACATGATCCATGTATTAAATGTGAGACATCCCTTGTACACAATAGTCAATCGATTAGGGGTGGGAATAGGTCGGTTTTACCGGCCATTATCGGTCAACCGACTCATTATTGACCAGCCGATAATTCTACCAATAACTGACCCATCAAGTTGAGCCGATAATACCAACCAACCTATCAAAGTTTGGTTTTAAAATTAATCAAATATTGATCTAATAATTCTAACTGATCCACCTATATCGGTCCTATCGACAATCGACTCGCAACCGACACACAATGGGTGGGTCGGTTGTTGGTTGTCAAAATTGCCTTATCGGTCTTGTCGGGTTGGGTCGGTTGTTTGGCCGATATGCAACCGAACCGACCCATTTCCATCTCTACAATCGATATATAAGTTTTTTCTCATGTACATAACACCAGCTGCATGCATGACCTATGCGTTTTATATAAAAGAATTTACAGCAGCCTTATATGCAAGTGAGTCGGAGAAAAACAAGTGCTCGAAATCCATATATAAAAGAGGGAGATCTTAGGTAGCGAGTAGAGACCACAGAAATGACAAAGTATCGTATGCCTCCGTCCTCATACCATGGTTAATTTTTATTAAGATGCCTATTGATTAACTAACGAGAATATATATATATATATAGTGAACATCGATCCCTGTAGTTTGGCTTTGGCATAAGATCGAGTTTATTCACACATTTTGAATTTAAAAGGTTTCCTTTCTTGTTCTTTCAGTCTTTTCTTTTTTCTAATTTTAAATTTATTTAAGGCTTTTTAGCAAGATACCCACCTGAACTTTGACTCGATTTGTATGTTACCACCTAAATTAAAAATTGAAGCAAATTGCCCAATGAATTAAATTTTGTTTGCAAGTTACCACCTCCATCCAAATCCTCATGGGTTTTTTGGTCTTTTCATAGAAAAGAACTTGGGTGGGGAAGCTTTTGCCACCTCACCATGCTGAGTGGCAAGGCCCAACCAATTACAAGTGGCCACATGTACAACCATTTTTTTTATTTCTCTTTTCCTATTTTTACAAACTTTGAAAATTAATTAAAAATAATTCCGGACTCAGAAAAATACACGGAAAATTCTTACGGACTCATCTTGACTAATAACAATTTATTATGGAGTCAAATTATCAATTTGCCCTTTGAGAGTTTCCAAAAAATTTAGGAAGTCCAAATTTATTTATAAAAAATTAAAATACTCTGTATTCTTTAAAAATTCATAAGATAATCTCCTAAACTCCTAAAAATACAAAGTATGCACCATTGGTCTTCTAAAAACTAACACTACCTTTCTCGTAAACACTTGCTACCCTAATAACACTACCTTTCATAAAAATTAACATTCCGGAGTTTGAATTTATTTTCCTCTAAGACCTCTCGGTCTTTTGGGTAGCAAGTGTTCACGAGAAAGGTAGTGTTAGTTTTTAGAAGACCAATGGTGCAAACCTTGTATTTTTTGGAGTTTGGAAGATTATCCTATGAATTTTTAAAGAATTCATAGTATTTTAATTTTTTAGAAATAAATTTGAACTTCCTAAATTTTCTGGAAACTCTCAGAGGGCAAATTGATAATTTGACTCCATAGTAAATTACTATTAGTCAAGAAGAGTCCGTAAGAATTTTTTGTGTATTTTTCTGAGTCCGGAACTATTTTTAATTAATTTTTAAAGTTTGTAAAAATAGGAAAAAAGAAATAAAAAAATGGTTGTACATGTGGCCACTTGTAATTGGTTGGGCTTTGCCACTCAGCATGGTGAGGTGGCAAAAGCTTCCCCACCCAAGTTCTTCTCTATGAAAAGACCAAAAAATTCATGAGGATTTGGATGTAGGTGGTAACTTGCAAACAAAATTTAATTCAGGGGGCAATTTGCTTCAATTTTTAATTTAGGTGGTAACATGCAAATAGAGTCAAAGTTCATGTGGGTATCTTGCTAAAAAGCCTTTATTTAATATCAAAACAAATTACAATATTCAACTTAAGACTAATTGATAATAGTGGGCCTCTTATAAACTCACATGTGACATCCTTTTAAGTCAAACATTTAGATATCTTGGAGTGATGTAGGAGCACGAGTGATCGACGTCACGTGTATTGTCCGCTTTGATACTATGTAGAGATTGTAATATTTAACCTAAAATAAATTGACAATTAATGATGAACTTTATGACTTTACAAATGATTAAATAAGGCTTTACTTCTCTGATTTTGAATATTACTTTCAAATGGTGGCAACTTAATTGGAAGGAACTTATGCTTAATCATGTGGCTATTCGAAAAATTATTATGTGTAACTCATATACTGTCATGTGGTGTAACCAATCAACGTGTTATAATATGAATGAATGACAATCCCATAATGAACAATTTAAAAGGGTAACAGGAGAGAAAAAGTGATATAACAAGCGTGTGTGTTTTTATAAAGCCTAAGCAGTATAGATACATTCCTCTTTACACTTTTGATCACTTTGGACATGTTAGTGAAAGTTGAGAAATTTGTGGGCCTGATTAAATCTTTTGTCCCATATTCACGTTGGCTACAAAGTCAACTTGCTTGCAGAGGATCTACTGCTCATAAAGTCAATTTGTAAGCATTCACTAATTATATATGCTCCACTTACAGGGTCAACAACACTAGAGCATCTCAGAGCTTCTTTGAGTACACACTCAAAAGCTGGCATGGGATGGCCTATTTGGCGAATTTTGGTAGCTGAATAGAGATTAAATGACTCACTGTTATATTATAAATTTACTTTCAGTTTGTTTTCTTTTGTTGGAAAGTTAATTAGAATTTCCAATACAATCTAGAAGTACTAATGGAATGGGTGTGAGTGATCAAGTGAAGTGAGGTCTATTGCAGATGAGGAGTTTGAGGTTTAGACCTGTTAAACTTCACATCAATTTGTTTAATAACCTTTAAGTAGTGAGAGTATAATACACCAGTACAAACTTTCCTGTACAAGAACTATCACGATGTGTAACCCCCAGAATAAAAAGGGTTAAAAAGAATGAAGCATGACTACAATTTTGCGAACTTAATCATAAATGGATAATGGCCAAAAAAAAATTCATAAATGGACAAATAACAACAACAACAACAACAACAACAAAAAGTGAGAGCTGGCACTCCCTGCAGTGTCAAGAAGAATAGGATCCAAAATCCTTGAACCTGAAAATATAAGAACATAAGAGTTAAAGATAATATTATTAAGGGTCTATACCATCCAAGTTCTGTTACATTTTCTCTTTGACAGTAACCATATCTTAAGCATGTTCTCACTTTTTCTCCCATCTTGCCGAAACAAAAATGTTAGAGTCACCAAAATTATTTATCAAATTTGTTCACTAAATGATGTGTCATATACATGTGTCAATATCTTGTTGGAAATAAATGAGTCTCACGGTGGGTCTATATTTAAATCAATGAAATATTGTCACATCATTTTGGTAAATAGAATTTTGTGAATAAATTTAATGACCCTAAACAGTACCCTTTTGGAAAAACGCTAGCCATCATATTTTCATAAATTTCAGTAAATTAATTCCTAAAGGACCAATAACTCTCATCTAATAAAGGGAATGTCCAAGTAAGACAAATATCAAACTGCTGGAGGTGTAGCATAACATTTAATTTCAACAACTTATAATCCAATTTATCCCACGAGATCTCTACTCCATGCCCAGTATAATCCTCAAATATTTTTCTATTTGTCTCAAGCCAAATACCCAGAAAACAGCTAGCACCCAACAATTCCACAAGATCTTAACCTCCTCCCCCCAAAAGACTTAAACTTTTCACCAAAAATCTCTGAAGGTAACTGTGGCATAGCCCAACAGACCCCAGCAGTCACAACCAACCTCCACCACAGCCCTAAAGCATAAGGATAATGTACGAAAAAATGAGTCCCGGCCAGAGTCCATTACTTTAACCCTATTCCCAAAAGCTTAAGCTGTTAGGATGTAGGCTAACAACTGTTTATACTCTAGCACTCCCCCTCACATACGGGTCTCTCTCCACCACTAGAGCCCAACATGCGGATTTCAACAAATATTGGGAGTTTGCAATTGTAGGGATTTGAAATCAATCATGATACCATGTTAGAATATGGAGACTAATTCTCTGTTTCTTGTGTTGTATATTTCTTCTCAATCATACAAGGATTTGTACAACTAGATACAAGACTGACTCAGGAAAGAATTAGAGAAAAAGCCTATTTATACAATCTACTCCTAATCACATAATCAACATGTAAATTACAGGATCATAGTCAATACTTTCCAACAAAAGATAATGTTTGTCATGGTTTCATTTTATTTCCAGTGACTGACTACATTCTAAATGATTAATTTATGCCTTCACTTGCAAGATATATAAATAAAAAATCTCCGCAAATATACACATGTAAAATAAATTAAATGAAGAAGCAGATTGTACCTCATGATAAGATGACAAGTCCTAGGTACACAGATCCACAAAGAAATATAAAAGATATCAATCCCCTGCAAGTAGATATTATAATGAATTTATCATACAGCTAAAATCTTAAACAAATAATTTCATGTTTTTTTGTCATGCTACAGGGCTCACCATATGACTCCCCATCCAACCCCAGTACAGGGGCAGGGGCAAACTTCTGCAAACTTTTCAGCATCGCTGGAGTTGACTCTTCTAGATATTAAATCATCATAAATATCTGTACCAAATGCAGTCATATGATATAAATCTGTTATTTGAAAGTTAAGAATATCTAATTTATATGTTAAGGATCATTGAGAATACCATAAACTGAAAACAAGCTGTTCATCACTCCTGCAATTTCAAATCAAAATATAAGCGGCTTTTCATTCCCCCCCAAGAGGCATGGCAATGGTACAGTATTAGGAAGAACTTCATCTCAGAAAGTAAAGATATGACAACAGAAGAATATACCAATGAAGAGAATGACATAGCGAAGAATATGCACTTTTGTGAATTCTTGCAGAACCCAGATTATAGCGAGGAATATAATGAATCCTGAAAAACTCAATTAGTAGCTATCAATAATATATGGAAGCATGTGGATAATATAAAAGTAATACTTTATTGCATAAATGTGAAAGTACTCACCAATACAAAGTCCTCGAAGTGTCCACTGTATAAAACAATGGAATTTAGAAAGCATGAATACAGAAACTAAGATCATGGACTCTCTAATCAAGTAATATGACAATGAAGAAAAAGAAGAATTGTTTGTGTTAGACAACCACTAGACTCCAAAAGCATAAGCTGTTAGGAAATTGACCAACAATGTATATCAAGCTAACACCCTCCCTCATGTACAACCCTCATCCTCCAAGTAGAGAGATAGACAGATACAAACATAGGGAGAGATATATAGATGCAGCCCCACCCAAAACCGCAAAACAACCAAATATGTAGGGGATGGGAATTGGAGGGTTTTGAACCCAAAACCGCATACAACCAAACCTCTGATACCATGTTAGACAACCAGTAGATCCCAAAAGTTTAAACTGTTAGGGAATGGCCAACAATGTATATCAACCTAACAGTCTGCATATATATACTACATGTGAGTAGGAATATTTGTATTCATAATTCTCTTACATTTTTTGCCACAAATAGCACAATCAGCAGAGCAACACCAAAACAACCAGCAGCAATTCTAGCAGTTAGGAGATTCGTGGATGCAAGAATCAATGCCATTCCCCAAAATGATGAACCTAGATCTGGATGCAGAAACAATTATACAGAGTAAGAATGTCATCAAGAATCAGATACGTCAAATTGAATATGACACAGTAGAAAGAGTTCAAGGAAAACAGAACTATTTGGTTAACAAAAAAGTCAATTTCAATTGGCACAAAAAAAAAATGTCAAGTTTAAAGCCTTAATGGTTTTCATATAACACCCAGGATGCAAGACAATACAGAACCATGAGCACTTCTCAAGCATTCTATTTGAGCATCAGATGCCATGTTCAGTACCAACAAGCAGACACACTACTCAAGCATTAATTTCGATAAGATATAAAATCGTAGACATGTAGTTGACCTGGTATTTGACCCATCTCAGAAAGTCAGGCACATCTTAGACATGTATACACTGAATATGAAGTACAACAAATTGAAGAGAGAAAACTAGTATGCCCACATCAAATGCAAGTGTGCTAAGGTGTGCAATTTAATAACAACATATGCAAGTATCCAGTAAGACACTAATATCATGCTCAAAACTTCTAAAATTGCATTTCCAAGTCTATTCCATCAATAATTAATTTCTTGTAACAAAGGACCAAGTTAAGGATACATTTAGATGAAAATGAAGTTTAGGGACGAAGATGTATTACATCCTGCAGGCAAGATCAACCAATATATCCCACCACGTGTTTGTGTAACCCCACCCTCATTTGCATGAACCTGGATACCCTCCACCTGCAAATTAATTCAAATTAGAAAAATCCATGATTGAGCATGCTACTTCCCCAGAAACTAACAAAATTAAGATGAACTGGTATGTGATAGGAACATCTGTTCTAGTCAGAATTGACCTTCAAAACCAAAAGGCTCTGTAGATGTGCTTGACAAACACCTTTGAAAAGCTTCAATCATTGTAAAACATTTAGAAAATTTCAGGAGATGCCAATGTTATGGAAGAAAAACAAAACGATCTTATCGAAGATATGAGACATTTAAACTTGCAACAAGCTTTGACAGTGAAAAGTTACTGCAACAGAACACATACAGTTTGAATTCTAAATATAGTGTAGCATGAAATGTATCTTCATTACCTATTATTAAGAACAGCTAATTCTCTGTTTCATTATTTAAACAATTTTGATTACTAACGTTTAAAATAAATACTAAAAAATATGGAGGACAAGAAAATACAATGGTTTAGATATATTTACTTGAATTAGGCAATCTACAACAAACTACATATTGCTAAAAGAACATAATGTATGTGTGGGCACAAAGACAGGCAGCATAGTCTTGACTATACGAAAACATAAGGGGTATGCGTATATTGTACAATACTAAAACAGAACTGCCTTTTTCAATATTTTCTGTTGTTTCCTGTAAAAGCAAGGTTTTTATAAGCTGAGTGGACTTAAAACATAAAGATAGAAGCCAGCAGGGTATTGAGATCCTTCAGCGCAACAGCACAATAACTGGTATATTGAACCACAAAAAGAAATTCAAGAAGAAAATAGCACCAAGGCTAGAGAGGTGGGGGAGAAGGAACATTAAATTCTATTTTGATCATCCCTCAGTTTCTACACAGTGTTATATTACAAACCATCTTACTATAATCTTTTTCATTTTTTTTGGCCAGGAACCATCTTACTATAATCAAATAAGGAACTTTCTGCAGAAAAATTTCCTCACAAAAATATAGAGTGAGGCTGAGGCTTTGACTCAAATGAGAACAAGATAATAAACACCAAAAATTATTTGCCTTGACTAGGATACTGGCATCATGACATGATAAGGTGTTCAGTAAAAGATCCTTATTACCTAGATTGAAGTTGTGAACAAGTGAGCCAATTATATCGTTGGTTTGTGTTAATTGAGTTATAGAATATCCCCACGAAAAAAATTACTAAGCTTATCAAAACTTCTGGAGTAGACAATTCCAAAATATATTAAAAAGGAGTGAGTACATTTTGAACAACTGGAGTCCTTGAAACTAGTTAATCTATTTAATAAAGTAACAATGGTTTCGTCTACGCGATTTGATTACATCATTTAAGCAGCAAAAAGAATAGACAAGAAGAAAGAACCTCTTCTTACCTTGCCACATGTGAGTATGCAAGCAATTGCATGGCTTGCTTCATGCAGGAATACCGTGATGAGCTTAAACGGCGTGAGTAGTATTGTCCTCCACAGCTTCAACAATCAGAACAAACTTTTACATCAAAAGGCTAACCAGATGAAATAAATGTTCAACCACTAATGAGATGTTTTAAGAAAACAATCTTCCATTTGAACTGCAAAATACATAGAAAGACAAACTCAAGCCAGCAGCTTCACAAGGCCCAGTCCGGCTGTCCAAATCATGTAACATTCGCTAAATGAATTCTTCTTTGTCATTCCACTATATTTATTTCCTTGTCCTCATATTCATCAAAGCTCTTTTCACAGCCTCAAACAGCACTCTCAACATTCTCTTATCCTTTTAGATGCATTTTCAATAGTCTTATCAACCAGAGTCACTAGTCACACATGACCAAACTAACTTGGTTGTCTGTTTTCATCTTTCCCTCATTGTTATATTGATTCTAATATCAGGTTGAAACTTTTCCAGTCCTATTTGACCATTAAAAAAAAAAAAAAAAGCATGAAAATGTTTTCAGAAGGGAAAATTGCACAAATACCACATGGACTTATAGGACTTATAGGAGGTGCCGCATTGCTACATGGAACAAAGTTCTGTGCGCAAAATTGTAAATTAATTTTTTTTTTTTTCAGGAGATAAAATCACACATCCCTACAGGTCCAAGTGGTATTTGTGCAGTTCTCCCATTTCAAAAAGAATATTTCAAAGAGACATTTGGGTTGCGGAGAAAAAGAAAAACTTGGAATATCCTCACGCACAAAAACCTTATAGAACGTTGACCTTAAGGCTAGTCATTCTTATTTTGACAGAAATGAAGTTATCAAGATCCAACTATTTTCCTAAATTCTAATACACCACATTGCTTCATTGTTTATTAAGTTAATTTCCCCAGTACAATCACCAGCCAAGAAAACACTATTGAAAAATAAATGCGTGGTTTTGCAGTTCAACTTGGCTTGCCCAATGTAATAATTATCAGACCAAGTTGACTCAACCCGCTTAAACTTCAAGATACCAAAACAAATACACCACACAGACCACTCTTAAATTTTCTTCCCTACTGTTTCTTGGGAAACAAACAGAGTCAAATAGTTCTATGAAAACTAAAGAACCAGAAGGCATACCGCGAGGATCACAACCGTGAAGACTCCAATAGCTGCCAAGAAGACGACCTGGTCATGCTTGCAACAGTTCTTCAGCTCCCAATTGGGCATTGTGTATACACTCTATATAGTAAAATTAGCTGAACCCAAGACTCCTGAGGAACCCAGAAAGCGCAGATAAGAGTTGGCTCGGAGTGGGGTGCTTGGGGGAAAAGCGAGAACTGCAAGTCTGCAAGAAAGACAGAAGACAAGAGAAAAAGTAGTTTTTTTCTCTTTTTTTTTTTTTTCTCTTTCTTGTATGACAGACTGACAGTTGTCTAATTTTCTCTTTCTTAAACAGCTTTGTTTTTTTTTATCTGATTCTTAAACGGTTTTTCATATAAAGCCTGGCTCATGGGAAAGAGTCGAAAGACTAGGTTTTTTTTATACTTTCTTTCAAGACTCAGTCATGATTGGCTGAGTTCGGTCTTTCTTTTTTTATGACAGCATTTCGGTCTTTTTTTATTAGGAATTTAAGCTAATGACCCTTTCAGTCCCGGTATTGCTTTTAAGAAAAATTCGAGCAAAAGTATATTCAAGAGTAAAATTTCGGTTTCGAGGAAATTTTCGATGAAAGTTTTGACTGAAATTTTTGAAGAAATTTTGATTAAAATTTTGATTTCGACAAAATTAGACAAAAACGATGGAAATTATTATCGAAATACAGAAATTTTGAATGAAATTTGACCATATGCTTATTTAACATATTATCTACTACATTGATAAAAAACATTAAAGAAACCAAATTATATAGTAGGTTTCATGTGATATAAGGTGAATATAATGCGCGATAGAGACAAATACTGTTAAAAAAATGGGTCACTAATTAATAATTACATAATAAAATTACACGACTAAATCACCAATGTGACAACGGAAAGTAGCAAGTTTACTCAAAGGGACTTGGAAATGGTCTTCAATAGTTAAATTAAGTCGAATTGGGTTAAAATAGAACCAATCCGATGGCAGTAGCGGCGACAACTGTTTATCTAAAATTTCAATTTTACAAATTATCAAAATTGGAAAACCAAAACAATAAGGAAATGAAACTTCATGATAAGGCGATAAATTTCTTTTTTATAATTTATGTTTACAAGTTACAACTAAACGAAACACCAAAATGACCAGATCAAACCCCAAATAAAATCTCAAACTTTTTTTTTTCTTTCCAATTGCCTAAAGACTCTAAATCTCAATTTACCTTAAAAAATAATAATAATAATAATTTCTTTCCTTTTTTCTCTTCTTTTTTTTTCTTTCCTTTTTTTTTTTATTTTTTTTTCTTTTCTCTTCTTTTTTTTCTTTCCTTTTTTTTTTTTTTTCTTTTCTCTTCTTTTTTTTTTTTTCCTTTTCCTCTTCATCCCCCGTGACCTTCCTCCTTTTTTCTTTCCTTTTCCTCTTCTTCCCCCAGTGCCCAGACACCCACTCTTCCACTTTTCCTTTCCTTCTCCCTCCTTGCCCAGACGCCCAGTGATCTGCGCCCACCTCCCGCGACCAAAACCCACACCTTGCGCCGCCCGCGCCTGCGGCTTGCCTCCTCCCTCCTTCCCCAGCCAGCCCGCTCGCCTCATCCCTCCTTCCTCAGCCAGCCTCGTGCCGTCGCTCGCCTCCTCCCCCACCTCATCACCGGCAAAAAGCACAACGAGATCGTCCTCAAGCTCGACCCCAACAGCCAGACCATCGAAGACGACTTTCTCAGCGCCAAGGTGATGTGGACGACCGAAGGGCAGAGACATAGTCGCGAAATTTCGACGAAATTTGGGCGAAATTTCGCCGACATTTTACAAAATTGCACGTGAAACCTTACCGAAATTTCGGACAAAATTTTGGGGAAATTTCGGCAAAATTTCGCCGAAATATTACCGAAATTTCGTGGTTATGTGATAAAATTTCGGGATCCCAAAAAAACGAAAATTTCGACTCCTTGAGTACATTACATTTATATATGTTCACACTTCACAGTTGAAGGACATTTAAAGTGTTCTAATTTACAACTTTATTTTCACTTACAGTTTAATTAAGAATTTTTTATAACTCTGTTATAACATCATTGATTATGTGTCCACGGGATCAATTTTTAAACTAATTATACAACGTTAGTAATTATGTCCAGTTTTGAGTTAAATGCCTGCATAACTTTTACTGACTAGGTTTTTTTAATGTCGTGGAGTGCCACGTGCAGAAAAAATAGTAAAAAATTACAAAAAACATTTTGTAATATTAAAAACTAAAATCAAAATATAAAAAAATTAAAAACTAAAAAATTTCTCCCGTGCCTTCCCCAGAAAATTAAAGAAAAAAAAAATTCTCCTTCCCCCACACAGCCACTTTCTTCTTCATCCTCCTCCTCCTCGTCCTCCTTCTTCATCCCCCACATAGCCACCTCCTTCTTCCTCCTCCGCAGCAGGCGATTTGGCTAGCTACTTCTCTCTCTCCTTCCCTCTTTCTCTTTCCCTCCTTTCTCTTCTTCTCTCTCTTTCTCTTCCTTACTCTTTGTCCTTCCCGTCTCTCTGTCTTCGTCGGCCTCTTAAGGGGGTGTGGGGGTTTTGATTGGGTGAAGAAGAAGAAGGAGGAGGAGGAATTTTTTTTTTTTTGGGAGAGATGCACAGGAGAAGGATAGGAGGTGGGGAAAAAAATTTAAATTTTTTTTAGTTTAAATTTTTTTAAATTTTAGTTTTTAATATTATAAGATGTTTTTAAAATTTTTTTATTATTTTATCTCCACGTCATTAAAAAACCCAGTCAGAAAAAACCATACTGACACTTAACGGAAAATTGAACAGAATCACTAATTTTGTATGATTTCCGAGAGTTGATGGACGCGCTTAAAAGATTTTGTACTTTGAGGAGCATCTTGAAATCATCCATATAATTCGTAGGGACGCGCTTAATTTTCTGTAGTTAATATTTTTCGGTTTTGTAAGAAACAATACACAAAAGTCTTGCATCAGTGGCTTAAAATTATCCTTATAACTTCATAAGAAAACAAAGAATTTAAATACATATAGCTTACAGACTTGAAGTAAAGTCAGAATAATGGAGAATAACATAAAAAGTGAGACCAAAAAAAGAGTGAAGAAAACACATAAAAAGTAATGGATAGGTATAACGGGATATGAAAGCTCTTAAAAGAAAATAAAATCAATTGTTGTAATTCCATGAAGAACTGGCTTATGGCGCTCTTTGTCAACAATCTCTAAAGGGTGATGGAAATGTCGCATGAAGTTAAAATTTTCGTCTGTGAAAGTTTAGCCCATAGATTCAATTTACTCAATATATAAAATAACAAATTAAATTGAAAAGTGTTGTTCAATAAGGGCTAATTACAAATAAGTCAATAAAATTTTTCACAATTGTATTTTAATCGATGCACTTTTTCATAATTTTATTTTAGTTACTATTGACCAAAATGAAAAAATATGAATTACAATAAATTAATAAACATACATTATTATTTATATTTAGATTTATATTTGACTGTTACGCAGCAAAACGGCTTATGATTTAGAGCCCAAAACCCGAGATCTAAACCATAAGCCATAAACTCTGGACCCCTAATTTTAAACCCTAAACCTCATTTATATCCCCTACACTCTATTTCTATACCCTAAACTAAATTAAGAGTAACGTCATAATTTTACGTTCATAAGTAATAAAAAAAAAAAATGGCGAATTAGTATTTTTCAATGCACCAAAATACATGAAATCATTAACTAGATTGAGCTTAGTGACTAAAATAGGCTGGACCATTAACTATAAAGTAATTTCTCAAAATATATCATTGACTAATATGAGATAGGAAATTTTATATTGACCTATTTATAATATTAAAACTTTTTATTAACTTTTTGGTAATTTGCTATTAAATTAAAGAGCTGGGTACCAAATAGACACAACTAAGGAACGGTGCACTAAAAGGAAGATGTCATCGAAGAGTTTCCAACATTCATTCTCGTAGAGAGCGAAAAGCCAAAGCATCTTTTTAGAACTGTACATTCAAAGTTGTGTAACAAACAAAAGACAGAGATATAGTCCTATTCAGGATCAAAGACATTGAATTAGGTTAAAAGAGTAAATTATGTTTGTTATCCTTATAGTTTGGACACAATTCTACTTTGAGTCCTATTGTTTTGTTTCAAGAAATTATTTTGTGCAATCGATACATCGCTATGTGGTGTAATTAATTTAACGTGTCATAATATAAGTGGATGTTATTAATATTATATCTTATTAATATAAATATATCGTTCAATAATACTTTTATACGTTTAATTAATTACACAACGTGTCGATGTATGAGATACACCCAATAATTGTTCGATTCAGTTTATTTGGACATGAGTATAGGAAAGTAAATGATGCTACAGACCACCAACCACCCCCCCTCTGTGTATTATAGGCCTTTTGGTTAATGATGTTTAAGGTTCCGAAGGCGGGTAATTCCTATGTAATGCCAGTTTCTTTCGTTCTCAAAGGCCCCCGCCTTTTCACCAAAACAAATTTAACAATTACAATCATGTAATTTATTAATGATTTTAACTGGGTTCAAAATTACATGTTCTTTTAATGCTATTCTAAAATTACATTTAATGTTTAATTTAATTAGAGATTTTCATCAATTTTAATAACCTTTCACGTGATACATACACATTATATGTCTATCAATTAAACGAAAATGTTATTTTTAACTTTTAAGTCCAATTATGAAGACGTGATTGTTGAAATTGTAAGGACATGAAGTAAAGTGAAATTGGGTCCATGACTCCAAAGTCCAAACTAAAGGCATCAATAATATGAAGGATTCAGCCAGAAATAGGAATTCTTATCCTCTCTCTTTTGTTGGTTGATGGTGCAGCGAAGTTGGTCCAGTTAAGTCAATGTGCTGGACAGCCACTACACACTTACCATCTGCTTTCTTATTAGAGACTCATAAGAAAAACATAAAGGAAAATGCCTTTATTCATTTCCTTATCTTTCTTTAGTTTCCAGTTTTGGCCACTAGCCATGTGAGCAGACGCTAAAAGAAGCAGCAAAAGGAAAGAAGAGACACCTCCCCACGGCCCTTGCTCGCCATTTATTAGTTAACGATAAATTTGTTTATAGAGCAAATTACAATTATTACCCTTAGAAGTTTTGAGTGTTTCACAATTCGCACAATATTATTTTAATTTTTTTAAAATTTAATATCCAACGTTTTAATTTATTCACAATTGATTTCCGTCGTTTGTCTGATAATTTGGTCAAATGTTAATTGATAATGTGACAGCTGCATGTTTTATATTTTTGCTGACCTATAAAGCCGACCAACCTCTCTTCATGGGACCATATATGAATTGAAGCATTTTGAAGTTGTTTTGTATGTTTAAGGTGTTTATGCTAGCATTCTGTACTGAATATGCATGTAATGCCCATGAAGAGAGGTCAGTCGACCTTACTGGTCAGCATAAATTGTAGGACACACAACTACCACATCATCAATTAATGCATTATCAGATTGTTAGACAGACAGTGGTAGTTGATTATAAGTAAGTTAAAACATTAGGTACTAAATTGAAAAAATTGAAACGATAGGTTAAAAGTTGTGAAACACCTCAAATCTCAAGAGTGTAAGTTATAATTTGCTCTATTTTATACAGTATGCATGTGGTGTTATTGTTATAATATAAATTTTTTAGTTAAGGACTTGCACTACCATTTGTGCCATAAATGAGTTATAGTGCCACCTCTTGTCCATATTTTCATACCCTACAAATTTTTGTAAAATAAATTTATTCATTACACTCCCCAATATTCTCAAACTGCCCTTATCCCTCCTCCTCCTTTGGTTACCTCTTCTGAAGAAAGGAAAAGATCTTCCCTTCAAAATAATTGTCAAATCAAATTGTGTTCCATTGGTGAGATCGATGTCAAGCACCCCACATGTTTTATCCATGGGCTCAATTAATTCTTACAATTTAATTTGTAAAAGAAAGTGTTGATCTATGCTTCTATACTCTTAGTATTTGCGTTCAACCGGTGAGGTGAGGGGTCGATGTCGAACACCCCACATGCTGCAATTGAAGGGGGACACTGGGCAGCCATGAGAGTCTTAAAAAGAAAATTCTTTCTTTCAGTATGCACTTATTACTAATTTTATAAAATAAGAAAACTATAATCAATTTTGTTCAGAAGGGGTGGGAAAATAAGATGGGTAGGTGGGCATAACACCACAAGCCATAAATATAAAGCAAAGTGAATTTCAAGAGAGTGTAGTAATAAGTACGGTTGTGACAAATTTATTTTAGAAGACTCCTTAAACAAAAAAAAAAAAAATATATATATATATATATAGGAGTGCTCTAAATTAATTAATCTTTTTCTCTTTTCTTTTTTAAGAATCTGCCAAAAAATTTCATTAAGCAAAAATTAAGAGGTTATAGAGTAATCTTTATTAAGACAATCCATGAGCCACTCTGGTTCCAAATTAATCCCGTAATGAGCTAAAAAACTTCAATAATAAGTTGGTACTGTGAAAGAAGTGGACTCCCATCTAAATATGTTTCACCATTTCGGACCCTCTTCTAACCACATCAATAGATTCCAATGAAATCTAATTCAGATTTTAATGGATTCTAATAAAATCTATGTGTTCTCAAAAATTTATGAATTTCATTAAATGAAAGATTTTAATAGATTTATATAGATTTGAATGTATTTTTTACACATAACAAATTTCATGAGAATTTCATCCAATTCATTTGGATTATGATGGATTCTATGAATTTTAAAATTTATTAAACTCCTTTAAAATATGAGTTGGGAACACCCTCAAAATGACATGAATTTCAGTTGCAACCACCGAGATGTCACCTACAGATTGCTTGGCAAGGGCCCCCCATTAATTCACCTTTGCAAAGTAACGTTGAACACAAGTTTTGTTTGTTTATAACATTATTACTTTTGTTGGTAATGGGGTAATCTTATGGAAAAATTGAGGGAGTCCACCGAGTCTCTTATGCAGTTTTTATTTATTTATTGTAATAATGAAAATATGTAGATAAATAGGGGTAAAGTAGTTTGGTCTTGAAGTGAATGGTCAATACTCAATAGTCAATAATGAAGAGTCATGCAGCTCAACCATTATTTTATGTAATATTAAAGGGCCAACTAACCATAAATAAGCAAAGAGTAAAGGGCAACCATTATTTATAAGCATTGTTGGACAAGTAATTGTGGAATTTTCAATGATGCATTTGAAGACCAATCTATTTAAAATTACAAATGGTAGGTGAACGCATATATTTAAGAGGTGCCAAGTCAACCACCAACTAGTATCACATTCACATCTATGCCGGAGGTACAAGAATCAAATCCAGGGATAAAGGATAGGAGCTTTGAGAAAACAAAAAATAAAACGGTGTTCTGTTCCATGGGTGAAATTAATTAATAAAAAAACAATTGTTTAACCAGAAAGTTAATTTTAGCTCCCATTTTTTAAACAAATTTTGTGACACTGTGCATCTGCATTCTCCTGCCTTTGTTCAATCTTCGAGAATAAAAAAAAAAAAAAGATAGTTAACCTTTTTTTCTAACAGTACTACTATTCTCACCCCTCATCTCTATTTTCTCACCCATTTTATTTTTTTACTCCCACTAAATCTTAAAGAAATATTATTTCTACTCTTCTCACCCATCTCATAAACTCAATATACCTAAAATACCCATAATCCTTAAAGTCCATGATATTTTTGTTTGAACTACAATTACCATTTCAGTAGTTGCAGGACTCTACAACCCCTAGATTGCTATTTGTCATCCTAAACATTCAATGAACCATCACCACCTTCATATCTCTTCAACAACAAAACCTTTTGTACGAACAAAGAATACCACATTCCACAACCTTCACTCACAGATTAATTATAACATCAAATTATGTTGATTACATGTGAGTATTGTGTCTTTCGTCTTTCTTTCTTTTCATTTTTAATTTTTTTTATCAAAGGCAAATACCATGGCAGTGTCCAGTGGCGGAGCCACATAGGGAGTTAGGGACTAGGTGGGACACAGGCCCCCCTCACCTCTAATTAATTGATTTTTCTTGTTGATTTTTCTATTATTTTTGTTAATATATATGACATATATTTTCTAAATAATTATTTTTTATATAAAAAATGAAATAATTTCTTGTGTAACATGTGTAAATCCAAATAATCATTATATATTTTTTTTAATGGTAAAGTTGATCTATCTTGCTCATTTTATAAAAAAAAAAAAATCTTTATTTTTGTTGGAAATACTTAATGATGAATTAACTTAAGAACAAGTTAAGGGCTTATTTGACAGTGCTTTTAGAAACCTTAAAAGCACTTTCAAATAGTCAAAAGCAATTTTACTTATGTTTGACAAAAAAAATTAAAAGCGTTTTTGGATTATAAAAGCACTTGCAAGCGCTTCTTGAGGAAGTGCTTCCAAGTACATTCACAAGAAGTACTTGAAATTTTTTCAAAAAAATTTATGTTTTTCTAATAAAAGCGCTACTGAGTTAAAGCGTTTCCTACATAAGCACTCCCAAACATGCCATTCTCTTGAATTTTTTGTTTGTGAAAGTCATTCTAATTATGTAAAGATGATTTTTATTGTTATGAATGTTCTAAGAGAAACAATTGTATATTCAAAATAATGAAGTTATCATACAACATTCTTAAAATTTAAAGACTTATAAAAAGAAAAATATTATATTTATAACACAAAAAAAATTATTAATCAATACTAAATATTTTGTGTGTTCAAAAAAGTTTATATGGTGCCCACCTTGGATGAAGATCTTGCTCCGCCACTGGCAGTTGCCATGAAAAATGATAATCACCATGCTAAAAAGATTGCCATGGCAGCCACCATATATGGTTGGAAACGCAGCAAGGCAATTTTTTTTTGGGCAAATTATTGTCCTTTTAGGTAATTTTACAAAGAATAAATTTATTATTTAAAATTTTATTAATGGGTAGGTAGGGAAGTAGGAAAGGGAGGTGGGAATAACACTATTCTTTTTCTAAAAGAAAATATCTCTCTCTATTTCACACATACATCCGTACATATTTGATATATGTGGGTCATCAATAATTAATCCGTTTGTGCTATGGTTTATCCAGCTTTAGATTGCAAGTCTTCTCAGCTCTATATGTTTATTTATTTGAGTACAGGGTTCTAAATTTGTGTTCCTCAAAATAATGTGGTAGTGTTTTATTAATTTATGTATGAATTTACTCTTACACTTGTTTATTTCAAAAATTAAAACAAGTAAAACACTAATACATGACACATTATCAAAAATCTAAATTTTGGATATAAATTTGAGATCTCTAACATTATTATTATTTATTTACTTACATGGTTTAAAAGCATTTTTAGGCATTTTATCTTAAATTTAGTGGATATGAAGGTAATGTAGAGACAATAATAGTCAACGATGTGAAAATAAGCTCCAAGTTCAAATCCTTCCCCACATCAAGAAAACTTTTACAAGGTCTTATCAATGACAGAGATATGTCAAATTCGAATTTTCATCCGAAGTTAAAAAAATAAAAAAAATAAAAAAAAATAAAAAAATAAAAAAATAGTGCTAGGAATTTCAATTTAGATTCTAGTCGTGTAATTCTTTCATTGATTCATATATAATTCATTCTAAGAAGTCATTTATTACACAATAAATAAAATACAAATACGTGTAATTATACATAATTTGAGATCCAAATTTGAAATATAAATTTCATATCTCTAGCATTATTAAAAATAAAAAAACTTTACAATGCCTTTGGGATCTATATACATTGAAGAAATTCCGAGCATATGTTGATAGGGTTTTTGAAAACATGAGTAAATACAACATATATACACCCTTCAAAATTTCCCAAAAAATAATATTAAAAGAGAATGAAAAAAAGAGAGAAAACAAAAAAAGAAATTTGCTAGCCCCCTTTCTCCACGTTGCCAGAAACATGGCCTACCTGTTTGAAGACAGCAGCAGAATAATTCTACTCCCTCAACTACTTCCACCGAGGCCGGCCCTTTGCTGCTTTCTCTCCCTCTAAAACTCAAACAAACACACCAAAATTCTCAACCAACGACGACTCAGTCTTTCTCTTCCATTTCCATTTCACTCTTCTCCAACTCCAAATCACTTTTGCATTTCATAGTTTCCCAAACTCTGCATCTATCTATTTCAACTTCCCATCAACCCAGAATTAGATCTTCAATCCCTTTCCACACTTACGGACCACATAAATAATAATCCCAATAGTAATAATAATATTCATCACTTTATTTTTGTGTGGTGGAATTGAATTCCAGAATTCAACCTTGGTTTCCATTTTAATGCTTTTAGTCTCTGTTAGGTTTGAACTTTGAACTCCTTTAATGTATCTTTCTTGCATTGAAAGCTAAGACTTGTCCATGTTGTTATCCCAAGAGTACTAGTAGACTTCTGGGTCTGAGTGATTTTCTGTGTTTGTTGAAAGTCCTGAGAGAAGAATGGGAGTGGAGCTGTTTTCAGAGAACTCAAGCATGGCTGCTGCAACTCCAAGGATTTCATTCTCTTATGACCTTTGCCAATCTGATGTCAATGTAGCTGTGGATCAACAACACCAACGCCACCCTCTGAGATCCAATTCATCATCAAGCTTGAACGAGTTTGATTTCTGCGTTCGAGATCAGAGCTTCTTCGAGCAGCAGGAGTCCTCGTCTGCTGACGAGCTCTTCTCCGGTGGGAAAATTGTTCCCACTGATCAAATCAAGAAAAAGCCTGCTGCTGCTGCTGCTGCTCAGCCAAAGCAGTTGGATCAAATTACACCACCTCATCAGCCTCCATTGCCACCAACTAATACAAGTACTACAACACCGAAAGAGAGCTGCAACGAAAACAAGATCACGAGTAATGATGAGAAGCAAAGTTCCAAGTCATTTTGGCGGTTCAAGAGGAG
This sequence comes from Dryas octopetala, assembly GCF_963921425.1. NCBI lineage: Eukaryota > Viridiplantae > Streptophyta > Magnoliopsida > Rosales > Rosaceae > Dryas > Dryas octopetala. The sequence continues at coordinate 8,656,918 of NC_141369.1, forward strand.
TAGTAGTTGTGGTAGTGGATATGGCAGGACCTTGTGTCCTTTGCCACTTTTATCTCGAAGCAATTCGACTGGCTCTGCATCATCATCGTCAAGTGTCAAGCGAGCACCAGGACCATTGTCCAAAGATGGTCACCAGATCAATCACAAGCAGAATTCCCAAAAATCTGGACCCAATAGGAAGTTGTACTCATCATCACAATCTTCCTCTTCGGCTTCAATGAGTCATCAAAAGCCTCCATTGAAGAAGAGTACTCATGGTGTTTCAATTAATCCTGTCTTGAATGTTCCTACTACTAATCTATTTGGTTTTGGATTAATCTTTTCCAATGCCAAAGATAAGAGCAAGAAAAAAGTGATACATTGATCACACATGATCACTTTAATTAAAAATAATCAGTTTAACTATCTGTATTTTCTTTATTTCTATGTGATTGATAAACATAGAGTCATTATTTGTGTGACAATGAGTGAAGGCTTGAAGCAAGAAGACAAAGAGATAAAAAGGTGCATCAAGGGAAGGACAAGGAAGTGTATAATTCAAGTCACATGCTTTTGAGCGCTAAAAGACAGGTAACCAACCCATAGGCTTTCTTGGTTATCCCACTTGCTGTTTTTTCTTTCTGCATTCAGTTTTTGTTCTCACATGTACATATATGCTAAGGTTTGGATTTCTTTTCTCTGAATCCTTAAGGAAGAGTAGAAGGGAGGTCGATCTCTTTGTATTTTGAGGAGTGTTTGACATTAGAACTCGGTTTGGGTTTTCATTTGTTTTAGCTGGTTATCTAATAATTTGACTTTTGGTGGATTTTAATTACAAGATTGTGCTTATCAGTTTTACACAACCATGTGTATTATGTGAATGGAGTTTATATAAATTTGCAGATGTTTCTTAATATGATTATGGAGTTTATGTATCATAATAACTAGTTTAGAGAGGGCATTTGCAAGAAGAGAATGGTAGCTGGAAATTAAAGATGAATGAATGGGGTAGACTTATACATTCATGGTTGATAGTGAAGATGAATTATTTGCGACCATGACACATAGAAGGCTTCTTTTTTTTTTTTTTTAAACTCTCTTTTCCAAATTAGTATAAAAAATCACCAAGCTAATTGGAGTACTCTGTTTTGAGTGGTCGAGAAAGGACCCAATGACCAAACACACATACTAGACTATTAATCAAGCATCTTCTCAGCAAATCTTACAAAATCAAGCTGATAAGCATAGATGCTCTTTAATTTTTTTTTTTGGCTTATTAGCACAAATGTTCCTCGGTAGTAATTTTCATTATCACTTTCCCCCTTAAAGTTTAATCTTCTTAATTTGGCCCCTGAACTTTACAAACTCATTTAGTAAGTCATATTCGGTCAAGTTCGTCAGTGACTCCGTCAAAAAAGCTAACGTGTTGTTCATCCACGTAAGCGACACGTCGGATATTTTAACGGAGCTATTGATGGACTTGACGGAATATAGAGTTTGTTAAGTTCAAGAGACAAAGTGAGAAGATTAAAGTTTGAGATTGAAAGATATTTTCAAGAGATATTTGCATGAATAAGCCTCTTATTTTTTTGGTCCGTAAATAGATGTTCAGGAATGATAATAAGTATAATTTATTTTAGGTCCTCCTGTAAAGAATTTACACAAGTACCTTTTTCTTTTGGGAAACTGCACACCCACTTTAATTTCATCTCTACTCTAACTCTCCCTTTCTAAAAATAACAATTTTGACATTTTTTGCATGTAAAAAGTCCATTATATTTATACTCATGATATAAATACCTCCTTACTTGTGCATATATTGTAACTCATTAATTTTACTTTGGGAAAATTTATGAAATAACCCACTTTAATTTCATTCTACTCTTTTAACCGTTCTCTCCCAAAACTAATAATTCTAAGCCTTTTTGCATGTGGAAAATACTCAATTACACTTGATATAAATTTTCTCATTAAAGCTCTCCACCCAGCTCTCTCTTCCTCTCTCCCACCCTACTTCTTCAATCTAAGTTCCATCAACAATCCACGCCGCTGACCATTGCTGACCAAGGCAAGCTGTCGACCAAAAGACTCAGCGAACCAAGAGTTCCCGACGTAGTTTAAATCCAGAAATACCTCGTAGTTGACGACGCTATGGTCGCCCTTGTCTTGAGCTTGATGGTGCTGCAGCCAGTTCATCTTGTTCATCATGTTCAAAGATTTTTCACATATTCATCTTTGAACACACTTTATATCTTGTTTTTTGTTCATCATAGTTTTCATGCATGTTCGACTTAAAAGCGTATTTTGATTAAAAAAAAGGTGGTGAAAGAGTCCTTGTTGTTAGTTTTGGGAGGGAATTGTTAAAAGAGTAAGAATTAGATTAAAGTTAAAGTAGATCATTTCTCTCTTTCCCACCCCATATCTCTCCCTCTCCCACCCCATATCTCTCCCTCTCCCAACCCACATCATCTACATTTGGTGTTCATAGATCTAATTAATGCAGCGGATCTAAGATCAACGATCAGGAATCAAGTGTGGTGTGGGGATCCACCAATTAAGCTAGCTTCGGATTTTGGTGTCGTAAGCTTTAGGTGGAATATGACCCCAGCTCAGTCGTCTCTCTCTCCTAAAGCAGCATGTTTAATTGTGCGCTCCATCTTTCCTTTTCTTTGATCAGTAGCTACAAGCTTCTTTTGGAGTCTTGGATGGGATTGTGGTCTTGATCATCGTGGTTACTAAGAGGAGGAGCTAAGATCTACAGCCAAGGCTTTTAGTTTGACTTTTTTTTTGTCTCTCTTTCTAAAATTCTATAATAAAGACTTGATTTCATCATTGAGTGTGAAATGAAGATGGATAATGGGTTTTTGTTTTTGTTTTGTTCGTTACTGTTCAAACTTGCATATATGAGTTCTTGCTATAATGCAAATCTGGGTATATTGTTTTGCTAAATGAGACTCAAATCTAGATCCGAAATTTTAATGGTCGACAAATGGTTGACATTGATATTATTGGTCAGCAAATGACCGACATTCTGCTCAATTAGGCCACTTTAGATGATGATGCAAACACAATAGATATAGATGGTGTTGTAACCGATTCATCTTGTTTATCATATTCAAAAAGAGAAGGCCGAGTGGGTCTGAGGGGGGCTTTTAGATTTGAGTTTTTTGTTCACCATGTTCATCTTCTCTTACTTTTTTACATTTTTTAAAAGCTAAATTTTTAGTTGCTTTTTTAGTTGATATTTGTTGATCACTTTATTGAGAAATTATTGTGTGTGACTATAACACCGCATGACATAATGATATGGTGTTACCAATCCACTATAATACGTGTACAATTATTAATTTTTAAAACCCTAAATCCTAACAACACCCTTAAATTCATACACATATTTATAATCTAAGTGGATTGATAACACAACGTCAATAGGTCACATAGTGTTAGGGTCACATACAATAATTTTCACACTTTGTCGACTTCAAAGGGTATTTTGGTCAAAAAAGTGGTCAATAAGTCATATTGTTAATTTTGGGAGAATATAGTTAAACAAGGAGAAATGGGATAATAGTGGGTTATTTCATAACGTTTCCCTTTTCTTTTTGTGTTTTATTGCATTACATTGGATAAAAGAATGAGTTATTTATAGTAATGCCCCCAAAGTAGCATCATTGTTACTTTACGTTATAAACTTCTTTTTGTTGCACTTTGACACCAAACCTTAGACTTGGCAAAACTTCCCACGACCCGTTAACACGATTTGGAACGACCCGCAAATTTGTAGGTTTGAATTTGAGGTTATTGGGTCATGTCAAAATCGTGTTGACTCGATTAGAACCTGTTAAGATAACAGGTCTTGTCAGTGCCAACTCGCGAAACCCGTTACACCCATTAAAAATAAGGGCATTTATATAATTGTACACACTAAGGATTCCCTAAACTAAATTCTCTAACCTAATTAAGCACTCAGCCCTCCCCATAGTCTATCTCTCTCTCTCTTTCTTTCACAGTCACAAACTCTCAATCGCTATCTCGGTTTCTCACAAACCCAGAAGGCACTTACTAATCTCTCAGCCTCTCACTGATATCTCACTTGAGCTCGGATCAGAGGCTTTGAGGTGTGTCGAAGGTTTGAAATTGGAGGTCACAGACACAGAGAAGAAGAGCTCGGGCTTGAACCATAGCAATTGCAATGTGAGTCGAGTGATCGGAGAACCCAGAATTGATCTCTCGAGTTCGATTATCTCTCTCTCTCTCTCTCTCTCTCGACAAACCCATAATTAGAAGGTAATCTCGAGTCTGATTCTCTCAGTCAATCTCTCTCTCCCTCTATCTCTCTCGTCCGAATCTCTCAACTCTCAAGCTCTTAGCCTCTCACTAATCTCTGGAGTCTCAATTCTCTTTGTCTCGGCCAATCCCTGATCAAGCTCTCAGCAACATCATTTGATTATTTGGGCTATTATTTATTTTGGAACGTATTGAATTTTGGGCTGGAGTATTGTAAGATATAATAGATATATATTAATTATAATTTTGTTTTTAAAAAAATAATTTTGTTAATGGGTAGAACGGGTCATGGCGTGTTCACCCGTTAAGAAACAAGTCGTGTTCATGTTAGGGTTTTTGTTACCCGTAACTTAATGGTGTCAACCCATTAAGCTTAATAGGTCGTGTCGTGTTTGATCCAAACCTGCAAATTACGACCCGTTTGCCAGGTCTACCTAACCTTTAATTTGTGTATCACTTTGCCTTCAATCTGTTACCCCAGTTAACTTTTTCGTCATCCATGCTCACGTGGCTTACAAATGAAAAATTTTGGAAGGCTAGTGTTCTTAGCACAGGTCTGACACAAAAAATTTAGAGGGTTATTTTGGTCTCCCATCATTGAATTTGATTTTTTTCCAACTTGTGTTGACTAAGATATCCCTCTAAAATATGTCATTTAGAATCTATGTTAGCACAAATTAGGAAAGACTAACACACAAATTAAAGTTTGAGGGCAAAGTGAGACTATAAATCACAAATTATTTTCATAATTAGGAAAGAGTCATAGACATTTTATTTTTTTAAGAAATGAGTCCGGCTAATATAGAGACAATACATCCAAGAGTTGGATTTAATATGATTGTAAATCCAACCCTCATATTAGTGGGACTGTTTAGGAAATTGTCAATGATGATTTAAATTTTATTATATTTAGGTCAAACATAATTGCTTAGGAGATTTAAATAAAGGGCTATTTAGATAAAGACCCTTATAATTTATATTTTATAAGACTTAACCCATTGACTACATATTAATAGATTAGGCCCATTATTAAATTGCAGATGCCACATAGGATATTTTTATATCATATATTGTTATATATTTACAACATTTGCCATTCTCACAAAACATTTAATACCCAACAACATTCAATTATAATTCCTATTTTTTAGCATATTATTTAAATCATAATTTTTTGTCAAAGATTTAAATCATCATTATTGTGCATCTACAATTATAATTTCTATTACAAGTAAATTATCTATGAGCAATTCATGTAACTGAAAAACAATATTAAAAAAAGATATGTATTAAGCATTTTATGTAAGTAAATTATATATAAGCATTGGATGTAGGTAAATATATTATATATAAATATTTGATATTGATATATTATGTGCAAGCATTCCATGTAGATAAATTATGGATAGGCATCTAATGTAGGTAAATTACGTATAAGTATTTCATGTATAGGTAAGTTATATATAAGCATTTGATGTAGGTAAATTATATATAAGAACTTAATATATGATAATTATATATGTTTAAGAACTTGATATAAATAATTATGTTTAAGAACTTGATATGTATATAAGAACATATTATGTAGATAAATTATGTATAAGAAATACTTATACGTAATTATGCATATGTAGGTAAATTATGTATAAGCATTTACAAAAAAAAAAAAATGTATAAGCATTTACTTAATCCAGGTAAATTATGTATAAGAAAATAAGCATTTCAAATATATAATAAAAATATATATGGGTCATTTAATTAGAAGCCCAAAATGAAAAAGAAAGTTAAGTCAAACTCCAACCGGCCCAAAACTTAAGCAGAAACTCAAACTGTTTACCGAGTGCTAGGCCAACCCACCGAGCGCTCGGCAAATACATCTGCAAGCTAAAACATGCATTTACAAACTAAAACATGTCATCCGCAAGCTAAAAAGATGCATCTACATCCTAAAAATATGCAGATGCAAGCTATCGCGCTCTCGGAAAACTACCAAGCGCTCGGTAGTGCATTTTTTCATCCCGCCAGCGTGTACATGGCACATTAGGTTGTGACAAGACCGTTCACAGATTCCACCCTGGAACCCAGAGTGACCTTGTAGAGGCGTGTTCTACTTAGACAAAGAGTCATGGCCTATCCTAAATGAAAACTTACGTGACAAGTTATCAGGAATCCTAATTGGACAAGTACTAGGAGACTCTCGGCCATAATCAATATAAATAGGGCACGCTAGCACTCATGTCAGATATATAACTCTAGCTCTCTAGAATACTCTAAAAGAAGGTGTGATTATTGACTTGAGTTTCAGAGGGTCCTTGACTAGTACTACACCGGTGTCCCCTTACGCTTAGTGTTCTCTATTTTAGTGTGCAAGGTAGAAGGAGAGTGACGTGGTAATTGACGTAGGCCTTAACGTGGAGGTTAGAGGCTAGGTTGACCGCCGCGTGACGAATTTTACACATCAACATACCAAAACAAGCTCTATAGGACAAATTCCATACATGGTTTGAGAAAGTTAAGCACATTTTAGTTTTGATGGGCTTCTCCTACCTTATTGAAAGGTGCCCATTTTGAATCAAAGCCCAAGATGCTTATAGTGAGGAAATGTGAGCTTGTTGTCGTCTAGAGACGATGATTGGAAAGCTAGAAGTGTTGTGACTGACTCCATGGTTGACTTTGTCAAGATCATCATTGATGAATATGATGATTGTCTAGTTACAATACTCAAGGAAGAAATGTGAGGTCTTTGTGAGCCAGAATTGAGGATAATACTTTCCAAGAAGGTCTTTGACCTATAAATGGAAGAAGATATGTCCGTTTTTAAACAATAGAATGATCATGAAAGACATTGTCCTTAGAATCAGATTGAATAACTCCTACAAAAAGGATAGTGCCTATCTTGTTAACACGTTTTTCTTGTCCCTTTCTGAGTTTTTGCATCCTTCGTCCAAGATCGTTATGGGAATGTTAAGAGTACATCCATTGACAATGTAAACATGGACGTAATTGAGAATGAGAGATGCATTAAAAGTACTACACTTGTGGCCATTGAAAACAAGGGAAACAAAAAGTGTAAGGCGTATGAGCATTGTGGCAAAGGTGGTCACAAAGACATAGATTGCATTCTGTCTCGCAAACGCCAAAGGAAGATTAAGGTACGCACACTATTCCCTAAGTCTAATGTTATAAGAATTGAAAATTTCTGAATCTTATTTCAATTTGTACTAAAATTGCCCCAAGGCATCGAGATTAGATTGCAGGTTGACATTGTTAGATGTATGCCTTGAAAGTCAATTAGTTTTGGATTTCATAAATTAATTAAGTTAAAGGGAGCACTTGAAAATCAAATGATATCTTAGCTAGAGAGTTTATGCTCATTGCAAAGTAAGAATGACACTTGAAAGGCAGATGAGTTTTAAACTGAGCTTGCCTATCCAGCTTGGTTACTAATTAATTTACCTCTCTTTGTTAATATTTGTGTTCACTTCTCAATGTCTAAAGCTATAGGTTTTTGAGTGTTATAAAGTTATAATATATTGTGATTTCATATTAATATATTTATCTCAATATCTTATTATGCAAAAGTTGAATTAAGGGTCGGCAATGCCCGGCCCAAATTTTTTGGGTTCGGGTCGAGCTCGGGCTTGAATTATAGAAGCCCAATAGGGCTATCGGGCCGGGCTTGGGCTTTAATACACAAGCCCAAGGCCTGCCCATCGGGCTTTGGCTTGCGGGCTTGGAGGGCCGGGCCGGGCTAGGCTCGAACGGGCGGCCCAAAATAGGCCCAAAGCCTATTTAGACACATATATATCTTCAAAAAAAAATATAGGATTTTGGCTATGTTGTGATTTGAACATAAAACCTCACATAACAAGTTTGAACTCTCAACCAACTGAGTTGACTAGTTTATTTGTCAAGTTTGTAAATCATAACATATTTAATAGCTCTTTCGTTTGTTTACTTCAATAAATTATTAATATTCTTATTAAGTTATTATATAATACTATTATTTTAGTAATAGTGTAATACCATAAATAATAAACTTTTAAAATTATATACAACATTATAACTATAATAAGACATAAATGTACCTATGTTTTATTATATATTTTATTACATATTTTTATAAACAAACGATGCAATTGTGTTGTCAACGATCCGAACCGTTCAAATTTTAGTTCCTCACTCAAAGATAATTCGTGTAAAAAATTAGCTCAATCGGAGATGTAAAAGTGACATAATGGTGGTCGAATTAATGAACGATCGTGGTTTTTCTAATGATGATCGAATGGGTAGATGAATTTCGATTTAGCCGATTTTTTGTACGGATGATCTTTGACTATGAACATAGAAAATGAACGGGTCAGATTGTTGAAATCACGTTGTGGTCTTTATAATTATGGAAACAACAAGGTTTCAACGGGAAATTTATTAGAATTATACTCTTCAAGTGTATTTATATGTAGAAGCTCACATATCGATCGTGTTTTCAACGATCCGAACCATTCAAGTTTTAGTTCCCCACTCAAAGAGAATTCTTGCAAAAAATTAGCTTAATCGGAGATGTAAAAGTGACGTAACGGTGGTCGAATTAATGAACGATCGTGGTTTTTCTAATAATAATCGAATGGGTAGATGAATTCCGATTTAACCGATTTTTTGTACGAACGATCTTTGACTATGAAAATAGAAAATGAACGGTTCAGATCGTTGAATTAATGAATAGACGATCGTGGTTTAATAACTTTAATTATAGTTGTATCAAACTGTTTGGGTTGTTGCTCCGGATGTTGTTCCCCCGGTGTGAAACCAGCTGGTTCCGTAGTTTTAGAATTCTGCTGATCCCAAGTATTCCATCTCCATCATTGCATATGGGAATATAGAAAGTAAAGAGGAAAAGGCATGACCAGAAGAATTGTGTGAAATAAGTGAATTCTTGATTGAGAAAAAATGATTCCCTTCAGAAAAAAAGTTGTTCTTACCTTCCTGTACTAGTAGTGAAGAACTATAGAGAGCTGTGGTTGGTTGTTGACCAACGGAAAGCATGGGAGAAAGAAATTAATTACCAATCACCATCCGGGTAAATTCTTCGGGAGACTAGCCCGAACCGCATTGAAGTCGTGCACAACTAGGCTAGAGTCTTTTCCTAACTAAGGATTCAATCCAGTCCCAAGCGTATCTGGGGCTATCCTGTTTACCGGATCCTTAGAGGTCTACTCGTCCGGCGGCGGTACCTCACATTTTAGACAAAGGGCGGCACCTCGGTTTGATGAGTGCCACCTTCAAAATAATAAGCCGGCGGCCTACCCGCTTTCCTTTCGGTCAGCTGCCCCTCAACCACTTCAGGGGACTTTCAGTCCATAAACTAAGATTGCTCGGGGAAGGGAGAAAAAAAAGAGGGGATTAATCGTCATCCGTCGGATTTGAAAACGTCGGTGCCAAAGAAGAATGAGAAGAAGCCCGAAAAAAAAGCAAAAATGAACATAACCTCCGATACGATGAACGGAATAAAACCATATCGAAGTCCTAATTGTACAACTTTGGTATGATGTCCTTCCAACGTGGATTCACCTAGAACATCGCGCCACCATACGAACATGGTATATAGGATAAATATGAGGCCCAAACTTAGAGGTGTTGCACCCCCTTGAAATGGGTGCATGTATATCACACCTTCTACGGTGGTTGCCAAAGCTCTGAGTGATCCCGAAATAGGCCATGGACTTGGATCTACCAAATGATAAGAATGCCTTTGAGATTCAATCATAAACCACTTTGCCTTGGTTGTATGTAAACCCCCCCCCCCCCCCCCACTAAAGTGGTAATGAAGGGCTTCTAATTTTATTTCTATCTGACAGGATAAACAAATAGGAAGGGATGGTTCTTTCATTGCATTGATAGAACTTCTCAATAAAGGCAAAAGTGCCCTATATCTATCCAAGAAGATCTCATATGCAAGAAAATTGGTCATCCTCTGGTATCCCTGAAAAAGAATATCCATTCAAATATTTTGGGGTTCCCATTATCAAAGGTAGACTCAAGACTATTTTCTTCTTTGAAATGGTTTCTAAGGTGCGCAAAAAGGTAGAGGGCTGGCAAGGTAAATTGTTAGCGGGAAGGACTGTTATGTATATACACATACACATATACATTTATGTTTTATTATACTTGTAATGTTGTATATAATTTTAAAAGTTTATTACTTTATTATTTATGGTATTACATAGTTTACACTATTACTATTTACAAACATAATAGTATTATATAATAACTTAATAAGTATATTAATAATTTATTAGAGTAAACAAACGAAAAACCTATTAAATATGTTATAATTCCCAAATTGGGCTTTGGGCGGGCCTAAACGGGTCGGGCTTCGAGTGGCCCATGGGCTTCAAGGGGATGGCCTAAGCCCAACCCAAGAAACTTTCGGGCCGGCCTGGCCCGGCCTAAATTTCTAGCCAAATCGGGCTTCGGGCCTAATGGGCCGGGCGGGCTTCGGGCCTTGGGCTTTTTGGTGAGGCCTAAGTTGAATGCAATGCAATGAGGCATTTTAGAAACTTAATCAAAAGAAGTATGATGTTGTCCTATTATGCGCTTATTGTAGTGCATGGATTTTGATTGTATACCTTTTTTCTCCGTAATGAACTATATTTAGTGTAATGAAATTTTATTTTCATGAATTTCACTTTTTTTTTTTTGTTAAGAAGTGTGACTTGGTTTGATATTGTTGTTGGTAATGATTTCTGAAGTGAAAAGGTATGAAAAAGAATATATAAATCATGAATTTAATTTTTTTTAAATAAAATCATAAAGACGGCGTGCATTGCATGCCCTAAAAACCACCAAGAATACCTTTTACAGTGTGCAATGTTTGTCATAAAAGGCTATTTACAACGTTCATTTACTTTATTTACGGCATGCACTGAGTGTCGTAATTGATAATGACCTTTTACGGTGTGCCGTAAATTGCTAGTTTTGTCGTAAATGGATTACATCCTGGACACAAGTAATTCGATATCAGCATTCGTATGATAGTTTCCCGTGGGTACCTGATTTGGTGTGAGTTGTTATTACTGAGCATATATAGATTTATTTAAGTTTCATTAAATATTGTGCATTTGTAATTTATTTAAATTCTATGGAACCTTGAGCATACTTGATTTAATCTAAATTTTACTCCAACTTATTGGCATCACATTCGATCGTTTTCAAAAGTTTGCGAAAGGGTTTTAAAACTGAGGGTTTTCAAAACTATAGGATATAGATTTGAGATTAATGGTTTACCTAGAAATGGTTTTAAGAAAAAAAAAATAGTTTTAAATTTTATTGTGAGATCTCTTTTCATGTTTTCTCAATTTTGTTTTTAATGTTCCCTCCATGTTTGTAGCCATTGTTGAGGTCGGCCCATACACGTCAAGGCATCCTTCCCACCTCTACCTCACAAACATTGTAGGCGAAATGTCCTCTTTTATTATTTCTGTTCATATTTTGATGTAAACTCTATTGCTCTGATAACCTATGCTAGGGTAAACTTGATTTGTTGTAATATTGTTGTATTAACGGGTCTGGGACCCTTTGGATTGTGGTTGGGGTGGTTGTTGATAAAATGAAGTGTTTCTTCATGTTTTATAGGTAGGGATAGTCAAATTTTTAAGGGAGATTCTGCCAAAATTTCGATAAAATTTTCCCTTTGATTGACTTCCTTATTTTAAACCCAAGGGTAGTTCAAGTTAATGGGCCCGATGTCTATATGATTTTGGACCCCACAGGGCCATCTCGGGGTCCAGGGTGGAATCTGGGGTCGGTCTTATCATTTAGTCTTTACTTTTTCAAATACTGAAAACAATCACCCAAAGTTCTATCTATTTTACCCCCACTGGATTAGTAATGCAAGAAAAAAAAATTAAACATATGCTTATATTAACTTAGGAATCAAAGAAAATTATTCTTTTTGTAAATAAAAATTTCAAACACTAATATTTCATGAGAAGGACTTGCCTATCCCCATTATTGGGGATGCGGCATCACCTTTCTCTCACTCTCACTCACTCACTCACTCAATCTCTCTCTCTCTCTCTATGTGATGCCATATCCCCAATAACAGGGATATGCAAGTCATTTTCATAGTTCATATATAAAGCATGAAAATAACTTGCCTATGCCCGTGATAGGGATTAGCTGGTGTCACGGGAGAGAGAGAGAAAAAAAAAGAGAAGAAGAAGATGAGAGAGAGAGAAAAGAAAGAGCCATAAGAAGTTTTGGGGATGCCACATCTCCCTATCCCAGTGATAGGGAAGTTTCTCATAAAGCATATACACATATATCATTGCATAAACATAGGCTGCATATATTTACATTAACAACTTCAAGTTTGACCACTTGGTACATGAGTCATTTTACATAAGGGTGGCATTCGATCGGCTACCGAACCAAGAACTTCTAACCGAAAACTGCCCGAGGCCAGTCGGAATACCAACCTGCCAACCGCATTCGATCTGACGGTTGTCAATTTTCGATACAGTCGGAGGCGGTCGGTAAGCTTCAGAGGTGGTTAGAGTCGGAATAGAGAAAAGAGAGAGATGCATCGATGAGAAAGAAAGGTTTTAGAAAGATGACTGATGAGAGAGATGCATGGATGAGACTTGAGAGAGAGATGCAAATTGTAGATAGAGAAGAAGAAGATGATGCAACTCACCCAGTCGCCGTCGCACCCAATCACCCAGTCGCCGGTCTGAAGAATAAAAGAAGAAGAAGAAGCAACAACTAGAGAAGGAGAAGAAAAGCAGTAAGAGAAGAAGAAGAAGAAGAAGAAGAAGAAGAAGATGATGAAGCATGTCAATTGGTATCGGTGTGCCGAAGGTTTGAGATTTCCCAACCGCCATTGCCACTGACATGGGTCGGATTGGTAGAGAACCGCCTACTTCAGTGGGAAATCCGACGGTTTGGAAGATTCCGGCTTGTTTCTCGGTCGGCTTCTCGGTTGGTGCCTATTTTTCAGATCATTTTCCCACCCCTAATTTTATATCTAGTCACAAGCCAAAAAGTGCAAAATCATGTTACTACACAGCTTGTACGTTCAACTAGATATACAAAAGATTCAAAAAAGCTTTCAAGGTCTTCACATCAATCCATCCCATTGGTTGCATGTGATGGATTTTTAAGAATAATGCACAATTCATTTAACATTTTTTGTGAAATGGGATTTTGCAATTATAAAAGTAACACATGGACTTTGAGAGAATTTTAATCCTCTATATCCGAAAATACTAGGGACATGTGTTAGAGATACACTCTACATGTCTCTACTACTTGGCATAAAATGCCATTTAATTGGTCACTTATCCAAAGAGATTTTCGAAACCAACTTTTAAGTATCATAAAGGTGGTGTCGGGGAAAGATCATGGCTTTCGCGCGATCCTTCTGGGATGCGATATTGTCCTCTTTAATAGTATGTTCGAGATTATCAAAAGCTAAATGCATCTCAGCATCGAGAACTCATGAAAAATAATTCTTTCCAATAATATATAATTCCACGAACTCACGCTTTATTAAGTTTGACATTCTTAGAACATGAGAAGAGCACTTGGGTCGTTCTGATAAACGTATTTGATATATTAAGTATAAAACTAGAGAGAGAGAGAGAGAGAATTTAGACAATATAAAGCTTGAGTAAGCTATCTTTATTTCAATAATGAGTAGGCAAAGTAAACTTGGTGGTGGTGTACATTTACCTTGTTTACATTAGTAAATAAAGACTTTGGTAAAAAGATACTTGTACATAGTAAAGACAAAGTAAATTGGTGGTGGTGTACATTTATTTTGTTTATATTAATAAGTAAAAGTCATGGTAAAGACACTTGTATATAGTAAAGACACTATACATTAAACCTGATAAATTAAATGGTGGACAGCCACCTCTCTAGCTATGGGGAGCCACCTCACGATTGTTTAAAACACATCACACATTCACACCTACTCTATTTTTGGCATTGATTTCTTTTTTTTGGTCACAATTTTTGGCATTGATATCTAAGTTGGTCCCAACTCTCAAGTCCCATCTTTTCAAGGACTATTTCGATTTTTGACATTATCTTTGGCGAGTAGGATTTCACATTTTTGGTAGCCAGTAGGGGTAGGCTTGTAGCGAGCATCGGTATTCGAAAAGTTGAAAACACAGGCTCCTAATCCTAGAGCGCGCAAGCTGCCTAGCAGTAGCAGACAGACGTAGACCCAACGACACCTTCACACACACACACACACACACAGGAATCTCGGATTTTCTATTTCCAATTTTGTCCCTATTCCCAAAACAACAAATATTATTTTACTCTTCGCGCTCTGTAGCGTTGGCCACCGCTACAGTTCGCCTGGGGCGCACTCTGTTGTCCGTTTTTGTCCTCCTCCGGCTATCCTACGCACACGTGACACGCCACGTACCCTCTTTTACTGACAAGCCAAGTCTCTTTTACAGTAGGAGCAAGACTGAAGAGACTGCGAACAAAGCAAAAGGCTTTTGAGTAGAATGGCAGAAGGAGGAGCCTTCTCGAGCTGCTCCATGTTTTCGATCTCTAGGGGTTCGCAACAAACGACGTGTCGTATGTACGGGTCTCTTTCCTTCGGCGCTTTTCATGTTCGTCTCTATTCAATCTTCAGTCTCATCAGGTTTAGCTGCTTTCCTTGGTCCATTGCGTGCTGCAGACATGTAGAAAAAGAGATACAGTTTTAGCGTGCGTCGTTGTTTTGCGGTGAAAGGTTGCTTTCGTAGCTCTGCAATTTTTATTTTTGCAGAGGCTTGTTGTTGTTTGTTCTTTACTCGCTTATTAAGCAGTCCCAGTCCAATTATTGTACGGAGTTCTATTTCTGGGTTTTTTTTTTTTCTCAAGTGTTTTGGGTCTTTGATATTTGCTCTAGTGTATGGTATTTTGGGAAGGAGAAATGGGGTTGAGCTTTTCGGTGAAATGGGGTTTTAAGAAAATTGGTTCATTGTCTTGCATTTTTTAAATGGGGAACTGGGTTTTGTAGATTTCATGGAGGTTTGAGTTTTTGGCTTCACAAGCTCTCAACTTTTGTTGGAGGTGGAGTTTTCGGTTTGGAAGTAAGGTTTTGAGGTTTTCTTTAGTGGAGGAGAAGAAAAATGAATGATAGTACAGGGAAAACGGCATCGAGTTTGGCCATAACAGAGAAGCGGACGCATAAGCCTGGTGGTTGTGTTAGCATTTTCATCCAGCTCTTCGATTGGAACCGCAGGTTCGCCAAGAAGAAGCTCTTCTCCAGGAAATTGCTTCCTCCATGTGAGTATTTTTCCTATCATATAAAGCTGCATTGCTCTTCTTTATAAGCTCATCTTACTTCCTATCTGATAAAAAAAATGTTTGATGATATTTTTGTGTTATTATGATGTATCAGCTCGTGCAAAACAAGTTGCAAAGAAGTTTAAAGATGAGAAGATGCCCCATTCCAAGCTTCATTTAGTATACATCATATTTTACCTTTTTGATTTGGATTCTTGCTTTTCATGTACTTTTCTTGGTGGGTTTGATTATTTTAACTCCCTTTTTTTTTTGGCATGCTGGGTGTTCTTGAATCATAGATTGCTGATGAAAATAGTGGGGGGTTCCCAAATGTGAAGAAAAATACGAATCGTAGCGTTGTTGAGCATAAGCATGAACTGCGAGCTCCGAGTTTGGTTGCTAGGCTAATGGGTCTTGAAACCATGCCTGCTGCACGTGAGAAGCCCAATAAAGCTTCATTTACGGATGCTTGTGATAGTGGAGAGAAGAAATTTGTGAATAACGATAGTGATTGTGATAGAGAAGAGATGAATTGGGACAAAGGAAATGCAAAGCTTGAATCAAGGCCTCAGAAGCTTCAGAAAATGGGGCCTTATGAGAAAAGGGCAGTGACTCGGTTTGGAGCCGAGACACTTCAAATTAAGAGTGTTCTGTCACGGTCCAGAAAGCATCATCATCACCCAAAGCTTGCTACTCCAGTGAAGAGTCCGAGGATTCCTTCTGGGAAAAATGCTTCTCGAACCTCTCGGTTGATTGATGCTGCTACTAAAATTTTGGAACCTGGGCTGCAGTCTACAAATAGAGCAAAATGCACTCTCACTTACCCAAGTTCTTTTCATTATCCTCGTATCGATGAGGTTGTGGCAGAAGGAACAGTGGTTCAATCACCAGAAATATCTAAACAAACAGGTTACAATGCTGGTGCTACTAATTCTCTGATGGGCCATACTTCTTGCAGAAATTGCGGTAATTTGGTAGATGTTGTGGACTTGAGGTCAAAAGTGGAGGAACAACAATCTGTTTTTCCATCTTTGGCTTCAAATATTGTCAATGCCTCTTCACCGGTAGCAGAACAAGGTAAGCCCAAGTCATCTGTATCCTCCTTTGGGCAAGAAGAAGATGCAACTTTTCAGGGAACCCAGGAACAACCCCTACCAGTTTCTGGTCAAAAGGGCGTACGATCCCTTGGTGAACCTTTTACAGAAAGAAAGTCTTTGCCTCTTGAAGGTCAAGCTTCATGGCAGTTGTCTCCGGGTCAACCATGCAAGCCTCAGAATGAAGAATCATCTTCTTTCACCTTAAAGCACATGTCTCAGATGCAGCAACAAATGTCACTAGGAAGGGAAAGAATGCCACCCAGATCGAAACTAAATAATCATGATAGCAGAAGAGCCTCATCAGCTGCAAATGCTGTTAGAGGGAACAAAGACTTTGTTGCCTTGAACCGAAGTCTGAGTGGTCGCACCCAACCAAGGGTGCCTACCAAAATGAACGAGTCTAAGTTTGACACAGAGAGGAAAACCCTTAATGGGAAAGATGATTACCCACCACAGTTAAGAACTTCAATGCGTAAGAGGAGGATGATCAATGCTAGTGGCCAAGTTGAAGGTAGAGGTTTTGTTAGTTCAACTGCCACAAGGCCGAGGAATGTTCAGTTTGATTCGCCATCAGGAAAAGGAGTAGAAAATGGTGCTCACTTGATGAACAACACTTGTGCTAAAAGTAAATTATATGCTCAGAGAGAAGGTAACAGAGCTTATGGAAATAAGGACACTGATGTTATTTCATTCACATTTAAATCTCCTATAAGGAACAAGACTGCAATCTCCTCAGATATGGAGGGTGCAACCATGGACAATGACACAAAGACACCTTTCCAAAAACCATTGCCACTGAGTGGAGATGCTATTGGTGCCTTTCTGGAGCAAAAATTAAGGGAGCTAGCTTGTCAAGAAGATGATGACTTGGCAACAAGTGCTTCATCCAAGAGATCCACTGCTATGATTCTTCAAGAGTTAATATCTGCCTTGACTGCGGACCGTTCCATTTCTCATGATGGTGACATGGCCGATAAAGATATAAAATCACCAGTAAGTTCCTTTTTTCTATGGATACATTGTTCTATTTCTCATGATGGTGACATTGCCAATACAGATATAAAATCACCCGTAAGTTTTTATTGATACATTGCTCAAAATCCTAACTGTTGAGCAATTTACACCCCCTCCTTTTTTGGTGGGCTTTTGGGGGCTGATGTCACTTTGCCTTACTCCTCACTAATTGTACTACAATGTTGTTTCCAATTGTTGTATATTAGGAGCCATTTGTGTTAAAAAAAAAAAAAAAATTACAAACAGCACACTTGGATCTCAGCTTGCTTGTCTATTCAAAAATCATTTGTTGGAACTTTAGACTGTATTTGACTATTTTGAGAGAACAGTGTTTCTGAATTTTGGGTATTTTCTGACAAAATGAAGTCTGAGAACTTTGAAGAGCAATTTTATGATCATAGTTTTAGATTTCACTATTTTTCCTATTTGAAACCTTTTTTGTTGGCTTATTGTGTGTCATTATTCTTATTATGATTAAAATCAAGTATTACTTGTAAGTGTCTAATATGAAGGCTTTTAGGAATTTCGTTTTAGATGTATGATTGGAGTTCTCAAAATGGAAAATGTAGTACTGGGTTAGTTATACAACTGCCATCCGCAATGCCAATACATCCAAGATCTCCCATTAAATGTTGTAGATATTGATGGAAGATAATTGGGCATTTTTCAAGTTGGATAACTATTATAAAGGTTTAGTCATATTAGGTTGCATCACTGTGAATCCTGATCATGTTTTATATAGTTGGAGATTTCATTTCTATATATATTGTGGATACAAACAGAAAAGTTCTGGAACTAGGATGGCTAAATAAAATGGAAACATCATTGTTGCCGGTTGGATTCATTAGACCTGCTGGAACTTTCTGAGTACTTGCATAGGATGACTGTTCCACCAAGCTAGTTTAGGTTTTGACACCTTGTCAGAAATATGAAGCAGAATGGCAACTCTTTCTTAATCATTATAATGATCTTGACCATGTATTTTGTTTATCCATTCTCATGTCCTTTAGCACCTTTGTGAGTGCTTACCCAGTCTTTTAACAGTAATTACTGTGACATCTACTTGGTATGGAGATTGCACCTGCATTGTGAACCATGCTACTTGTAATTTAGATGATGACAGGATTGAAGAGGAATTCAAGTATTGAGAACATATGATATTGCATTAAGATCAGGTTCCCAATTTGGAAAGTTAATTCATTAAGGCATTCTGGATGGACTATTGATTCAGTTTTCTTACGCTTTTCTTAATAATATCAACAAAAAATTCATATTGCATTGACCAACTAGGTGCAGATCCTTGGTTGTATTTTGTAAAGTGACTCTCGGTTGTCAGTGACTGCCTGTAAGAAAGATTATCAACTCTTCAGGAATTACATTTTCGGGCTGGTTGTTAGTACATTTGCTTCCTTTTCTTGTGTTTCTTAGTGAAAAATTATATGGAGGAGCATTCCTCTTGTGATGTAGAACCAATAGGGAGAAATATTCGAGGGAGAGAAAGTGAGGAAGAAAGAGAAGAGAGGGCAAGGAAGCAGAACAAGAGGGGTAGCTAGGGTTTTAACATTTCATACATTCAAGTTTGTCCCCAAAAGAGTCACATCGTAACCATTTTATCCCTTCAATCCAAAATCTACTCAAAATTAAAATCCCATAAAATCCTCAATTGATCATTTTGCATGGATAAGGATACAAGATATGTGGTATGGTATGACACGACGATAGTACAATTGTACAAAGCTCCAAAATTAGGATATGCATACAACTAGGATACAACAATATACGGAATATTCTCTAGAGCGATCAATCTGCACTGTCGATATCATGGTTGATTGATACACAAAGGATGCTTCCTGATAAGATTGTGTATTTCAAGGTGTAGGTTTAGAGCTTAAATTTTAGGTCACAATACCCGAGAGCTAAAACCTAGAATCTAAGTGATGAACAAGTGAGGAGTTACTATTGTATTATCTTATCATTTTCCATAAAGTTAGAGTGAGAAGGATGAGGTAGAGACTTCTCTGAGTATTGTGCTAAAATATAATTTGCTAGCTGATTGAAGGAAGGTTTGAATCCTTTATGGAAAAAGGAAAGAAAGTGAACTTGTTTTGAGGTGAGATGTTACGGGTGAAACTGATTGATGCAAAAATGAGGGAAAAATTATTGTGAAATGTTCCTCATGCAAAGTGGCCTTTTGATAGAGGTTAATGGCCTATGGGACTCCAAACCCGGGTTGGGGTTTGAGGCTCTACACCTGTGTCATAATCATTAATACTGTTCTTGTTGACAAAATTGTGAAGGTGAAGTCCTTAAAATGCGTCTTTAATATGTTATTTGCTCCAGTCCCAAAACAAAAAAAAAAACTGTTATGTGATTCACCTCAAGTTTTACTGCTTAATGTTTCTGCTGAAATATCTTCAGTTGTTAAAGCTTAGTTGCATTTCCATGCAAGATAGTTCTTTATGTTTCTTTTTTTACCCATCATTAAGTTCTCTTGGCAATTAGGATTGTTAGTCTCTCTGTTAATGTGCTTGCGTTGTGGCTAACTTGCACGTATTATTATTTTCTAGAGATTTGTTTCACAGTTGACAAAAAGGGTGCTCTGGCAAACATCTTTACTGACTCCTTTGGTTTCTGTGTTACTCCTTAGGTTGAAGGAAAGAAAGATAGGTCAGTTGGAATCTCTCAGGATGGTCGTCATCTGAGCCCTGGGTCTGTTTTTGAAGCTTCATTCTCTTCTAGTAGTCTGGATGATAGCTCAGGTAGAGTACTTGAATAATAGTAGAGATTGCAAAGACAAAAACAAATGCATAATTACCTTTGCTAAAATCTGCTACATCATTTTTTGCTGTCTAGACATCCTTTGAACCTTCTAAATGTGATTTTTATGTTTTGTTAATTTTCATTTGTCTTGCTTCCATACAGGGCATAGGTCATTCTACCCTAGCTCTATGGATTACTCCGATGATCATTTGCAACCACTGGGACACGACGTTGATTGCATAGACTCTGCCACTTCAGTGGACATAAAGAAGACTGGTAGTGAGATGATGACTGCTCTTGTCAATAATGTATCTAGGTTATTACATGGAATTGATGCTGCTGGCGGAAGATTCAGGAGCAAACTCACCTATGCCAATGAAGTCATCGTGAATGCTGAACTATTGTTTGGAGATGTGACTCTCCATAACATAGATGGTATTGAAGGTCTTGTCATCAGTCCCTTTCTTCTTGATCTGGAAACTATTGCCAGCAGCATCTTGAAAAATTGCAATGTGTTTAGTGGTTTGGAGGACACCAAAGAGGGGAGTCAACTTAGTGAATTACTTTTCGACTGTGTTATAGAGTATTTGGACTCAAAGTATGGCCGATACTCTAACTCCGGATTCAGATTTTGGCAAAAATTGCCTTTGTCCATGAATCTTAAGTTGATTCGAGAGGTTGAAGAGGAAATTAAAAAGTGGACACATTTGGCTGGAATGATTCCTGATGAGATAATTGAATGGGATATGAGCCATTCGCTGGGGACATGGACAGATTTAGATATTGAAGCTTTTGAGGCCGGTTCTGAGATTGATGGGGATATTCTTCAAAGTTTGGTTAATGAAGTTATGATAGACCTCTGCGAGAGCAGGTTGGGTTCCTTTTGAATTTCATGGAAACCCTGGCCTTAGTTTTTGGTTATCAGCCATGCGAAAATGTGAGATGCAATATGCTGTCTTTTAAACCGAGCAAGACGGTATTCTTTTGTACAAATCAATGGAAGGTTTAGTTTAATGTATTGGATTTTGTAGATGAGCTTTGTGTTTATTGTATGCAAACGTTTTTTTTTCAAGTAATCTTTAATTCAACTGAAGTATTGAAAGATGAAAATAAAGGGGTAGGGATGATGGGAGTACAATTGGGTTTGAGAATGTAAACTTTTCTCAAACGTGCACCACCCAAAAGGGAAAAAAAATGACATTTGCTAAATGTATGAAAATTCTGAGAGAACTTGGAGCAGGCTAAATACATGTCAACAATTCCCAAGTACATGTCAATATTATTGAACTCCATACTAGATCTGAACTCCATCAAAGGGGAGTGGAAATTCATCACTTGATGAGCAGATTACACTAAAAAATCATCATAACTCAAATACTAGATACATCATACATCCAAAGCTTTACAACCCATCAGAATCAATAAAAGAATAAGTGGAGTGGTAATTAAACCCTCAGGCAAGAAATGAAGAAAACAACCCAAAAAAACCCTCATAGAAAGCCAAACAATTTAGTAAAGATATAAGAGCAAATTCAGAGATTGGCCACCACCACAACCACACTCTCAAAATTGCCTGTACCCCAAAACAGTCTTGGGCAGCACTCTACCACCATTCCTCCCAGTCCTGCTTTCACCACTAATAGCATTAGCAGCAGCCAAAGACAACCCCTTCAACTCCTCAACACTCGCATAGCTCTTTCTCGCCATCAAACCCCCGCCGCCATAGCTCCTCTTCTCCCCTGCACTCGCCGACTTGCTCCCTCTCGAATTCGACAAAACCCCATTTGCCTTCGACCCTGTCTTCTCCGGCGGAGTCATCTCCAGCAGCGAAGGAAGCCTTGTTGGTGGCGGCTTTCGATTCTCTTTCCGCAGCGCCGCAGAGAAATCTGGCACCGACTGAGCAAGAACAGAGGTCGACCCTTTTCGCCCGCTGCTCAAACTAGTCTGAAACTTGACCTGTTTCTTCAATTGGGTCGGTTTCAGTTCCAGCTCTTCGGGTTCTTCTGGTCTCAGATACCTCATTCGCAGCTTCGATTCTCTGAGCTCCGCGTACGCTTTGTATCTGGGGCCTCTCTCCATGATGTAGCTCTCTGTGGTGAGCCTCAGAGGGACTGGTTGGTCTGAGTTTGGGTTCTGGGAGAGGACGAGAGAGATGGGGTCAAGGGCGCGGAAGAGAGATTGAAGATCAGGGTTTGGTTGATGGGTTTGTAGCAGAGAGCCGTTAGTCTCTGCCATTGTTGATGGTTTTGAGGTTTTTGGTTTGATTTAATAATGGCTTTTGTAGTTTCTTCTTGGGGTTTACTGCACTTTGTAATTAAAGAGTTTAAATTGCAACGGTCTAAAATTAGAGAGAGAGCTCTTTTGATCTTTTGGTCTTTTACTCTTTTTCTTGCTTCCAACGTTCCGATTTTAGGTGGGTCCCTTTTAGAAATTAAAAAAGGATTTAAATCACTTTGGATCCCATATCAACGGTCGGATTTTACTGAAATTTTCATGATGGTTTTTGAGAGCCTTGGATCTGACTTTTTAGGATTTTTTTCTTTTTCATTTTCTTTAGACTTTTTAGGATCTTCTGAGTTCTGACAAAAAAAAAAACTTTTTGTAAATTAGGATCTTATTGGAAGGTGCCAGACTGCCAGTAGGGTTCCTTAAACCAGTCTCTCTTTGAGATGACTTTTTTATTTTTTGGTTCAGGCCAAAGCAAAAATTAAAGAGGAAAGGACATTTTTGTTGTGAATTGACATTGTTGATATATATATTTTTTTGTGGATAGGACAATGTTGATTGTTGAACAAAGGCGGCCATTTGAAAGCTTTCCAGTTTCCACTTGGAGGAGGTCTGCCTCCATGTGACCAAATTGTAAGGAATGTGTCATAAAACATTAACCCCAAATATAAGTTTATAAGATAATACTTTCAATTATTTTATAAAGATAGAAAGCTACATAAACCCATAATGATTTCGGCAAAATTGATATTCCTACGGTAGATGAACTTGTAATGGGACCTATTGCAAATGGAAGTTTTAGTATTAATTTAAACGAGTCACTTGGCCATAGAATGAAACTCTACCTGCCCATTCTCGATCTACTATGTTGGGCAAGCTATAGAAATCAAGTGTCATGCCCCGAATAAAAAATTTTATTGCTTAATGTTCGACAAAGATTACAAATTTACAATCGGGGATCAATATTATATTGAACTTGACTCTTACTACCCTGTTTTCAGAACAACAAATAACAATAAATTGAACTAGACTCTTCTGACCGAAAGAAAAACAATGCAAAAATCAAATAAATAAACAAAAAGAAAAGTTAAAAACCTAAGGAATTGAAAGAGGTGATGAATTAGGAATATGAGATCAGGGAGAAGAAATTCAAAGAGAAAAATGGGCAAGATGAATTAGGGCCATTAAATTTTGGAGGGATAAGATGATCTTTTAATAAAAATAATTTTAATTTGATATAATGATGTGTATAACAATATTCATTAAAAAATAAAATAGTGATGTATACTATTTAATTTCGCCACATTAGATTAAAACACATTTTAAGTACAAAATATGAGGTTCAAATCTTTTCCCATTATGAATACAGTAGTGCTAAATATACCACATTTTTATACCATAATTTCATACCACCTTATGTGGCAACTTACATGGCATTCATACATTGGATACTAAAAAATAAAAAGAAAAACTCAAAAAAAAAAAGAAAAATTATGTCCAATAAAGTAATGACACGTGAGATGGTATAAAAATGTGGTATAAGAAATGTGGTAAGTATAGCATTATTCTTATGAATATTGTTCTATAAAGCTAAAAGTACTTTGAGTTTCAAATAATTAGTAACAATTTTTACAGTAAAAAAGGTATATTCCATGCATACTCCACCAAAAGAAAAGAAAAGTCTTGAAGATACTTAAAGTGCATGTGCGTCAAGAGGCTAGCATTACAAGAGCTACGAGGACGTAATTAACTTTTTGAAGATTTACTATAATAACCGCCACTAAGTTGTGCTTACAGAGAAAAATTTAAATGATGGAATAACTTAGTACATGTAAATGTGGCTAGAACAGCAACAATGTTGTAACAATAGATCATGACTAATATGGAAGCATACATGCATGCATGATATATATACTAGCTAATATAAGGTTAATTATAATACAACAAGATACGGATCCAGCTAGCTTCTCTGTTTTTGTTCTTTTTTTTTTTGGCCACTCTGTGTCTTTTTGTTCTTTTGTTTTGGGAAGAATCTCTCTTGTTCAGTCTTTCTCACCTCCATTGCATCTAAAACCATTTTATCCATCTTTCTTAAGTCGTTGTTAGATAATAGGCATGGTATTGTGAAAGCTGCACAATGAATCATTGTGTTCAACATTTGCTATAAGTGTTTTGTACTTTTTGTGCAGTTTATTGAGTCTTTTTCTTGGATCTTTTTTTTTTTTTTAAGTTAGAAAATTTTTTAAGTAAGAAAAACAAAAACAATATTTAGATCGAGAAGAAAGTAAATAAAGACAGAGGAGCCGGATCCACAAGATACTACCTAAATATTGTCTTCGATCCAGTACTATTATCTAAACACTATATATTCAACAAGATACTACTACTGCAACTTTTTTTAAAAAATTAAATAGGTAATCTTAGCTATATATGATTAGGGCATGTTTCAATATCTCATAAAATGTCATTAAGGGAGTGCAGATTTGAAGGATTTGGTGAAAGCTTCTAGTTGTTTCAAGCCTTCTTGAGGAGATTTGGCTTCACCCAACACCTTCACAATGGCACTACCAACAATAACACCATCAGCTCCCCACTCTGCTACCTGTTTCACATGTTCAGGCTTTGACAGCCCAAAACCAACTGCCACAGCCTTGTTTGTTGCCTCTTTAACTTCCCTTAAAAGCATCGGAACTTGTTCATTCACCGATGCACGAGCACCGGTAACCCCCACCGAACTCACGAGGTATACGAATCCTTCAGATGCTTCGACCAAGTTCTTCATTCGATCTGTTGGAGTAGTGGGTGTAGTTAGTAACACCAATTCAACATTATTTTCCAAAGCTTCCTTTCTCAAACTTCCCATCTCCTCCAATGGAAGATCAGGAACCACAAGCCCATGCACACCAACGTCCTTAATGGTGGACATGAAGTTTGGAATCCCACGCTTGAGAATCGGGTTGTAGTACGAAAATAGAACAATTGGACAAGACAATTGTGGAACCACCTCCTTGAGCATGGAAATAACTTTGTTGAAATTGGTCCCTCTTGCTAAGGAACGGTTGGCTGAAGCCTGTATAACTGGACCATCCAACAATGGATTGGAGTAGGGCATGCCTAATTCGATTACATCCGACCCACAAGAATCGAGCACCTTCAATGCTTCTGCCGTAGTGGAAAGATCAGGATCACCGGCAGTGATGTAAGGGATGAATGCCACTTTGCCTTGCTCCTTCAATTTTGTAAAGGTTTGGGAGAGATTGATGGTGAGAGCAGCCATTGGACAAATTCGTTTCTTGATTGAAAGGGTTGATGTTTGGGAAGGGTCAGAACGGATATGAATGAATGGGTTTTGAGGTTTCTTCATCAGTTGAAGAAAGGCAGTAGAAGTAGTAGAAAAAGCCATTATTGAGTACAATGAAAACTTATTGAGGCTTTAATTTAATTTCTAGGATTCTTAGTATGTGAGCCATATATATAGAGATATCTATATGGATTCCTAGGAAGTTGGGAACACTGAATTGCATATGTGGACATGCAATGGAAGTCAGCTAATCATGAAATTCAAACGTGAAACACTTTTCTTCTTCTTTTTGTTAAGCTAACGTGGAACATTCCTAATGGCCAAAAAAAAAAAAAAAACGTGGAACATGCCTGCTCTTACTTAGATCGCTAGTCGCTACATGTGTTTTGCCGAGTAGGAACGTGTTTTTGAAGGAAAACGTACAATTAATGCTATGGTGCATGTATTGGCCAGAAAAAAAAAAAAATGCTATGGTGCATGTCATATCTTATGCTCCAACTTTGTGTCCTTGGCAATGTCATGTCATTCAACATTTTCTATTGTTTAAGTTAAATTCTCTACATTTTTCTCAAAAAATGTCTCCACACCATTAAACTCACCTTATCCTTGTTCATTACTTTACAATTATAGTCAATTTCTCAAAGGAAGATCTAATAGAAAAAAAAAAAAAAGCAATTTTTTAAGGGAAGAGAACCAGAGTTTGGGGCTTTTCTTCATGGATGACGTCAATAGCCCACCAAATATATATGGACCAAAAATTTTATTTCATCTCTACACAAACTTGACGATATACGTATATATGATCGAGTTCCTTATTGCAACAATATTGCATTTACTTTGCCACTAGAACGAGACAACCAATGGGTGTTCTTATTGATTCCCATTTCCCACTCAAACTTCGTTAAAAGCACAAAGTGATAAATAAATTAAGAGAAGGGAATATCTTGACTTTCTATGATATCAAATCCTTCACAGGGAAACTGTTGCTTTGAGTTGGAAGCGTTTGGTAAAAATTGAAAAGCAACTTTGTATCACAATTGTCAGGTGACTCACAATTAAAGCAGCTAATTAGTATTTGATAAATATTAATGAAGCTACTTTTTATGAAAATTGGAGGTGAATGATCGTAATTATGCAAAGCAAGTCCTCCGAGACGATGCTTTTAAAAGCAGCTATGAGTTACAAAAAACCGGTCATTTTAATGAAATATTTACATTTCTTATTATACCCTTGTTCATTTTAGAAAAATTACATGTCTTATCCCTCACATTTTCACAGTACTGTCTTCTCCTCCATTTTCTCTCACGGTCTCTACAACTTGAAAGCCTTCGATCGCCATTTTCTTCTCGTCATCTCCATTTGTCTGTTGTCGTCGTCTCCAATAGCTAGGTTAGTGCTCTATGTTTCTTTCTCTCTCTCTCTCTCTCTCTCTCTCTCTCTCTCTCTATCTCTCTCCCTGTCAAAATTTCTTAAATTTTTTATTTAGAGTTTCTAAATTTTCTATATATGTGAGTCAAGCCGGGCTTGCTGTTTGAATTTTTTATTTTTGTTTGAGAATTTCATCTTAGTTAATTAGTGATTGCTAATATCAACTGGGTTTCTATTTGAATTTTTGGGTTAGTTATTATTAATGTGAAAGAACCAAATACAATGATTGATGAATAAAATTATCTGTCATGTCATCTATTTGCTATTGTTGGTATTTTTAGTGATTCAAAGCTGCATTTATTGTTCCTTTCTTGTACAGATGATAGATGTTAGTAGCATTCTCTTTTAGTGTATATAAACAAGTATATGTTAAGTGTTTGTTTTTGCTGGTATATGGCTCATGTTTGTGGATAAATCCACATGGATTCGATGGACAAATCAGATGACGACACGTGGCAATCTGTCTTTTCAACCACTGACTTAGACAAACCGATTATCAATATCATCACTCTAGCTCAACAAGACACGATCTAGACTTCACCATCGATGCTTGGCATACGCCACCCTGTCCGAGCCGATCATAGCTCAACCATCAAACATCCTATAATACCAAAGCATTATCTCCAAGTCTTAAACTCTGCTTGGCTCGGCCAGACGATGTTCATGATTGTATAGCTCGGCTCGGCTTGACCAGACGAGATGATGATTGTACAACTCACATTGGCAAAGGGGACTTTGGTGCCTTAGGTAACCCTAGCTATCCCATCTCAAGCTAGAATTACAAGTACAGTAGAGTGTCAAGTGGTAGGCACTTGAGTATGGCTGAAGATATTTTCCAGACCTTCTAGAAGGATGGTGGATCGTAGTCCCCAAGCTGAGCCGAACACATGTCATCCATGAATCTCCCATGTATGAGGCAGTTGAATGTGCCAGATCGGAAAGGTAAGGCATTGGGCCGAGCCGAGCCGAGCCCAATGGTCGAGGCGATCCGGTGGTGGCAAGATTGTCCAAGTCAGTCTAATCATGATCGAGCATTTGGCCGAGCCGAGCCAAACTGAGCCCAATGGTGGCAAGATTGCCCAAGCCAGTTTGATCATGATTGGAAATTGGGCCGAGCCGAGGTGATAAGGTGACTGGGGTGGCTGACTAAGTCAACCTTTGACTGGTCAAGGTTCCACGTAGGATCTCTGAGGCGGTGGACTAGAACATCCGAGCCGAGCTAAAAATATGACTTTGTCCCTTCTAGAATAGCGGTGGACAAGAGAATCCGAGCCAAGCTGAACATATGACTTTGTAAATGTCTCAAGTGTACAATGATCATTTTGTCTAGTTTGATCATCATAATGATGATTTGGTCCAAGCTAAGCCAAGGTGAGCTGTACAATCATCATCTCGTCTGGCCGAGCCGAGCCGAGCCGAGCTGTACAATCATGATCATCGTCTAGTCCAGCCGACCCGACCTAAAGGCTTGGAGATAATGCTCCGATGTTATAGGATGTTTGATGGTTGAGCTGTGATCGGCTCGGACAGGGTGGCATATGCCAAGCATTGATGGTGAAGTCGAGATCATGTCTTGCTGAGCTAGAGTGATGATGTGGATAGTCAGTTTGTGTAAGTCAATGGTTGAAAAGTCAAAGCGCCACATGTCGTCATCTGATTTTTCCATCGAATCCATGTGGATTTATCCACAAACAATAAGTTTAGGATTGATGATATATGTAAGATTGGTGATATCAGTTGGATTATATTAATATATAAGATCACCAGGGTTAATTTTTTTTTTTGGCCCAGATTACTAGGGTTAATTAATCAAGAACATAACCCTAAAATGATAAGTTGAATTTAAATGAATTTTATTTTGAAAGTCGTAATACTTAGATACTTTCAGACTAGAGACTCTATACCTACCTAATTTAAGATACAAACTTAATTACCAACTAATCACACATTGGACTAGCGAGGCTACAAACTTAGTTGGGACACCAGATATAGGGACTAAATTATCTTTGTTGGTGTGTTTTCGTGTACGTATACGTATACATATGTAAATATAAAATCTACATAATTTGTGCTTGTGGCATATACCATATCAGCTGTCTGTATAATATATAACAATTAGAAAATTCGAGACCGATTATCCTCATGGATAATGAAATGTAAGATTTTTCATTAGGAAGGGAATACAAGATTTTCATTCCAGTGTTTGGTAATGCTGGGAAAGTAAATCATGAATTATCTTTTTATTTTCATTCCCATGTTTGGTTTGGGCAAGACTAGGTTATAAAAATTGTTTAGTTTTTCAATTATACCATCATCTATTATATATATATATATATTATGTAAAGAGTTTGTTTTGGATAAAATTGTTGTTATCAAATATTATAAAAGGGTATAATTGTCTAGAAAAAGTGTAATAAATGTTTTCCCAAGGGGAGGGAAAATAAAACCCAAGCTGAGATGAGAGATTTATTTTTTCCCTTTGTGTGCATCAGATTTCCATGGGCTAGGAAACTATATCTCATGTTTACACTTACCAAAACATGTGAATGAAATTATTTTCTCATTCTCACCCTTCCAAAACTTGAACCAAACGAGCCCTTTAGAGTCTTCTTTGACTATTCTTAAGTCTCATTTTGCTTTCACACAAGATTTACTTAGCTTAGAACATGAGGCTCCAACTAAGCCAAAGTCAAATTTGGAGGTTTTAAGTTCATCCCAAATTCTTGCCAAACTCACTCCTACAATATTTTATTAATGAAACAAAAATTCATAATAAAAATTATAAATAAAATTAAAATGTCAGACAAAAAAAAATTAAATTAAATTAAAATGTGAATTTTTGCGCTACGCAATCCAATGAAAGAAGAAAAAAAATACCATTAATGGTTAATCTCATATCACCTCCACCTCTAGCCAATCAATAAAAAGTGATATATGTAAAGAGGTAACGACTGCCCATAACTTTCCGCTTTGAAATATCGCAAGAGTGAAAAAAAGAATTGAAGTTTTCAAAACTCCACCATTTAATGAAAGAAAATGTTGTTTGCCTCAACTATTTTTCCCAACTTACGTGTCATTAAATTACTTTACAGGGTTTATTTTTTCTTTTCTTTGATTTTTGTTATTTTGTTAGAGTCCAATATATGAATGTTATATAAGTTGGAAAAGAAAAATTGGGAGAAAACGTTGGAGCAAATAACATCTTCCTTTTATGAATT
This sequence comes from Dryas octopetala, assembly GCF_963921425.1. Classification (NCBI taxonomy): domain Eukaryota; kingdom Viridiplantae; phylum Streptophyta; class Magnoliopsida; order Rosales; family Rosaceae; genus Dryas; species Dryas octopetala. The sequence continues at coordinate 8,687,520 of NC_141369.1, forward strand.
CTTTTTAAGTCAGTGACATTTTGAATACCACAATACTTTCATAGACTCCCTAGGCCACATTTGTTACAGCTGACTAATAAGTCGGACTGGCCTATTTTATTTTAACCCAAGTTGTACCAAACATTGTGCTATTTAAGGATCATACATGTTTATACTATGTGAAACCAGAGGCATATCTACAATGGAGCAAATGAGTTCAATTGACGCCATGAACTCTGATTTTTCCCTCTACATGTTAGAAACTTGACCCCATGAAATCTATTTGATTCTTAAGTTGGATCGGGCAATGGTGTTTGTAGAAATATCTCAAAGAGGCTGCTGATTTTCTAAGGAGGAGGCAATGGTGTCAATGGATCACAATGTCTGCTTCTTCAGGTTGTCATTTGGGTCTTCATTGGTTTATTATTTTTGTTTTTGTCAAAAACAACAGATACTCTAAGAGTATATCTAGCTTTTTTTTTTTTGTCCATCGAAGAGTATAGCTACTTATCTAGGTTTTTTTTTTTTTTTTAATAATGAGAATAGTAAATCTAGATTTTGTTTTATAGGAGTACATAAATATGTAGAAATATATATATATATATATACACACAGATTTACTATTGTTTAACTTGTTTTGACCCCTCCCAAAATTAATTTGGAGGTGGTCATGAAAGAAATATATTTGGATATATATATATTTATAGGCTCGTTTAGGTGTGAGATTTCATATTTAAACTTATTTGTGGAATTTCTCATGGAGCCTACTTCACATTATATTTTGATGATCGGAACCATCTATTTTTTTAGTCTCCATTGAAGGATCATGCTTGCAAAAAATTAGGTTAATCGGAAAACATTTAATTATTGATTAAATGATCACTATTTCAAGTGTTTATGGAAAATATTTTGTTCGTCTATTTATTTGATTAAAGTTTGATAGTTTAATGATTTCCGATTTGTTTAATTTTTTGCAAGGATGATATTTGAATATATACTTAAAAAATAGACGGTTCGGATCGTTGAAATATTATATAGAGTGAGTCCCATTAGAAATCCGACAAATATGAGATCCCACATTTAAAAGGGTTTATATATATATATATATAAAATAAGCATGAATGATGTGAGTGGAAACATTTTTTGGAGTTTAGTACTTATTTTGGCAAAACATGTGATATCTTTTGGGCAATTAAGTCATGAATTGATTCTTGACCCAACAACAAAACAATCTCTTGCCTAGCCATAAGCTCTCAATTAGCTTTGACATTTCTCTCGGCTGGCCGGCCAGTTGCCAAATATTGTCATGCTTATCAATCCAGGCTATCCAGCTAATTCACATTTCATTCTTATCTTTTAGACAGTTGTCCACCACTCAAGTAGCTTATTTACAGCTATCTACCTACTCCTAAAAGCAAGTCGATCATTCTCAACCACACACGTGACTATAAAACTTGGGAACAAAGTAAAAGGCTGATTATAAAAGGAAGCTACAAACAATTTCAAAGGCTCTCTCTCCAACACCCAAAACAACCCTAGAAAACTCACAAACAATGTGAATCTCCCAACAACTTTTGCTCTCAAATTCATCCCATAGGCTTTTTCATTCTCAAAGCTCTCTGTATTTCCGTTTTCATAGCTTTTAAGCTCCCTTTTTTGTTGCTATCAATTTCTTTATACATTTTCGTTAGGGCTGCCTTTTGGTTTGGTTTTTATTGAACCGACCGACTACCGACCGAATTTTTTTGGTTTGGTATACCGATTTTTACAATTTGAAAATCGAAAATCTGAAACCGAAAAAATCTAAAAAAATTTGGTTTGGTTTTGGTAAAAACTGAAAAAAAATTGGTAAACCGACCGATTACAGAAAAGTATTACTGAAAGAAACCGAATAGATTATTACAGAAAAAAATGAAATATATACCGAAAAAAACTGAAACAATTACTGAAATTTAGTTATATATACTTATATATTATTATGTTAGTGGTACAATAAATATTAAACTACTAATATCTTAAACAACTATAAGAAAATATAATTGTATAATGTTATCATATTAATATTATCAAAAATGTGAGTAAAGATATAGAGTTATTCTCTAATAAAGTAAATGTTATTATTTTTAGAAAAATAAGAATCTCATCTTTAGGTAAGTAATGTGTATATATAAATATATATATATCTACTCATATTTATCGGTATATATACATACTAAATTAATAGGATATGTACTAATACATATTATTAAACTAATTATATTAGGATATATTATTACTAATATTAATATTATTAAAATTAATACTAGTACTATACTAAACTACCAATACTACTCGTGCAAATATATATTCATCAAACATTATATTTTATGCATCATATTTGATTAAATTTTAATTTATATTGGTATATAATAATTAGTATTATTATAATTAAACCGAAAATATACTGAAGTAAATCGAAAATGAACCGAAGATATACCGAAGTAAATAAAAAATGAACTGAAAGTATCTGATACCAAAATTATCGAAATTGAACCGAAAACTGAAGTTTACAAAAAATTACCGAAATCGAAAAATACCAAAATCGAAAAATACCGAATTTTTTTGTTTTGGTTTGGTAAGCCCCAATACCAATCCGAACTGACCGATGGGCAGCCCTAATTTTCGTCAAGCTCCAAGATCTTTAATATTTATATTTTCTTTGTAGTCTTGCTGAGATCCAACCTCCACTTGTCTTTTAGTTTTCTTCAGTTTATAGTAGACTCTTTGTATTTATTAATTAGTTTTCATTGGTTGTTCATACCAAAGTCCTAGAATGCCTGGCCAAGAAATGAACCTAGATATATTTTTCTCGTTCATTTTATATCGCTCAATCGTTTTTAGAAGTTAGATTTTCGTTTGGCGCTTCACATTTATTTTAATTAACCCTTTTACACACTTTTCTATTCGGCTACTCAAAGCCGAATAGTGGCACGCCTACACTCTCACACCCCAAAGGTCGAAAACCTCGCCTACAGCGAGGAGTGTTGTGGCAGAGACATTTTATGCCATAACTACTATAAAACAAAATCTAGATTTACAAGAATGAATATATATTAATAAGCTTAGTTTTGTAAGCTTACAAAAAAATTAGACAAATATTAGATCATCCTTACTATATAGCATAAATTTGTAGAAATAAGCTTATTTAAGGGATCCCTCATTGGGTCCACTCCACATTGTGTTTTAATGATCGGAACCGTCTATTTTTTTTTGTCTCCATGGAAGGATCGTGCTTGCAAAAAATTAAGTTAATCGGAAACTATTTGACTGTTGATTAAATGATCACCATTTTCAAGTGTTTATCAAAAATATTTTGTTCATCTATTTATTTGATCAAAGTTTGATAGTTTAATGGTTTCCAATTTATCTAAATTTTTTCAAGAATGATCTTTGAATGTAGACTTAAAAAATAGATGGTTCGGATTGTTGAAATACTATATGGAGTGAGCCCCATGAGGGATCTCATAAATAAAATTATTTGAGGGATCCCTCAATGGAAGGTGTCTATATATATGAGTTAATTTCAATTCAATACCTTAAGTTTACCTAGTATTTCAATTTCATACCTCTTGTTTAAAATCTTACAATGTCATACCTCATCTTTTCAATTTGTTGCAATGTTATACTTCCGTCAATATAATCGTTAAGGGATCTGTTAAATGCTGACATGGCAATTATGTGGCACCACCACAATGTTGAATGGTTGCCAAGTGGTTTGACAAAATGCTACGTCATGCCACGTGGCATAAAAAATAATTAAAAATACAAAAATTTAAAAAGAAAATTTAAAAACTTAATAAAAACTACCTAAAATATATTCAAATTAAAATCATTTTTTAAAACTAAATAATTAACCAAAAAAAAATCTACCCACCCACCCAAATCGATCCCAAAAGAAAGAATTGGAGGAGTTGGAGACTGAGAGGGAGAGGAAGAAGGTACGTTAGGCGTCGTGTTATCAGCTGATCACAGTAACCGATGTTCACAGTAAATTTTATTCTTAAATTTAAGCTGTTACATTCTTGACTTATTCACACTAATGCCCTCTAAAAGATATAATTTTTCTCACTTTGCCCCCTTAAACTTAAATGGTATCACTTTGCCACCCGAACTTTCATCTTTGTTACAGATTGCCCGTTTTCATCTAATCTGTTAACTTTTCCGTTAAAAAAACTGATGTGGTGCCTACGTGTCCAATTTATCATGGGCAACACATCAACATTTTTAACAGAAGAGTTAACAAACTAGACGGAATCGAGCAATCTGTAACAAAAAATGAAAGTTCGGGTGGCAAAGTGATACGTTTTAAGTTTGAGGGGGCAAAGTGAAAAATATTGTATCTTTTAGGAGGAATTGGTGGGAATAAACCTACATTCTTATTGGGTTAGTTGTGACACTAGGTTAGATTGCTTACCTGGCATCATTGGTAAGTAATAGGAAAATTTCTCTCTGTTTTTTGGCAAAATATGGTTCTTATGGTTTGCCTCAATTTTTTATTTAGAGCAAATTACATTTTAGTACTTCAATTATACCTCGTTCTTCAACTTAGTACCTTAATTTTAAAATGTTGCATTATTATACTTCAGCTTCTATTTTGTGTCAATTTCATATCTCCGTTACATTTTTCATTAGAAATGTCGTTATTTATAGACGTGACAATAATGTGGCATATGCAGACCCCACTGCTAAGCATTAATGTGGCTTCTAAAAATAGCCACATGGATGAAAAATAATAAAAAACCAATAAAACATTTGAAAAGGAAATAAATTAATTAAAAATTCAAAAAAAATCTTTTAAAAAGTAATTAAAAATAAAATAAAATATTTTAAAAATTCATGTGGCTATTATTGGTGGGGTCTACGTATGCCTAGAGGTGAGGTCTGCGTATGTCACGTCAATAAATAACAGCATTTTTAACAGAAAATATAACAGAGGTATGAAATTGACACAAAATGAAATGAAAGTTAAGGTATGATAATGCAACTTTTTAAAACTGAGGTATTAAATTGAAAAATGAGGTATAGTTAGGATATTAAAATGTAATTTGCTCTTTTATTTATTAAATTTGCTTTATATATATATTTTTTTTTTTCAATAAAGGGCAAATTTATTAAAGAATGCTAAGAAGATACATGATTAGCAAGGAGGTTGGGCTCGAGCCAAGAAGGAACAATACCATCCCAATCTAAGAATGACTAATAGACATAACATAATGAGCAATTGTATGAGCCACGGTGTTGCAAAAACAAGACATATACCTGAAAGAAAAGTTATCAAAATGGAAAAATAAACTCTTAACAGGTGTCCGTTTAGAGCTAAACCATCATCATGTATTTGTAGACGATGACTGCCAAAGCATCCGACTGAAGCACATTAATGGACATGAATCCATCATCCAAACATGACTACAATTCAAAAAGAACTGCCAAAGTTTATGAATATTGTGGGGTGGAGATACCGACCGAAAGGGAAGGGCTCTACTCACCTCAATAACCCCATGATTATCATGAAGAAGAACTCAACACCTCTAACACCAGACATGGGAGCAAAAACACCATCAATTTTTAATTTTAAAACATTATCCAATGGTGGCTCCACTTAGATAGAACATTATATTTCCATCTTATTCTAGAAGTTTTAATTTTTTTAATATTACCATTGTGGTTTAAAATATTTTCAATTTTGTTAAAAAATTAATATTTTATCAAATATGTAAAATAAAGTGTGTGTGCAGGTCACGTGGAGAATAGAATCATAATCCACATGTGTGAAATTATCAATTGATGGACCTAAAAGGAGGATTCTACCTTCCATGTGATTCATACGTACTTTGAGAAAATTCTGATTTTTGAATAAGACTAAAAAATATTTTAAACCACGACAATAAAAAATATAAGAGTGAAGTGTGAAACAGTTGGTGGACAGCTCAGGTAGAAAGATCATAGAATTTGCCTCTCTCCACTCAAGTTTGAACCCCGCCCCATAAATCTTAAAAAAAAAAAAAAGTAGTGAAGTTTGACATTTATGATTTATCCTTATAAGTTTACCGACAGGAAGATTTGAAAATAGCACTACTCTACAAAAAAAAAAAAATTAAAATAAAAAAAGAGTTGTACAATGGAGAGAGGCCACACAATGAGTGACACAAGCAATGCCCGTGTCCCCACGTCACGTGCAACCTGCGAAATCTCCAACGCAACCAAATCTAATCCAGAATCCCGCGTAATTATCATAACGTCCAAAAATAAAAATTCAACCCATTTCCTTTTCTAACTATTACTCTCAAATAATTTACAAAAATGTAATTTCAAATTATTAATGGAATATCCTGTCAATCAAATGTGAGGGAAAAAATCGGAATTGGGAATATAGATTAATAGATTATAGAGTAAGTAGTAACGGGGTAGGATTCTCCACCCACTATGTAGTTGTTGTTGTGTTGGTGACAAACTGCTTTCTACGCAAACAGTGCCTCCTTTTTCAACTCATTTTCAGCGGACTTCCCAATACTCTCAGTCACTAAAAGCCGATTCCAAAGCAGAGCACAACAGAGTGGTCGATCGGCTTCTGGGTTTTGTTTGTGATACTCTCAAGTCTCAACTTCACTTTGGTAACTAATTTCTAGAGTTATAAAGTTTGTTTCACAAAATTCATATAATGGCATTGTTACAAGTCAATTTACCGATCTTATTTTTTTTTAAAGGATTTTATCCATGATCTGCTCTACTTGCTCTTTAATGCCATACTCTAATTTGACTATTTTCTGCATTGAATTAAGCTATATTTCATATCTGATTGGTTTTTTCCATGCTAGACTGCTTAATTTTAAATGGGTATTTATTATCTTTGACTTTTATTTTTTTTGTTAATGGGGGTATTGATCAGCAGGTAAATATGCAAGCGTCAACCTATGGTTTACCAAAAGGGAACTTAGGCTTTGGGGTCCAAAACCAAAGGAGGGTATTGGGTTTTGGTGAATTGAGAAATAGAACAAGTACATGGTCGAGAAATCTGTGCACAACAGATAGGAGCACTTGCTGTGGTGGATTGAGCCTCAGTTCTGCGGCCATGGGAGCCAAGCTTGCAAGGGGATTTGATGGGATTTCCATGTCCTCTTTGAAAGCCAGATCAGTCCAGGCTCAGGCTTCTGGTTAGTTGATCACTGTCTTAATCGCACTTGTTCATTTTTGCTTATTTGTTAGCTTTTGATAATATTTTGGTGAATTCTATTTTCTTCTTTTTTTCTTTTTAATCAAAATCTGCTAATTTGTATTGTTTTCTATTTTTTGATAGGAGTATTGTTGTCTATTTGTTATTAAGAGCTGCTTAGTTCTTTATCGAACTTTCTTGGTTTACTGATACGGCAGCCTCATTTTATTGTTTGTTTGATAACATGTCACTGTCTCTATAATGGTTTCCTCTTGGCTATTTTATGGCAAATTTGGCTCTTGGGTTTAATATATTTACTTGAAATTTATCTTACAAATTTTTTCTTTCATAAAACTCAGTTCTAAGTCCGAAGTTCTATTGCTTATGCTTGCTCCAAGAAAAATTCGTTTGCATAATCATTAAACTCCGACTGTATTTAACTGCATATACTGCGTCAATCTGGCTGCTTCATGGATGGTGTTGCATGGCCTTACATTTAGTTTTCAAAAAACAGATCCACTTGCACTTGCAGGTTAATAATTACTACCAGGAGGCTCTATAGTATTATCTCTGAAATGCATCAGTTTCTGTGGGATTTAATAACTGGATTCCAATACCTAACTGGAGCATTGTATTTTGGATTTTGATTTATTTGTGTTTCTTACCAATAATGTATTTTATTAAGATGCAGATGGGGATTTGGAGAATCTTGTTCCCCCCAAGCCTCAGGCAAAGTCTTCTGGAACAGTATTGCCATATGTTGGTGTTGCTTGTCTTGGAGCCATTTTGTTTGGTTATCATCTGGGGTACGGTTTAATTTGACTAAGAAAAGACATGATCTTCTATTTATTCTGGACTTCTTAATTCAATCTTAATTTGACTAAGAAAAGACATGCTAAATAAGAAATAATTTTTCAAATTGGTCACGGGATATGTGTGCAAGTCATGGCATCTTGCAAAGATTTCTCTTTCTACAATAGTTCAGTGTATAACTTAATTCTGTGCAAGGCTTACTCTGGTATCTGTCTCTATTTTCTGTAGGGTGGTAAATGGTGCTCTTGAGTACCTATCGAAGGATCTTGGTATTGCTGAAAATGCTGTATTACAAGGCAAGTCCACTTATTTGGATGATTAAATCTGTGAAAAATAGCTTAAATCATAGAAACAGTTTTCTTTTGTTTTCCTGTTTCTTTCTCTTCTTATATGGTTATGATTCATGTAGTGTGTCGTGAAGCAAATGTTCACCATTTGCCTATTTCTGGAGGCCTACATTGCCAAATTAAGGAGGGAATATATTGTCTAGCACTGTCATCATTTTATAACAAAATGCTGTATTTTAGGTTATTTCAATGGCTCCCTATATTTAGTTAAATATGACATATGTAATGTGCGCCTTAAATTTAAGATTGTTTTATTATGCTATTTTCTCTCAAGATTGTATAGTTCATTGATTCCACAATATAACATCTTTTGCAGGGTGGGTTGTTAGTGCGCTTCTAGCTGGTGCCACAGTTGGATCATTTACTGGTGGATCATTGGCTGACAAGTTTGGCCGAACTAGGACTTTTCAATTAGATGCGATTCCACTAGCAGTTGGAGCATTTTTATGGTCTCTCTTTTTCCATTGAGTATGAGGTTGTGATCTTTGATATACATGTTAGAAACCAATACTTAATAGTTTTCTTTAATATTTCAGTGCAACAGCCCAGAGTGTGCAGGCAATGATAGTTGGCCGATTACTTTCTGGCATTGGAATTGGCATCTCATCTGCTATCGTCCCACTTTATATATCTGAGGTACTATTTATGTTTATACATTGACATTCTGAATTTGTTGACATTTGACGTTTTGAATGCACTGTCAACCAACACTATTCTCTAATGGGCAGATCTCTCCAACTGAAATTCGTGGTGCGCTTGGATCTGTAAACCAGCTTTTTATATGTATTGGGATTCTTGGAGCATTGGTGGCTGGATTACCTTTAGCAGCAAATCCCTTATGGTATTTTATCCTCACCTTTTCTTTTCCTTGTGAATCATTTTGTGTGTGTGTGAGAGAGAGAAAATTTATAATGAATAAACATTACAAACAGTACTAATCCCCCTAAATAATACTAGCCCAGTCAGAAAAAGAAAATTGCATAGAAAGGAAATTTCTGAAAGTCTGAAGAAACCGAAGCCCATACTGATACCCAAAAATGAACTTTATCCCATAAAATATCCACATCCTATTTAATGTTAATAAAATTTGCTTCCTATTAAAAAAAAGGGAAATTAACCTCCTACCTAGATTGATCTAATCTAGTGAGCAATCTTAGTTACTTTACTCCAGTGAGCAAAATCGTGTATTGTAATATTTTCTATTCATCTCCAATGTAATGTTTTTATCATTCTCTAGGGATTATTCTTCCTGGAAGAGAATGTGCTTATGAAATTTTAGTAAATACTTGAATGAATTTTTCATTTGGTTTACTATTGATGAGAATTGAATAGATCAAACCATGTTTAAGAACTTTGATATTACTGTTCATATATGGAGAGACATAGTATACAAGTCTTTCCTAGCTTTGGTCTTTTTTAAATATGAACTTTTCTCTCATTTTATCTATATATTTATTTTATCAGGTGGAGGACAATGTTTGGTATTGCAGTAGTACCCTCTGTTCTATTGGCATTAGGAATGTCAGTTTCACCAGAAAGTCCTAGATGGCTCTTTCAGGTTTTCAAGACTGTTCAATCAAATATCAGCAAAGATTATATCTGCAATTTGTATTTCATTCTTTTCAGCTCTTCATAGGATATGATTGTTTCATAATCATTTTTAGTGGAAGTGCTAAGCTAAATCCTTTTGCAGCAAGGAAAGATTCCTGAAGCTGAAAAGGCCACAAAAACACTATTTGGAAAAGAAAGCATTACTGAGGTTATGCTTGGTTTAAGATCAGCAAGTCAAGGCTCTACTGAGCCTGAAGCAGGCTGGTTTGATCTGTTTAGTAGCCGCTACTCGAAAGGTTTACCTAATATGGAAATCATATTTTTCATGTTTGCAAAGTTATTTGTTCATTTCTCTCCGCTGACATATGTCTTTGTGCAGTTGTTAGTGTTGGTGCTGCACTTTTCTTGTTCCAACAGTTGGCTGGGATAAATGCTGTGGTATATTATTCTACTTCTGTCTTCCGCAGTGCTGGCATTACATCTGACGTTGCAGCCAGTGCTCTTGTTGGAGCAGCAAATGTCCTTGGTCAGTCTCTTGCTATCTTTCCCACAGAATTTTGGAAAATGTGTGTTTTTTTTTGTTTTTCTCATTTTGTGGATTCTAAAACCAGGAATGATCTCATTACAGGCACAACTGTTGCATCCTCATTGATGGACAAACAAGGAAGGAAAAGTCTTCTACTCACAAGCTTCGGTGGAATGGTATTATTATTTTCATTATATATCTATTTCTTTGTTTGAAGTAAATAAACACACAATCGCTCACATTAATTGAAAAAGTAAAATACTTCATTTGGATTTGATGCAAGTTTGAATCTCATCCATTGGATTTTTAGCCAATGTTTGGCAACCAAGGATTTTCATGGTCTTCGACGGCCATGTGATCAAGACTATATACTTATACACATACATATATAGAGCTCGCTTCTTAGACGTCATCTCTCTTTGCGGGATCCCGCACAGTTCGAACAGTGTGCCTTGCTATTTGAATGTCAGCAATTTTATTTTATTTTTGAAAAATCCCATTAAGGGCTTTGGTTTTATGGTTTACCACTTTACCATTGCGCCATACACTAAAGCTATTTTACACCCTAAGGTAACTAACCATGTTGTAACATGGAATCCAAAGTGTAAGAAATATAAAGAAAACTGGTATATTGTTAGACCCAACGAGATCCCATCTAAGAAGCTTTGTGTGCACATGTGTATGTCTCTATATATGTGTGTGTTAATTTTCCCTTCCCAGACAATGAATTTGGATCATTGATTAGGTTGACTCTTGACTAAACGTGATGTTCAGATTCACAGCCTGGAAACAAAACATTGTAATGTTGTGAGGCTTTCTAGCAAAAGAACATTACCTATATATATATATATATTTATATATGTGGGGTAATCTTCTCTGGAAAGATTGGTTGGGATATTTATTTCCAGACTGTGAATCTGGACCATACATTCAAACAATCATTCACCTATTAGTGGTCCATATCAGTAAGAAATTATTTATAAATGTGTGTAATGTAAAATATTGTACTGATATTCATTGTAATCAAATATGTAGTATCAAGTACATAGCTTGCATTTTTGGCATCTTCCACTGGAAATTATCTTGTATTTCACATTGTGAAGAATAGATTTTCCTATTAATAAGTAGTGTCCAGATATATGATTTTATTTTGTTCACACTTCTGTTGTAAAAAGATACATCACATTATACTTGAAAAACTCATCACATTACTTACACTACCTGCATAGATAAATTACTTTGTCACAGGTCATGAGGCTTGAAAATTTCATTTTCTTGAAAAAACTCATGTTAAAGTGTCACTTTGTTTGTTCTTTATGTCCTGTACATTGACGTTATATGGCTTCTTGCGAGGGATTTTGTGATAGAAACTGTTCATTGTCCATATGTTGAAAATAGCTTTGGCTGTGTTGATGCTTTAACTGAAATTATGGGAAAATGATTTTCTGTTTTGTTTCTCTCTTTATCATATTTACCAATAACTTTCTCTCTCTTGGTTTGGTAAGGCTGCTTCAATGTTGCTACTCTCTCTGTCCTTTACTTGGAAGGTCCTGGCTCCATATTCTGGCACCCTTGCCGTTGTTGGGACTGTTCTGTAAGTTAGATATTTCCTTGATAAAACAGAACCACACTTCTTCCCCTTTTAAAGGCTAATTTCCTATCTAAAAATGGTTTTCATTTTGTTTAACAGCTACGTATTGTCCTTTTCACTTGGTGCTGGCCCTGTGCCTGCTCTTCTTCTTCCAGAGATATTTGCTTCAAGAATCAGAGCAAAAGCAGTTGCTTTGTCATTGGGCATGCACTGGGTAAGTGATTATAGAAAAGGCTTATATTTTTATTTTATTTATTTTTTTGTTTTGGTTTAACCACTGTCGGTAATAAGTAATACCTGACCCAACCAATCAATATGTCAGAAGGATTAAAGTCTTCCAGTAATTACTTTAGCATGCCTCTTATTTCTATTTTTTTTTTTTTTTTAAGATGGAGGAAAGAAGACAAATTTGTTAGATAATTAATTGATTAAAATAAAAAGAACTTGACTGCAAAAGAGATAATCATTTTTCTTAGGCCAATGGTTTTGTATTATTGTCTACACCTGCATTTGGATATGCATATATTCACATCTATCTCTATGTACATATACAGGTAGGTGTATATACATATCTGGTATGCCTGTTTAACCATGTAACCCTATTACTTTGTTTTTTGTCTTGAATAAAAATGAATGAAGCGAAGGATTTTATGCTTACATGATTTTGTTTTTACTTTGCTCTCCAAAGAAAAGATGTGTTTTTACTTTGATGATGTTATGTTGACTATGCCTATATTGTAATCCTCCATCTATTGACCTCCCTTATCTCATTTATGAACTGAATGTTTATTCTGTTTTATCAGATTTCAAACTTCTTCGTAGGCCTCTATTTCTTGAGCTTTGTAACCAAGTTTGGGATCAGCTCAGTGTATCTGGGATTTGCTGGCGTCTGTCTTCTTGCTGTCTTGTACATAGCGGGTAATGTTGTTGAAACGAAAGGGCGATCATTGGAGGAAATAGAGGGTGCTCTGAATGCTGCAACTTGATTATGATATGATTCAAAAAGTGAATGCAGAAATCCCACAGCAGCTTTGAATTTTGGCCTTAGCATAGGCATCACCACTCCTTGTCATGGGATGCTGCCTAGTTCACCGCTCGTGTTCTTGTGTTTGGAGCTTGAACCTTGATTGTAACCGGATAAAATGGTGTCTATAGGGAATTTCCATAGCTGTTGCACACTACTCCTTCAGGTCATAAGGGCTATGTGGATTATATATGCTAGAATCTACAATGAATTTTGGCACTTTGGTGGTGGGTGGAATTAAAGTCAAGGATTTCTTTCAGTCTAGCCTATTCATCCCACCTCTTTTACGAAATTTCTGTGTGTTGAGCGTGACTCTTTTTATACAGGTGTTGCCATAGATCATAATCTTTGGATTTGATCTTTTTCTCAAAGTTTCCCTTGATCATAATCTTCTTGATGTGCAAGTCAAAAACTCTTGATCGCGATCCAACGGACAAAATATGTGTGCCGAAACTGTAAAAGATTGCCTAAAAACAATACGACCCCGCAGAGGAGGTCTGAGAAGTCAATACATCCCATGTATCTTTAAGAATGGATACTTCGGTACTCAGGTTAAATGGTCAGCAAAAGAACATGTCTCTTTGGGTGTTTGGTTAGTAAGAGAATGCACCATTTTCTTTCTATTATATTGGTTAAGGATCAATCAAAGTATTGGTAGACAGAAATTAAGAGGGGGATTTTGGACCTGTGACTAGATTTGCTGCGTTATTAAATCGTTGGAATGATCTGTTGTCATAATTGACTATTATTAGCTCTGGGCCAGTGAATAAATAAACTCAAGCATATGTAGCATATATATAGTAAATTATTTTTTTTCCAAATTTGTTGAAATGATCATAGGACTTTAGGGGGGAGATAGAGCCCCAGTCTTTGTGAATAGAGAGATCTCTGTCATGAGAGAGGAGGTAGAAATTGTTTTTTTTTTTTTTTTTTTGGCCACTTAGGACTTAGGAGGTAGAAATTGTTAGATTTGTGAGAAAGAGTGATAAAAAGGAAACAGTAGCTTAGATGGGTAAAAAGGTGGAGAATTATTTAATGTCTCCTTGAGAAATATAATGAAAGAGAAGATTTTGGATCCCAATTCCTAGAAAAATTATTGGGTGTAGATAGGATACAGGGCTAGGTAAGCTACTCTCTCAATTCTGAAACCAAAAATTTATGCTAGCTGATGTAGCGAATTGAGAGTCATTAAATTATTTTAATGGATCAGATATTACAAAATGTAGAGAAATAAGACATTTTACAACTGCAGCCAATTATAAAAATTAGAGTATTTAATTTAAAATTAATTTATAATGATATAGAACGGTCAATAACATTAAATATTGTAACATGATGCCTTACATTTCCCTATACCCGAACCTCAAAATTTATTCTCACACCTCCAAATGTTTGACCTTACACCTCTTTCTCACCTCACACTCCAATAACTTATGTACAAGAGTTTCTCTCTCTCTCTCTCTCTCTCTCTCTCTCATACATTCAAATTAACATGCATATTTCTACTTCTACACTTAATTATATGATACAAACACAAAAAGGCATGCACATACATAGAATTAGTATTTAATCTTAATTTTCTAACTTTTATTTGTTTTTTAATTTTTAATTTTATTTGAGGACAAAATAGGAAGTTCAGCAAAATATTTCATAAGAGGGGTATAGTTAGCATATAAGGGTATCAATAGAAGCTTCCCATTTTTCTTTTTTCCCCAAAATTTGAAGTATGGCTATAATAAATAAATGGAGGAATTTTGCAGAAAGGGGGAAAGAAAAAAAATAAAAAAGTGGAAAAAAACAGGAGATGGGCAAGGAAGTAGACAAAGAAGAGGAGAGAAAGGAAGCAGCAATTGCATCAACACCCTCTTTACAGCCCTATTACAAGCCTAAAGGCATCACCCAAAACCAGCTCTCCAAGTTTCAGGTACTCTTATGCTACCGAACCTTTATACGGAAAAATAGAGACCCATTTGATGAATTGAGGCACTTCTTATGTTAGTGACTTTGTATATGATCATTAACTTGTATGAGGAAAATTAGTATAATTCGGTAAACTGGTTTGAATGGTTTTTATCCGGAAGCTTTAACTGCCAATTTTTGGTATTTGGGTCTTTCACTTGGTTGTTGATTTGTTTGTGCGTTTTTTATTTTTTTGAAATTTTGGATCCATCCTTAAACTTGTGAACAATTAGTGTAATTGGGTCCTTGTAGTTTTCATAGGACTATTGTTGATCTATTTTGAATATGTTATAAGCACCATTAAATACAGACACCTCTGAACAAGGGTGGAAAACTTAGACAGGACCCAGTTACAACTTCTCAGTTTAGGAAGCAGCAAGAATGCTATTTCACCACAATATTTCTTTGTATTGTATTTATGTTTCAGCTAAAAGTAAATTTATACTTATGAATATCTACTCTCCAAGGTTACCGGAAATTTTTCTTTCTAATAGCCACCTGAGGTATTGGATGGAATTTCAAAATGCCTTTGGCCGTTGGGGCATTGAAGGTAGAAACTAGGAAAGTGTCTCTTGTTCAACATTGATGCTGGAGGCAACATACAACGCAAGAAGGGTATAATTAGTAGTTCAAATAAAATTGGACAGCCTTGCTCTACTATGATGTTCTAAATTAGGACTCTTTTAGTCTGTCCAAGACCATGCAACTGCGTTTGTTTAGAATTCAAATGCTGGTTCATTTCTTAGGAATGCAGAAATGCATATTGCTACACATGCTTTCCTTTGGGAGATGTTTGGATATAAATTCTGTGGTTTAGGGTTTCTTTTTTCTTAATGAACTTTCCTAGGCTGTTCAACGCTTTCATTACTAAATGCTTAATCTCTTGAACATTATAGGAGCTGCACAGGAGGCGTTTACAGATAAAATCAAAATCAAAGATTGAAAAGAAACCAAAAGGTTCCTTGGTTTCCTTGGTTGTGTTTGTTTTCCCCCTTTCAGAGGCCTTTATTTTCTGTCTAATCTTTAAGGGAATCACAGGTGGCACTGGAAAATCTCAAAGAAAATACCTTAGTGACTCTGCTTATCAAGATTCAATTGTAACAATTGAAAATTCAACTGTCTTTAACGATGAGAGCCACAAGAAAGAAAGCAGTTCCTTTGTACAGAAAGAGGACATAGCAGCCTATCATGATGCACCAAAGAAGCCCCAGAAGTTACACTGGGGGTATGATATGTCTACTTAGGAATATGCAAATATATTTAAACTGTATGCATGCATGCGTAGACACTAGATATTGTGGGACTTTTGTGGCACATCCGTACAACACTGCACTCATGTATACATTAGAAAAGCTAGTTTCATGGATGTGAAGTCACCAACTTATTCCCCACTGTGTGCGTGTGTATGTGCGCACACGTGTCCATGTTTGTGCACTCCGTGTGGATTGTGCCCCATGTATTTTATATCATATGTATGACTGAACATAGGAAGATAGCTTTGAGATGATCTG
Source organism: Dryas octopetala (assembly GCF_963921425.1). Lineage (NCBI taxonomy): Eukaryota > Viridiplantae > Streptophyta > Magnoliopsida > Rosales > Rosaceae > Dryas > Dryas octopetala. Next base: position 8,704,010 of record NC_141369.1, read on the forward strand.
TTTGGCTCATGATTAACGTAGCTTTCATTGTATTGTTTCATTATTGATTATAATCTTATGTTACTATGTTGCTAGGCTGGACACAAAGGAAAGGTGGGAAAGGAAAGCAAACATGTAAATATTGCCATGCAGTTGAAATATGGTTTCCCTGAGTGGTGGCTTCCATAATGCTTGAGAAGTGTGGCTTCAAAGTGCTTAACTTAGGTGATTATGTTTGATTGGCTTACCTGTTCAAAGAGCATCCACCTTTTCGAGATAATTGTTCACCTTTTCCATCAAATACTTTATTTCAGTTCCTCTTGTACATTATAAGGTAGCAAACGAGAAATGATCAAATTTCCTTTATTTTTTTCAGAAAAAAATTGAGCAGGAGAACTTGATGTTGTAATTTCTAACATTGCCATCTTATATATAAAAAATAAAATCTAACATTGCTAGACTTTGTCTCAATCATCATCACTTCTGTCTCAACTAGTGTTTGAGAACAACTTAAATGGGTTATATCTGTTGAGGATTAACATTAATTATGAATATTTGAAGAGAATTGTATGTGCTGCTTGTAAATTTATTTGGTGGCATTTATGTGGTGTTATTGTTCTGGAAAGTTGAAACAGATAGTTAGATTAATAGATCTTGTCTTTTTTATTGTCTTAGGAATATATGTTGTCCTTGCAAGAAAAATGTTGTTCCTGCTCTTAATTTTACAAAAATTAACTCCATGTTGTGGTTGCTGATATTATATGTTTATGTTTATTACTTATACAGTTATACTAATCTGTCCATTTCATTTCATACACTTTTGGTGCAAAGCCACATTGCACTCCATGTCATTGGTGTAGTATTTATTGTAATGTTTTTAAATTTTTTTTATAAGATTGAAATATTGTTTTCGGGGTTAATAATTTTTACCACTGTCTATCTTAAGATCTAAGGAGGGTTGGCCAGAGTACATAGTGTAGTCGAAAGCTATACTTCTCTAAAAATGAGGTTCCTACTTCAAAATTCCTTCTCCCACATGTTGTAAATGGTTGTTAAGTGGAAATGACGGTACCTATAAGGCTATAACTAAACTGGTTATTATGTTCCTAAAGTTGCTTCCTCTTTTTGTATATTATGTATGTTCATGGAGGCGTACTATGAATTTTAGAAAGGATGTGGTGAGTGTATACTTTCGTACTTGTATCTTCAATGTTTGCATATCGGTTTGCTCCAAATGTCCATTTATATATGGATCGGGATCTGTCTAAGGCAATAACATTATATTTGCTACTTAAGTTCCTGTGTGTACATTGGATGTGCATAAACCAAGTTCTATGCATATCTAGTTAAGCTTTTTTCATTTGATTCTACTTTTATCATTTTGTAATTTATCATCTTGATAAGAAGGTTCAAGTATAGAATTATGCAAACAACACAACTCCTAAAATGGTCATCATCAGGGACGTGTGAGTCTGAGCCTTGCTAGCTACTTGGGTTCAGGCATGAAAATACTAACCAAAGAGATACAAAGGGAGGTATGCATGTCGAAGTACATACTACATCATTCCCTGTTAATTCTCATTATATCTTCTTTTCTAAAACTGCAGGCTTAAGGGTTCAATGTAAAGATCAATAATAAAAGAACCTCATGTATTCCCAATCATCCCTCAAAGACATGCTACCTTTGGGTGCACATATATGTTCCTCCAAAAGAATGTAAAAGGTGTTTTTCTTTTTATTGGAGAAAAATGATTGTGCACATACAAATATATTTTATTTTTATAGATAGTTTGATATAGGCCCAAAAAGTATACCCATTGTTGGGTTTAGTCCACTCCATTTTTTTTCATATAGGCCACTGATTATGTTGCCATTTAGGATTAATATCCTTGTATAGTTTGATGACTCAGTTATTGAGCATAATATTTTGTTTGCATTCTCATTCTGCCCCTGAAATGGTAAATGATAAGAATGCTGGACTTTTAATTTCTTAAAGTTTCTTTTGATTCAAATTTTAATCTCTCTCATTAGTGGTAGTTGTTGCTTCTTTAGCTATAATTGCAAATCATGCCAGTGCTTCCTTGCAATACATATCATTCAATTTCTATAATACATTCAGATTTATTTGCCATTCAATCCATTAGCTGTTTGCAAAGCTTTATGACTTTATATGATCCCATACATCAGATACAATGGTAACTTTGTTATGTCATATATATAACCCCTGCAATAGTAGAGTTGGGTACTGACATCCAGCTACATATATTCCTATCCATATTCCTATTTTTACTGACCTTGCACATAATCTCCCATACAAATTCTGGTATGTCTTAAGTTCCTTAGAAAGGTTCGATTCGACTAAATATTGGGAGTGCACCCTTATTTGAGTGTGGGCTTCTGAATCTTCGAGACTAGATACCGTCACCCTGTTGCATCAGTTCCACAACCTGAGGGGATGAATTCAATATTAAGGATAACGAACTATGGTGCTTCAGCCAACGTATGATGATCCATGCATTCTCATTTTTTTTAATTGTTTAATTATCTAAGTTATTGATTTTGTAATATTGTGTTCCTACTAGTGTATTTACAACGAATCCATGTTTGAACCAATAAATGTCAGATTTTGTGCAATTGGTAATTATGATATTTAAACTGAGCCTAGCTTTTTTTCCTTTTGGGTTTTCATTTTGATGTTGAATATGTTATTTCTTGCATATTTGATGGTGATTTTGTTTGGGGGCTTTTTATGTTTTGGTGGACATGCATGTATATGTTGTTGAATGTGTGTGGAACCGTTTAATTTGAAACTCCTGTCAACAAGGTAAATATTGATTTCTTTTTTGCAAATGTGTTTGTCTTTAATCATGGACATAGTATTTTTCAAATGTTCATGTTGGTTTCTTCACGCCCCTTCTTCTTGGGTACGTAGAGATTTAAACCCTGATGTTTCTTCTTCTTAAACAGTTGGATACTTCAGCTAAAAGACAGGAATTTATTGGAGAAATTTTTCATTTTTATAATTAAACTTGCTGTTCTTATAGACACAATCTCTTTTTTTTTGGTATAGTACACAATCTCTTTAAGTATTACACATATAAGTACGTCCATACATGTATGTATATGGATATAATATTGTAATACCTGCAAGGTATATATGTAGTAGGCATTGATTTTAATTTGATGGTAAATTATGCAGTGGGGTAAGAGGCTTCCATAGCAATCCCACAGAGACCTTCCTTTGCATCGACATCTCTTTGCATTCTTATGTACCCTTGTTCACCCCATTCTGCACCCCATGAGTTCTTCACCAACCAATACTTTGTCCCATCATCACTGACCCCATAACCAACAGCAGTAACACCATGGTCGAGGCTTGTTCCACAGGTTCCAGTAAACACACCACTTGAATAGAATTGGAAATCGGAACCTCCAGCATCAATAGCAACAGAAACAGGTTGCTTAGCAACAGCCTTAAGAAGGGCACTTTCACTGTTTGCAGGTACATCTTCGTGGCCAGTTATGGTGGCTGCATGGCTGGCTTCCTTTTTGGTGTTGCATGTGCCATCAACGCCGGTGTAGGGGTAATTAGCCTCTGTACTAAGCCCGTGATTTTGATTGATAAACTGAAATGCATCGTCCATCAAGCCTCCCTCGCAGCCTTGGTGTACGCCGCTGGTGTCACAGTCAACCAGCTCTTGCTCAGACAAAGAGATTAGCTTACCAGTTGTAAGTTGAGTAATTCCTTCCATGGCTGCCACGGCGGAAAATGCCCAACAACATCCTACATTTTGATCCCAATTCATAGTAGTAATTAGAAACCATTTAAATTCTAAAATGAGAATAGTGTTAATTCCACCTCTAACAAATGATTATACGCTTACCACATTGGCCTTGGTCCTTGATGGGCGTTACAGCTCCTTTCTTCCTCCAATCTACAGTAGTTGGCATTGCGGTCACATTTTCATATTTGAAAGAAGTGGTCTTTGTGGAACATTCATGCCCTTTGAATCTATTTCTTGTTGATGTGAATTCTTCATTGGTGAGGTCTGCAAATTGATTGATGCTTAATTTGTAAGGTTTGTTTGCATTGCTATTCGAAGATTCTATAAATGCAATATTTTCCTTAAATATCTTGAAACGCTTCTCCTTGTCATTAATGTCGTTGTATACGCGTCCATAATGAGTCATCCATTGTTCGTATCTCCCATACATTGATGCATCTTGAAGACTGCGAGAAGTGGCTTCAGAAGACCAAGCCCGCAACATGCATACCAACATCAACCCCAAACAAATGCATTTGCACAGCTGCAGGTTAATGAATTCCATGGTAGCTAGAGAAGCAGCTAGGATATGATAGCTAGAGTAAATGAATTAAAGAGCAGGTACACTGAAATGGTAGATTGCTCCACAGTTTATATAAAGAAGAGAATGAGCTTGGTACACATCTACGTGCCCCAAAAAATGATTTGCAATATTAATATTCTATTATTCTTGGTGCCCCTGCAAATGTTCTGATAAGGACCTCTTTATATGATTAACATATGGCTAATATGCGTATTAATATATGGCTAATATTACTATTTGATGTCACGACAGGTTACTAGCTTAACTTTTGTCCTTATGTGCGTACTGGTATTCATCATGGGCACTACTATCGACTGATGGACCCTAAACTACACTTGCGTACTTCTCATACAAAATTTTGTTATTTTTCATCATTTGAGAGTTCTATGCATAACTCATTAATAGGCTTAATTATGTTTATACTATTCATAATTTCAATCGATTTCCACTTTTATCACTCAGATATTTATTTATCTCACTTTACTATTCAACTATTCTCAGTATCCCAGTGAACCTTTTTTCCGTCCATTCCGTCACCAAAACCGTCAAAAGTGTGACGTGGTATGAATATTTTAAACTTTTCACCCAATTTCGACCATGCCACGTAGATTAAAAGTTGAATTTGCCCATGCCATGTGGTTGGGTGAGTGTCTATGTGGTCAAAATTGGGTGAAAAATCCAAAATACTTATGCCATGTTAGCATTTTGATGACTTGGGTGACAAAATGGACGAAAAAAAGTTTACTAGGACATTGAGAATAGTGTTTAGGTGGTAAAGTGAGACACATAAACATCTGTATGGTAAAGTGAGAATCGTTTGAAACTATGAGTGGTAAAAACACAAATAAGCCTAAGTAATAATAGAAAATTAGGATTAAATACCAAATCTCAATAATTTTTTGGTATAGCATGAAGACCATATAATATTTCAATTGAACTACTAAATTTAAATGTAGTTTTTTAGATTATGTCACAAATATGTTGACCCCTTTGATTTGAGCCTTTTCTATTTGACATTTTTGTCCTTTGGTCTACATATGATGGGTGTTAGTTAAAATTTATAAGGTTTTGACAAAATTACCCTTGAGGCTTTTATATTATCTTGAAAATTTGCTAATGTAGTCTCAACTTCACATTTAGTTGTGACTGTACGACACTCACAACTTCAAATTTAGTTGTGACTGAACGACAGTCACATCTAAGTTGTGAGATAGTCACAGTTAAATTGTAATTTAATTGAATTATTTTTAGAGAAATTATACTACAATATAATATAAATAGAGGTCAAAACAATATTTTTACTTAAAATAATACATAGTATAGTGGTGTGAGTTGTCTCTTTCAATTTACCAAGACATGCAGTTATAATTAAGTTGTGATTGGATTGATTTTTTTTTTTAATACAAAATAGTATAAATTAATGTAATATTTGTGATGTAATATTATTATTTTTTAATTGTAGTGGCATGTGATGTAATATTTGTAAATTTTAATACCTTTTCCTTTATTATTTTGTTTGACTTTTCAACTAGTACCTAATCTAAAATGCTATTTAATTTTGGTATCTAAACTAAAAAGTTATTAAAATTTATTAGTTAAAATCAATAGACCTAAGTAATAATGACTTGTTATTTTGCTAATTTTGCAGGTAAACTGTTTGTCCTAATTAGGTGGAGTTTACAGCTTACTTGATTCAACTTGAAGTTGAAAAAGTACTAATGAAAATTAATGTATACTTACAAATATATATACCTAGCTAGTCAAAGGACCAAAATCTAAATCTAGTCGACTAGTCTAACACTCGGGTTTAATAAAAATTAAAATTTATCGAAGGATAACAATTTAATTGATCATTTTCTTTATAGAAAACGCGTCATTATTTATGCGTCAAAAAGGGGATGATAAAACTGACATTAACAACTAAACAAGAATCACAAACATGGGATTAAGTAATGCAGAAGATCTATAGTATGTAGTACATAACTTCTACCTTGGAAGAGATATTTTAATGCCAGAATAACTTGTAACGTCGACCTTCTGTTGACTTGTCTTTATAAAAAAAGAGAAAAAGGTTAATGCTGATGAAGTGATTAAAACCAGCCTTTAGGAAGTCTTTCTTCTTTTTTTTTTTTTTTGGTCTGATCCTTTAGGAAGTCTATGAATGTTCAAATAAAATTAAACAAATGATAAATATTGAATTTTGGACGGTTTAAATATAGTTCTGACCTTGAGTTTATTCTTAGTTTGTCCAACTGTAACAGATTGGTAACAAAGCAACTTCTTCCCTTGTTGTTGTTGTTTCTTTTAAGTATCCGTTGAAATTTTAGATTATGCAAGCAAGCACAATTAAATACCTAATTAATTAGATAATTAAAGTTTAAGTTGCAACAGTTTCCCATTGATTAACTTTCATTGCTTGGTATTGCATGAATTAAAGTTCAATAATGCTAGAGTCACTAAACTTATTAATTTCTTAATTATAAATGATGTGTCAATACACATATTACTATTTTACTTATTAAAAATAACTGAGATTCAGAGTAAGCCCAAATTTGACTACATGAAACACTAAAACAATGTTACATCATTTAGTAAACGTAATTTGACGAAGAAAATTTTTGACGAGTGTAACAATACTTACTAAAAAGCTATAAAATTTAACTTAGATGGAGAAAAATCAAACTCTCGAGAATAATTTTTTTTTTTTTTCTCCACAAACCATTGGATATATGTAAGGTTACAATATTTACGAGAGGATCCACGTACCCTTGATAAAACTAGAAGATGAGAAATATCACAAACAGATATTCATAAGAGTTGAACTTGAGACTTCTTCCAAAAATTAATGTATAGGGAAGAATATCACTAAATGAGCTATCTAGTAAATATTATTCTTCTTTTCTTTAATAATAATTCATGGAACCATGCATGCATGAAAGTCAAAACAAAGAGATATATAGCTATAATTAACTGAATATTAAACAAGGTTTAGTGTATGTTTAAGTTATAGAACGGAGAAGAGTCTAGGAGAACATAAAAACCGGAGGCCATTCAAAAGGAGTAGAAAAGAGGCTACTTTACTGCCTAAATTTAGCAGTGCTTCTGGGTGCTGTGTTTCTCATTGTTTAGTGAGTCTGGCAATTCTCCATTATTTTATGGTGAATTGTGTTGAGAGTAATGTGGAGCAATGTCCCACATCGGAAAACTAAGGCTTAATATATGTGCTTATAAGTCTTGGGCCTCTCCACCCATTGCCAATTGGTTTTGGGTTGGATGCTCTAATTCTATCAAATTGTACGTTGGACTTGGACCAAGACCAAACCCACTAGTTGGCCACTCCCATCCAGCCCTACTTTGACCATTCAAATACAAGATTAATATTGAATTAATCTACGGCACACTGCTTTGATATCTTATGGGTAAGAGGACGTGATAGCTAACAATGCAAGTAGGTCGATCAATTTGCTGGTCTACCGATCGATCGGATAGTCTAAGAATTGATCCTCTGTGTTTTTCTTTCGTTTAGTATATTCTTGTGATTGCCCGTCTCCTACAAACACAGTAGTCTTACTGTCATGCAATCACTGAATCACATTAGAGAGTGAGAGCTTATAAAGATTTTAAGGTTTTAGAGTCAAGCTCGAAGATTGAAGCTCAAAAGCTTAATTAGAAACTAATTACTAAACTAGCTTAAGGCTTAAACTAAATTCAAAAACTAACAAATAACAAATGAAATAAATTATAATTTATGATTTAATTAAAAATTTGTAATTATCACAGCCACAATTGAGATAAATTACTAGAAGGACATTTTGGCCTACCTTTAAAATTAAACACTTTGTTTCAAAAAGTTTTTTTTTTTGTTTTTTACGACCACTTAAATTCCTATTGAGGCAAACTCCTAATGGGCCATTATCTTACAGCCGGCCACCTGCTGTTCCTCCAATGTTCAAACGCTTCACTTTCAAGTTGTATGCAATAAACTATGAAAGACTGACGAATAAGGAGAAAGTCCACTCCGAAATGAACATGCAACCTTCCCTACAAATTAAAGTCCAATTGGAAGAGCTTTCAACACTGGCATTAGCAATATAACCTAGAAAACTTCTCTAGCCTCTCTCTCTCTCTCTCTCTCTCTCTCTCTCCCTCTCTCAATGACAATGGACCGTACCCATAATCTACAATTCAATCATGTCCTTCATTTCCTCTTCTTTGTTATAGGTATGTCACTCGGTGTCATAGCTACTTTATATTTCCAGAGCTACTCATTCACTACTTTTCAAGGCTCCCTAAATTTCATTAATAATCCACTAAAACCGTCACCACCTCAAAACCAATCACTGCCACTGCTGCAGCCAAATCGGCTTGCCCCACCACCGCCGCCACCACTATCACCGCTTCCATTTCTAGTATTATCTTTCTCAACAAATGGAACGTCTAATTATACTAGTGTTTCACTTAAAGAACAAAAACTCCAAGCACACAATATGAGTGACGAGGAGTTGTTTTGGAGAGCATCAATGGTTCCTCAAATTGAAGAATACCCTTATAAGCATGTTCCAAAAGTGGCTTTCATGTTCTTGACAAAGGGGCCTCTACCTTTGGCTCCCTTGTGGGAGAAATTTTTTGAGGGACATTATGGCCTATACTCCATTTACGTGCATGCACACCCTGATTTCTATGAATCAGTGCCTGAAACTTCTGTCTTCTATGGTAGAAGAATTCATAGCCAGGTTAGTTCCTTCCAAACTTGCTAAAATTGAAGTCTTTTAACATTATATCGCATTTAATTTGTTGGACTAAAATTGTTATATTAATTGTTATAATTTTTTTCTTTTACAGCTTCATTTAATTTATTATCATTTTTGTCCTTTTATATTCATTGTTTTACCACAAAAATGGACTAAGATGAACTTAGTTGACAATTTGAACCCAACGAAATCAAACTACAGGGACGAAAATGACAAAAAAAAAAAATATGTGGACGAAAGTGCTAGTTTAGGGGCAACTAAACTACATAGACCATTAGTGTCTTTTCTACCTTGGTTAACCAATGCTCCATTTGATTGCAGCCAGTTTATTGGGGAACTTCATCAATGTTAGATGCCGAGAGACGCCTCTTAGCGAATGCACTTCTTGACTTCTCAAATCAAAGATTTGTGTTGCTCTCTGAATCATGCATTCCTTTGTTTAACTTTACAACCACTTATGAGCACCTCATGGGCTCAAATCTAAGCTTCCTAAGCTTATATGATGACCCAAGAAAGGTAGGGCGTGGACGATATAACCCAGAAATGTGGCCAATAATAAACATCACAGATTGGCGAAAAGGGTCTCAATGGTTTGAAGTGCACAGGGAGCTTGCCCTCCACATTGTTTCTGATTGCAAATACTACCCAATCTTTCAACAATTCTGTCACCCTCCTTGTTATACAGATGAGCATTATATTCCAACACTTGTGCACATGTTGTATGGTGAGTTGAACTCAAATAGGAGCATTACTTGGGTGGATTGGTCAAGGGGTGGTCCTCATCCTGGAAAATTTGGATGGGGTGACATTACAGATGAGTTTTTGAATAATGTTCGGTTTGGATCAGAATGCAACTACAATGGCAATACAACTTCAATATGTTTCCTGTTTGCCAGAAAATTTTTGCCCAACACAGTCGAGCCTTTGCTCCGAGTTGCTCCTTTGCTGCTAGGTTATGATCCCTAGCTAGAATTTGTTCAACATTCAAATTATGGCCGGGTGTCCCCTTGTCAGTTGTTACATTTCTTTGATTCATGAACCATGTTCCTAGATAATAGCAAGTTCATTATTTATCTATTTGTGGAAAATAGGTGTAATTCTTATATTTACTGTAAAATTACACACCTATTTGTCAAACAAGAATTCATGTCTCAATAATGTACGTAATTGATCCTTTGACTTTAGACACCACGTACGATTGCCTACATTTTGACAACACATACCTTTAAGCTGTAGGCACGAGCTTAGATCATGTATTGTTCAAGTACACATAATAAGAGTCTGGCTGATATTATGAGAGATTGTGAGAGACAGTTTTATAAGAGCTCTTTAATTAATTAAATGGCTGCCCAACATACAACCTCCAGATGCTGGGCCATTTGACTCTTTGAAATGTATTGGGCTTGGATGAGAATTTAGTGGCCAATGGCCCAGTGGGCCTTGTTAATCGGAAACCAAGTCACAAGCCAGAACCTCTTCCATGGCTAGGATTGTAGGATGCGAGTCCATTTTAGGTCAATGCCAATAAATTTTTCATGTATTTCCTTCAAAATTGACAAGCGTATAATTAAATAAGTAAATGATTATAAAGCCCAATTTTAGGCTTTCACTACTTTTAAGACCCAGGTCTTTTTTTGGTATTTGAAGGAAGCCCAATTTATACCAACCCGGTCCTTTTTTCCTTCCTCCGTTTCTTTCTCCGTCACTCCCCCACTCCTTCTCTCATTTCTCTTATTTCAAACTCAGCACCGTTCTCTCTCTTGTCTCTCTTCACCGTCACTCTCTCTCTCCTCGATGCATCGTCGTCCGGCCATGGATGGCGGCGAGACCCACGTCTCCATGCTCGCCTCTCTCTCCTCTTCCTTCCCATGGCCTTCAATCGTCCAACCACCCAGCGACGGCAGCAGATCGACGTCAAGAAGTAGAAGCTTTCCGACCAATTTTCAGGTGAACTCGACGATGACTCTACTCGATTATGGTATTTTCCTACTCTTCTAATCAAGAGCTTTCTTTTCCCCATGGTCTTGCTTGTCAATTTTGAAGAATTATGATTTTGAAATTTTTAGGGTTTGAAATTTTGATTGTACTGTGATCGTTGGTTCTACATAAAATGCCTATCACACCCATTACAGGAAGAACATGAGCATTTTCGGTGAAGACCCTCTAGGTTGTGTGACTTTGGGAAATGAAGTTTTTGGTGCAGGAGTAGCTTTCATTTCCATATTGTAGTTGGCTAATTGAAGATCGGCTTTGCATTCACCCTTTAGAACATCATCTTTGTTCCATGTACTTTGTCATTGTTGTGTATCTATGTACTCTATGAAGTGTGTTTTCCTGATATATAGTTGACTAACTTTCAAAATATTATATATATTTTCATACTTTTAGGATTTTTCATACATTTACGTAGAGAGACCAATTGATATGTTTGCAGTGACTATGGTAAAGAATGTATTATGAGCTCCTTTTTCTTTTTTCTTAAATATGTTAATAACACAATCATTTCTGAACTGAGCATATATCTAATATGTGCTAGTTACCACACTTCTTATTATAGATGTTTCTTCTCTAAAGATGAAAAGGTACCAAATTATTCTGCAAAATTGGCTATGAAACTATTGTTGTCAATGCTTGACTTATAATTGAAAAGGTAAGTGAAGCTTTGGTTGTTACTATTTGGCAGTAACAACTTGTTATTGTTACTGTTTGATAGTAACAACATTTTATTGTGATTTTTATATATGTTCTTGTAGATTATGAAATTAATCTCAATTATTTTGATTTTTTTTATGTTGAATAGTTGAAGGTGTAAGGCTTGTTGTCAATTTTTGACTTAGAATTGAAAATGTAAGTAAGGCTCTAGTTGTTACTATTTATCAGTAATAACCTGTTATTGCTATTGCTTGACAGTATTAACCTTTTACTATGATTTTTATGTTCTTAGGGTATGAAATCTCACTTATTTTGATTTTTTCATACTAAGTAGTTGAATATGTAAGATTTTCTGTCAATTATTTACTTAAAATTGAAAATGTAAGTGAGGCTCTAGTTGTTACTGTTTGTCAATAAGAACTTGTTATTGTTATTGTTACTGTTTAACAGTAACAAACTTTTACTATGATTTTTATGTTCCTGCAATATGGTATGAAATCTCATTAAGTTTGAGAAATCTGAATGGAAATGTGTTAGGTTGGTTTACCTATTTAGTTTGGTTTAGGAGAAAATGATGAATAAAAAAATATTAAGAAAGAAACTTTCAGATTGTGGAGTTGAGGAAGCAAAAGCCTCAAGTCAGTAACAATATGTTATTGTTATTGTTTGACAGTGGCAACTTATTTGATGTATCATGTATATAATTTTTGCATGCACTGTGCACACATGCTTTGAATTTTTTGGGATAATTGATGTAGTTAGTGGCACAAAGAAGCAGCATGTGGCCAATGATTATGCAAAACGACTTTCAATAGGTTACAAAGAGGTATAACTTGATCGCTCTTGATATTCTTAGTAGTTTCTTTACTTTCTCATAATGAAATGTTTTCCTTTCAATTGTCTCTTGCAGTCTGAGAAGATTGTTTGTTGCAGAATCACTTGCTTGCATGACAGAGTCAAGATCCAAAGCTGGTTGCAAGAGTATAATAACTAAGTTTCAACAGGCAAAATAAATTACCTTTTAGCCTACACTTTTGGGCTGTTTCACTTCACCACCATATTCAATCAATTATTTCGTATAACAAGTTTCTAGTTAGATCTGGAAGTTTCAAGTTATTGTGATTTTGTTTTATTTTGTTGTCATTGTGTTATAGGTTTATAATTCATTTGGTTGTTTATGCTTTATCAAGGATTGTATTAGGTTTAAATTATATCCTCTAATGTATTTTTATTGCTATTGTTAGGTGATTGTTACTGTCGGACAATAGCAATATGTGATTGTTATGCTGGGCAGTAGCAATAGGTGATTGTTACTTTTCGATAGCAAAGATTGTATTAGGTTTAAATTATATTCTCTAATTTATTTTTATTGTTATTGTTACTTGATTGCCATTGTCTGGCAGTAGCAATAGATGATTGTTACTGTTGGGCAATAGCAATAGGTAATTGTTACTACCGGATAGTAACAATAGGTGATTGTTATTTTCGATAGTAACAATTATATTTACTAATAAAATGCAAAAGATTATGGACATCTTGATTTTTTGTGTTTTATGTTGGTTATTATTTAATATGTTTATAAAATAAAAAATACCTAAATTATGATTTTTTTTTGGATAATTTATGTACTAAATGGCACTAAAATGAAGAAAAAAAATTGCATTTTAAAAATACTGTAGCGCGCTACAGTAACGCCGTTACTGTAGTAACGGTTTTTTTTAAAAGTGGGCTGCTACAGTAGTTCACTGTAGCGGTTGGGCCGGATGAATAGTAAATTTTTAAAAATGGACTTTAAAAAAAAAAAACCCTAATTAAATTATCCTTCTACACTAGGAAAAATATTGAATGCTTATAAATCTTCATCACAACGCAAACCTATTTCCTAACTTAATACATAAGCCAAGAAGAATGTCGATGTTGGTCGAAAAGGGATGTTATGAAGATGCTTGGAATTAATGTTTAGGATTTATCCATTAATGTTTGAATGTACATATACTTGTAGACATTAAGAACAATTTAAAAGTGAAGTGACTGGCTGTTTTCATTTTGACGAGGAATCACTGCTTGAGAAATTGGGCCTTGCAGATGTTATATGACTTTCGTCGTGTTCGCATTCAATGGACGTGTGATATACGTACTCTTAGCTACATCCTGAAAATTTGAAAAAAGAAGTTATATATATATGTGTGTGTGTGATGAATTATTAGTGAAATAGGTAGATCAGATATTTAATTGCATAACATGTCTAATAAGTAGAATGAATTTTGATACTAACTATAATTATTGATCTTGTGGTATTTATCTCTACATGCAGTGTTAGTGAATTTTTGAGCTTGAATTCTTCGCTCTCCGAGATCAACAAAAAATGTTAAATAACCTTTGATATGAATCTTGTACGTTCTTTAGAATTTTTCAAAATATGCCATGAAAGACTGAAACAATGTGGTTTTAACCATAGACACAAAACAATTAAAAATTCATAAAACCTAAAGTCTTACGGATGTGGCATAATCAAATCATTGGCCAACTCAGTTAATTAACTTCTAATCAAATTAGGTTGATCTCATAGTTGACGTGCTTAGAGGCTCTAGTTTCACAAACAGAGACCGAATTAGGACACAAGAAGTAAGAAAAAGAAGATTTATCCAATAAATACAAATAAAGCACACACATAAGGGAAAATTAATACATGACACTAAGATATATAAATATATATATGTGTGTGTGTGTGTGTGTGTGTGTGTGTGTGTGTGTGTGTACGAAAATTAACTTGAAGAAGTTCAGGACTAGGATCAAACAGGAGGTATATACCTCTCGTAAATTTTGAGTCAATAATTAATTCAAAACAATATATAAGGCTCTTCACTAGCACCATATTCCTCTTCAAGGAAAGATAACAACTGGTTTGTGCACACCAACTGAGTGTCTTAAGTCAAATTTATAGGTAGAGTACAATGTTCTAGAGTTGCGGTTTAGGAAAACAATGAGCGTGAATCTGTGTTCTACAATGTAATTTAAAAAACAATGGGCTGAAATTAATAATGAATTTAAGCTTCCGATTTTAGTATAAATAAATTACAAAAAAATAGTTAGCTTGTCATGTTGTTTTCGTGTTTGTGTTGTGTGAAAAATGGCTCAACTCGAACACAACTCGTTAAGCTGAATGGTGAAAAAATGAGAACATAAACACGACACGAAATAATTAACAATTAATAAATGATTGATGTATCCACTTTTTTACGATGATAAAATAGTATGTATAATAATTAACAGTAAAATAGCTAGGTACATCAAATATATATTAGCATAATTTACCTATCTAATAAGTAGAATGAATTTTGATACCAACTTAATTAGTTATTTGTCTTGCGGTATTGTTGGTGAGTTTTCGAGCTCTAATTCTTTCATCTCCTAGATCAACACAAAAAATTATGAAACTTTTGATATAAATAATGTGTTCACTAGAATTTTTCAAAATACGGGCCATGAACTAAGCGGTTTTAACCATACATCACAATAAAAAAAAAAAAATCATAGAATCTAAATTCTTACGGATGTGGCATAATCAAATCATTGGACAACTTGATCGATTAACTTGAATTACGACACAAGAAGTAAGAAAAAGAAGATTTATCCAATAAATACAAATATAGCACACACATATGGGAAAATTAATTAACAAATGACACTAAGATATATAAATATGTGTGTGTGTGTGTGTGTGTGTGTGAAAATTAACTCAGACAAGTTCATAAAAAGGATCAAACAAGAGGTATATATATACCTCTGGTAAATCATATATTGAGTCGCTAATTAATTCAGAATAGTACATAAGTCTTTCCACGAACACCATCTTCCTCTTCATCTTGGCATTCAGAGGCCTTCGAAACCTTGATCATTTTCTATATCGAAAACCAAACCCAACAAGGAGAGATGATCATTGGTTTGTGCACGCCAACTGAGTTTCTTGAGTCAATGTTATAGGGAGAGGGAAATGTTCTAGAATAGTAGTTTAGGAAAACAATAGACGTAAATCTGGGTTCTGCAAGACAGTTTTGAAAACAATGGGCTGAAATTTATATAATGAATTAATTTAAGCTTCCAATTTTAGTATAAATTAATTAATTTAAAAAAATTAAAAGAAAATAGCTAACTGCCTGTCATGTAGAGTAAAGAATAACCTTCTTACTCAATAATCTATGTAATTATTACTAAGGTTGTTTAAAGAAATCTTATAGAGGATCCATACAAAATATATCTAATATATATTTTGAAGGTCTTATGTCCAAGCAGCATGGATGGGTAAGTAGATCTACAAGGGGTTGTGTTTTTGCTGGTTCATTTTGTGTCGGGTTCGTGTTGTGTGAAAAATGGCTCAACCCGAACACAATTTGTTAAGCTAATTAACTAGCTAGTGAAAATATGTGAACATGAAATAAGAGTACATGATTGATACATCCACTTTTGAGTTTACACTGATAAAATAGTATATCTAATTATTTCCATGTTAAAATAGTCCGTCTTAATTTGAAACAGTGATAAGTCGGCCCATGTTATAACTGATACGCAATGTTTTAATGTTTCTTTCCCATTGTACCCATTTAAGATAGATTAGGTTGTTTGATCCTCTCTCTCCGATTATGTCTTCTTGGATTCTCTCTCTCTCTCTCTCTCTCTCTCTCTCTCTCTCTCTCTCTCTCTCTCTCCACTCGCGTTAGAGCTTGATCGATCTTCTCCTACGCGAATTTACATGTTTGATTATCTGTGTTGGAGTTCACAACTTGCGATTTGCTTTGTCTTTTTCGATTGATGATCGTTTTCTTTTCTATCTCAATTTGATATTGCATTTCTTCAATGTGAGGTTGGTAGCTTGCTTAATTCAACTATGCTTATTTGATTTGATAATTTTAATTTTATTGTTAATTAATTTGAGTTTTGACCTAGAGTTTTTGGTAATTTTGGACGAAATAGTGTGTATCTGATTGGGTTAATCTAATTAGGTTTTATTTAGTTGTAGGTTTTATAAGTTTCATAAGATTTTAGTGAATTGGCTTAGTTTTGGTTGAATTGTTTTTTTCAATATTTAAATATGGAAATTCATGTTTAAAGTTAGATTTGTGGTTTTAAAATATGTATTATATATAAAATCTTTTCAATTTAGTGTTAGATTTTGTAGAAATTGTTTATTTTTGTCCAAGCTATGTATTCGAACCTTTGAGCATACATATAAGGATATCCAAGATATTAGATTGTGCATCAAGGTAAAACTGATCAAAGTACTAGTTCGTTGATACATTACATGCTTAACCAACATCATTTGAAAATTAAGAAGTATTACTTTTCCACTTTATAGTGCTTCCACAATGTCATTGAAATCTCAAGTGAGCTTCATTTCTTTAGGGAGCACAACCAAATCACTAGCCCCAATTCTGAAACATCTTTCATGCCCATCAACTTGTACATTCACTTTCCCCTCCAGCAAATACATAGTCTCTGTGGTAGTAATGTACATGGAAATTTTCTTGAGCCACATCCCCACCTCATACATTAAATAGATATCAAATGATTAAGGCCGACACGAGCAGGGCACATGCACGACACAGTGGCAGAGTCAGGAATTTTGTTATGGGGGTCAACCTAGAGTAACTATATATGACAATAAATTAAGAAAAAAAATCTAACAGAACAAAATTCTATAGTATTTATTCAAAAACAATTCAAATACATCTAAAGTTGTCCTTGACGAGTTCTCATAGTTTTGAAATCTTTTCATAATCACTTCATCATCGACACCATCACATATATCTTTCTCAATATATATAATCAAGCTATCATTCATCCACATATCTCCCATTCATTTACGCATGCAAATCACTTTTCAAAATATTCATAGCAGAAAATGCTTTTTCTACAGTGGCAGTCACAACCAGTAAGATTAGTGCTAGTGTCACGAACAAGTAAACTAATGAGTATACCTTGTCTTGTTTTGTTCGAAACATTTTTTTTTTTCAAGATCACTGATTCCTTTCATTCCCGAAAACTCAATACTATATCGCATATCATATATGTAAGTCTCAAGTTCATCCTCAAGTGCCAATAAACCATTTGCAAAAAAGTCTTTTGGATAAAATTGAGCAAGGCAAATCAATGTGTTAGACATGGAATCTCCTAGCCTTGCGAGGTAAGTTACACGTTTACTTCCAAGTTACTTTAGGATTGTATTTCCTTCACTTGTACACCAAGGATTAATTCCTTGTGTGATAGATGGTTACATACTTGTATAAATACCCAATTGATTATTGAATAAAGTCGATCAATTCTTAAACTTCTACACAATGTTTGCTTGTTGAAAGCAGAGAATGAATCAAGTGGACTCAGACATGCCATACAAATAAGAAACTTAGTATTAATAATTAGTCTCCGTGAAATGACTATATATTAAGCTCTCGAAGTTGCATATCTAGACTGCATAAAATGACTCCACCCGATAGTTATGCAAATTTGTGATTTTGGGAGCTCTGTGTCGTGATCTCCTTGGAGGTAAAAAAAAAAATAATCATCCATATTAGGAACATCAATATCATGTTTTTCACAACAAAAAGCAGCTTGATTTAGTAAAGAATCTCATCCATTCTCTCTCATCTTTTGCTATTGTTGCAAAATGAAAGTTCCCAACAAAGTTCTCATCAAATGTAGACTGAATGCAAAATCAAATGACTGCCATGAGTCTAATAGTTTGTTTGCTTCATGTTTTTGATCAGTATTGGATCCATCCTCTTTGATTATTTTAAGCAATTCAATTATACATGAAAATAGGCTTTTTAACAAGTCATCCACATGGATTATAACCCCATTTGCACTTCACTACCCGAAATAAAAATTGAATCAAGTTGTCACCCTAATTTAAAAAAATTTGCAATTTACAGCCTCCGTCCAAGTCCGTCAATATTTCTGTTAAAATAGGGGTATTTTAGTCTTTTCAGGTTAATTTTTTATTATTAAAAAAAGCACCACCTCATTATATGTTTGACATGTGTCATATGCATTAACCATAGTTAACTCAAATTAATTAAAAATATATATTTTTAACCTTGTTTGTCTTTAAATAAAATCAAAGGATACCCAAGTATTAATAATTTATTAACATAATGTTATAATAAGACTTACAAATAATTCAAGGCTATCATAGTTAACTTAGACAGCTAATAATACATCAAAATATTATTATGATAAGACTTACAAATAATTCAAGGATATCATAGTTAACTTAGACAGCTAATAATACATCAAAATATTATTATGATAAGACTTACAAATAATTCCAGAACAAACAAAAATAAAAAACTCATCAAACACAAGAATCCAACTGCAGCAACTCCATTCCTTTTCTTGCCATGTATCCAACCACCACCCTCAAACCCCAATGATGCACCTTCCAACACCCTTGGACGTCACCACCGGTCCCATTAAGATTAGATGAAACCAATCTCCAAGGTTTCATCATCATTCAATGTCGAGAAGGAGCTATATGCGCTGCCGACGAGCACTCCTAAACTGCTCTTTTTCTCAAACACCGACCACCTGTCGTCGTTCAAACCCAAAAATGATGATTGGATAAACAAGCATGATGGGTTTGATTGTTAATTAGGGAAAAAAGAAATTACTAACTGCACTAATTTGAAAAGCCCACTTCAGATTTTGTTGGGCCCAAGTCCAATGGAGACATTTTGAATTGTATTGGGCCAGGAAACAGGCCACACAAGGAGTTGCTACCCAGTCCGAGCCCAAGAGATGGGAATAAATTGAAGGCCTAGAATGAACAGACATATTTAATTAAACGTATGCCATTTAATTGAATGACAGAATGTGAGTTAATGGCCAAAAACCCATGATCTTTAACACTAGACCCACGCACACCAGGCATGGCCAGCATGAGTAGTGGAGAGGTGGTGATCATGGTACCCGGAGGATCGGGTAATCTGATCCTATAAATACCTACATTGGAAAAGATCTAAGGTACGCAACTATTACCTACTGACAAGACAACTACTTGAGCATATTCTCATTTAGGCTTTGAAGTGTCATTGCAGGTACCCTCCCTCCCCAAAATACCAAATTTAGTGAAGGTCATTTGTTAGCTTTTTGACGTTCAAAATCACAACCATTCCAAGAACTGTAACATTCGTCACAATTCTAAAGGTCAGATTGCTCATTTTATTTACTGGTTGATTAATCATCTTTCCCAGAGATTTTTAGCATCAACATATTTGAAGCAAACCATTCACTTCAAAATAAAAGACAAAGAAAGAGAGATCGAGGAAGGGAAAAAGAAACGAGAGAGAAAGACATAGAATGAGAAAGACAGAAGAGAAGAAAGGGAAAAGAGAGCGGAAAGAGAGGTGGCAGGCTGGAGTTGGGACGTTGCTGTAGTGAATTAACACCCTTCCCATGACCTTTTTCTTTGATGTATTCTAGGATTAGACAATTAGCAAACACACATGATAACAGCAACAATAAAGCAGTAAAGAACACCAAGATTTGTTCTCGAGGTTCAGTGAACTTTGCCTACGTCCTTATGTGACCCTTAAGGAATCACAGCTACACTATGTATAGAATAAGATTACAAGAACTTATTGAAATCCTAGACTACCCAACTCACAGCCGCTCTCTTCTCTCTTGCACAAATAGCTTTCCTGTGTTTTTCCCTCTTGAAAAACCTCTCCCTTGAAGTCACTCACTCTTAAGTCTTTAACCCGAGTCTCCCTTTGAGTTTCTTCCCTTAAAGTCTCTAGCTATTCTTCTTTTATGAGACTTGCAGTAGCCTATTTATAGAGCATAGACTTACCACTTACAATATGGATTCCTAATCCTATTAGAATTAGGTAATTCACCTATTAACTAATTTTATTCCCTTGTTCACAAGGAAAACCCTTTAGAACTCCTTCCCATACTAGGAAAGTCTTGTGTAAGTCCTCTTTGTCTTCCAAAACCATACCCCACTAGGAAAACACTAAACTATCCCATTGTCCAGTCTCCCTATTGCTCTCAACCAGAACTGTAGCTTCCTCCAAAAATTTCCATCGAGACAAAAAACACAGCAAACTCCACCATGACGAGTCGGAACCAAAGCCATGAAAGCTGTACGTTCGAGATATCCTATAGTCTTGAAGTAACCTCGAAAAACCTCCAAGAACCCCTTCACATTGGCAAAAAACTTATTGCCTCAATGCCTTAAGTGAGAAGGTGCTCCACCTCAATCAACTAACTTTGAAGATTGAGCAAGCTCAACCTGAGCTTGTTCCTTTGAATCTTTACTGCAGCATCAAGATTCTGTCCGCCTTTTGTTCCATAAACCCATTCATAGCCAATTTTCTCCTTGGATTTAGGAACTAACTTCCAATCGAAGTTCCTTTGTAGAGACAACCTAGCACAACTCCGACGTTCCCATTCCTTGCTCTTACAAGCCCCCTTGAATGTAGCCGGATTTCCCTTACTAACACCATAGTAACCTCTGTCCTTTTCCCACCAATACTTGTGAGTTAGCTTGATGGTACTTTTGGGCCCGGACAGCCTTGTGCTCCTTTACTTGACATGTTCTTATACCTTGGTTGATTGTTGTTGCTTCCCAAACTCTTCAACCCTTGTGTCATGCTCCACCAGCTCAGAGTTGGCCTTCTCTTAAACTGGATTTATCTTCATAACCACCTTGGTTGTCTTTATGGTTGCATCTTCCTTATTAACAATCAAACTTTTCTCATCTTTCTTGACTTCCCTTACTGCATCCTTGAAGTCAGTCTTTGATGAATAACTAACCAAGCAACAATCATGGCTTGTTGCTTCTTCTTCCTTTGTCATAGAACCTATTTGATGAGACTCTTTCTTTGTGAGATGATGCCCTTGCTTTCCCTTGTCACAATGCTTATTGAGCTCAACATCCAAGCTCTCTTTGGTAGACGCAGTTGCTCCACTTATCATTGTAACCCTTGAAAGCTTGTAGAGATTATTAGATTGCAAAACTCCTCTCATAATCACACTTGATCCTTTTGAGACTTGGAGCTTCCCTGCTCTAGACTTGAATGCATACCCATTCCTCTCTAGACTTTTAAGAGAGATAAGATTTCTCTTTAATGTAGGAACATATCGCACATTCCCAAGCAACCTAACACTTCCATCTTGCATCTTCACCTTAACTGTGTCAACGCCATGAACCTTGCACACTGAGTTATCCCCCAACAAAACTTTGCCCTCAGTAGATTCCTCATATGTATGAAACCACTCCTTATTTGCACACATATGAAAACTGCATCCAGAGTCCAAACACCAAGCATGTGGACCCAAAGATACCACCAAAAGCTCCTCATCGTTGACCACGACGTTACTTGAGTTTTCAGCCCTTTTCTTCTTCTTCTCCAGCCATATCTAGGAATCCCTTTTCTAGTTGTCTAGTAAACCACACTCGAAGCGACCACCTTCTTCATCGGAATCATTGGACTTTCCCTTTTTGCTAGATTTGCCCCTCATTTCCTTAATTCCCTCGACTCTTCTCCTTGCCCTTAGCATAAAGGCCTTATGATGACTGATTGCCTTCAGTCAAATTATCTAACTTTGCATATGACTGAAGCATTTGTACCACGTCATCAAGCTTTAGAGTCTCATTTCCAAACATCAAAGTTGTTCGGAAGTGCTTGAAAGAAGATGACAGGGATCTCAGCAAGATGATAGCCTTATCATCATTTATGTAAACTTCTTCGACCTTGTCGGGATTAGCTATGCAATTCTAAAATTTGCATACATGATCCGTTACATCTCCACCTTCTTCTAGTTGAAGTTTGAAAAGTTCATCCTTCAAGAAAAGTTTATTGGACACCGTCTTGCCCATATAAACACTCTCCAACTTGTTCCATGCTTCTTTTGCTGTCATCGCCTCTGTGATGTGAGACCTCACAGATCTTGTGATGTGGATCTCTATTGAGCTCTTGGCCTTCTTGAGAGCTTTGTTCCACGCGGCTTCTTGCATGGTTGTCGGCCTCTCTCCAAGTAGCGCATCATCTAGATCCTGCTATATAAGCACGTTCCTCATCATCCACTGCCAATCTGTAAAATCATCTTTGCCATCATATGGCTTCAAAGCAAGCCTTACATCCCCTAAGTTCATGCTTCGATTTCCTCTAGACATCGCAGAAACCTTTTAAGCCTAACCTAGCTCTGAAACCAATTGTAGTGGATTAACACCCTTCCCACGACCTTTTTCTTTGATGTATTATAGGATTAGACAATTAGCAAACACACACAATAACAACAACAATAAAGTAGTAAACAACACCAAGATTTGTTCTCGAGGTTCGGCGAACTTTGCCTACGTCCCCGTGTGACCCTTAGAGAATCACAACTGCACTATGTATAGAATAAGATTACAAGAACGTATTGAAACCCTAGACTACCCAACTCGTAGTTGCTCTCTTCTCTCTTGCACAAATAGCTCTCTTGTGTTTTTCCCTGTTGAAAAACCCCTCCCTTGAAGTCACTCACCCTTAAGTCTCTAACCCGAGTCTCCTTTTAAGTTTCTTCCCTTGAAGTCTCTAGCTATTCTTCTTTTATGAGACTTGCAGTAGCCTATTTATAGAGCATAGGCTTACCACTTACAATATGGATTCCTAATCCTAATAGAATTAGGTAATTCACCTATTAACTAATTTTATTCCCTTGTACACAAGGAAAACCCTTTAGAACTCCTTTCCACACTAGGAAAGTCTTGTGCATCTTCGTCTTCCAAACTGTTATAAAATAAATTTAACTCATATATAAAAATTTACTTAAGAAAGAATCATAAATATTAACTTATTTAGCATCAATATTAAAATTTTAATATCTCATGTTATCATTCCAAAACAATCACTCAAGAAATATTGAATATAACTCAATTTATTCCTAATATGACATATACAAAATCATCCAATAAATAACCCACATAAAACAATAAATCACAAAAAAATAAGTTGACACAAATAATAAATTGCACAACAGTGGTATTTACCTATAAAAAGAAAAAAAAATTGAACAAAAAGGTTTGGAATTTGGGATTACCTGAAAGATTGATTGAATTGCTCTGATACCATTTAGAACTTTCAAGCATTTGATTGATTAATTCTAGAGGAGTACATCAGTATTTATAGAAGATCAAGAGCCTTCCAAATATGAACGACACCTTTATCTCAATTCCCGACTTTTCACATATCGTACAATTGAAATTCAAATATTTACAATTCCAATCTCAAATAATAGTTACATCCATACCCATATTATATAATAATTATAGCTTCATAAGTACATATTGTCATTATTCTTTATAAGCTCACAGAGTTTGATTAGCCTAAGAGAGACAGAAAGAAGGCTACTGTAACAAGTGACATACTGCGTTCTTGATTGAATATCCATAAAAACCTTCTGAGCATCCAAGGGAAGCACAAGGTTGGTCCTGGTCGATCTGTCTTTGGACTTGTTTCCTATCCAAGTATATATCAGAGATTGCTACTTACTTAGGAGCTTCGTGGAAAGCATACATATAAATTTAGGATATGCACATGATGAATGATGTTTCTTGTGTATGCATTAAGCCTTAATAAACACTTGTATAGAGTAGAATATGCATGCACACATAAAATAATAATCTATTTATGCATATACGAGTCCTTTCCCCGGCCATATAATAAGAAAAAAAAAACCTAAGTATATACAAGTTTCCCATACATATATATATGGCTTTTTTACCCAAATACCACCTGGACTATGGGGGGTGTGCTCTCATACCACAAAAACTTTTTTTCTTGCCAATTACACCTGAAGTATTAATATGTGCCAATGTGGCACCTGCCATCCATTTCTATCAATTTTTCTATTAACTTGAAGGGTAATATTATCAATTCATATTATAAAATATCTAAAAAACAAAACTAAAATCAAAATACACTTAAAAAGAATTAAAAAAATAAAAAAACTCAACCAACCCACCTTCACCCCCAACGCCGACCTATCCCTGACGATGCCGGCCTTGATTCCTCTCCTTCCCTTTCTCTTCTTAATTATACTTAAGGGAAAACTAGGAAGTTTGAGAAAAAAATTGATGATTTAATAGAAAAATTGACTGTAGGTGCCACATTAGCATATATTGATACTTAAGGTGGAAAATTAGCAAGAAAAAAAGTTTGGGTAGTACGGAAGTACACCCCCTATAGTCCAAGTGGTATTTGGGTAAAAAAAGGCAATATATATACACACATGCTTGTGTGTGTGAAAATTTTAAATTGGAGAAGATCAAAAATAGGATCGAACAAGAGGTATATACCTCGATCTGGTAAATCATTGAGTCGCTGATTGATTAAGAACAATACGGCAAGCTCTCCACTAGCACCATCTCCCTCTTCATCTTGACCTTCGAAGGCCGTAGAAACCTTCATCATTTTCTTTATAGAAAACTAAAATCTAACAAGGAGATATGACCACTGGTTTGTGCACACCAAATGAGTAACTCAAGTCAATTTTATAGGTGGAGAGGAAGGTTCTTAAATAGCGGTAATGTTTAGGAAAACAATGGAGCACATCTATGTTCTACAAAAGCGGTTTTGAAAACAATGGGCTGGAATTTTTATATTGAATTAATGCTTCCAATTTTACTATAATTAATTAAAAACTAGTCTATTGGCACGTGCTAACGCACACTCCAATTGGCTTTTTAATATATTTTTTTTAATATGTTGTTTGTGGTTCCTTCATTTTAGAAACATGCATGTCCTAATTTTTCTTTTTTTAATATGTTGTTTATTTTACCATTTTACTCTCTACTAATAATATTTCTTTATGTTGACATTTACATTAAGCATGAGCATCTTTGGTATTTTGAAAATTTCACTTAGCTGCCCTATTTGCTTTCTATATATAGATTAAAAGAAAATTGCTAGCCTGTCATGTTGAGTTAGGAATAACCTTGTTATGAATGACCTATGTAATTATTAATAAGGTTGTTAAAAAAGTCTCATAAAGAATCCATACAAAATATATTTGATAAATAGATTTCGATTATGAGAGACTAATTATGAGGGATTATGAGAGACGTATTGTTTTATAAGAACCCTTAAATTAATCAAATGACACCTTGTTTTTTAGCTATATATTAGGTTTTGAATATGGGATTTTGGGCTCCACAATCCTAGGATTAAAAAAAATGAGTTTAGGTGAGGTATAAAAAAGAAAGATTCAATTAAGTAGTGCTAGGGATTCTAAATTTGTATATATCTCAAATGATGTGTCAATATTTCATTGATTCATTCATGATTCACTCTAAGTAAAATACTAAAACATGCTATGACAAATTATTTAGGATCCAAATTTATAATATAAATTTGAAATCCCTAGCATTATTTAACCTAATTACGTGAAAGTTTAACTAACTTCTATATTTTGGGAAAGCTAGTGTGGGCATTTTGGTAAATTTCATTCATCAAGTGATCCTACGGGGCATCAATTGGTCTTGGAATTTAAGAAATTATAAGTATTTTGGCCCAACAATCAATCTTTACATAAGCAAAACCATTTTGGGCCTTGGACCATCATAAGCCCCATTTGGGTCGATTAATTAGACTTTGGGCCTAGTTTTATTTTGGTTCAAACAAGTTGTGTGAGTAATTTAATTCCCAGCGGCAGGTTGGGGGGCCGGGGAGGAGGGGGGGTGGGGCAAGATAATAACATAATGGTTCATCAAAATATTTCATTCTTTTTCTAATCAGTAGTGTTAGGGATTTCAATTTTTTTTTTTTTTCAACTTACATAATATTCATATATTAGACATTAAAAAATAAAAAATAAAACTTAAAAAATAAAAATAAGTACCCTATCTAGTAAGGTAATGACACATAAAGTGAAATACAAAAGTTGGACTTTTAGCATTTTCTTTTTCCAATATATGTGTCAAAAGTTTAGCAGTACCTGTAACTAGTCATTTTACTTAATTATAGTTTGTTACAGGCCACCATATTTTGGGTAAGGAAAAAAAAAAAAAATATATATATATATATAGTCATTAGTTCTGTTTGAACCCACCCTTCTCTTGACAATATTGGGGTCTGGTTCTTTATATCTTTTATATTTACCATCTTTTCCCCAGCTTTCTCTTTCACATAGATTTATTTTATTGTGTTTTCGCTAAGGATCCCAGATTTTGTATCTGTGTGGCAGGAGGTCTGGAGGCATATTGGCAACAGAGTAATTAATGATTCGCACTATCACTATATATGCAAACTTTATTTCCTATGGGGCTATATATGCCACCTTTGGGAACAAACAAGCATCCAAATACTTGATCCTACCCCAGCTCTTAATAATTAAACAAGCATCCGGATATTGTCTTTTCTTTTATTTTAGTTTTTGTTTGTTTTCTGGGTGGTATTAAATTGAAGAATATATGGCTTCTAACTTCTAAGCTTCTAATTTTCCACGGCACTTTTCCCAAAAAACAAAAAACAATTCCACGGCAAAAATAAATAAATGGGGCAGACAGCTTAATTGCTTCAAAATTGTAGCTAGATTGATCACTTAAATTCTTAGTAGAAGTATGAACATGCAACCTTTCCGTACCCATAATGTACAATTAAATCGTGTCCTTCATTTCCTCTTCTTTGTTATAGGTTTCTCACTCGGTATCATCACTACGTTATATTTCCAGAGCTACTCTTTCACTTTTCAAGCATCCCTAAATTCCATTAAGATTCCACTAAAACCATCACCACCTCAAACGCAACCACTGCCACCGGCGCCATCACCAAAATGGATGCCCCCACTGCCACCGCCACCATTAATATCACCGCTTCCATTTCCAGTACACAATATGAGTGACGAGGAGTTGTTTTCGAGAGCATCAATGGTTCATCAAATTGGAGAATTCCCTTATTACAAGCATCCTCCAAAAGTGGCTTTCATGTTCTTAACAAAGGGGCCTCTACCTTTGGCTCCCTTGTGGGAGAAATTTTTCAAAGGACATGAAGGCCTATACTCCATTTACGTGCACGCACACCCTTCTTTCAACAAGTCACTACCTGAAACTTCTGTCTTCTATGGTAGAAGAATTCACAGTCAGGTTAGTTTCTTATTAGATTGGACTGGAGAATAATAAGTTGTACTAAATTATATTGGATGGGACTGTACTGAATTGTACAGAGAGATTTTAGGGTTTTGTAGTAGGACTTAGACATCATATAATTGATTTTTTAGATTCGTACCTCACTAGATACTCTTGCAATTGCAGCCAGTTTATTGGGGAACTTCAACAATGTTAGAAGCCGAGAGACGGCTCTTAGCGAATGCACTCCTTGAAATCTCCAATCAAAGATTTGTGTTGCTCTCTGAATCATGCATTTTTCTTTATTTAACTTTACAACAACTTATGACTACCTCATGAGCACAAATCTAAGCTTCCTAAGCTCATTTGATGACCCAAGAAAGCCAGGCCGCGGGCGATACAGCCATCAAATGTGGCCAATAGTAAGCATCACAGATTGGCGAAAAGGGTCTCAATGGTTTAAAGTTCACCGTGAGCTTGCCATCCAAATCGTTTTTGATCAAAAATACTATCCGATCTTTCAAAAAATACTACCACCCTCCTTGTTATGTGGATGAGCACTATATTCCAACACTTGTGAGCATGTTGTACTCTGAGTTGAATTCAAATAGGAGCATTACTCGGGTCGATTGGTCAAGGGGTGGTTCCCATCCTCGCAAATATGGTTGGAGTTATTACAGATGAGTTTTTGAATCGAATTCGGTTCGGAGCACAATGCAAATACAATGGAAACACAACTTCAATATGTTTCCTGTTTGCCAGAAATTTTTTGCCCAACACATTGGAGTCATTGTTACGGGTTGCTCCTTTGCTGCTAGGTTTTGATCCCTAGAATTTGTTAAACATTGAAATTATGCTGCCTCCTTGTCAATTTTTCCATTTATTAATTTGATTCATGAAAATATTGGAAATAATAAATGATCCATCAATTCATTGTTTAGTGCAATAAGAATGGTTTTGAATAATTCTTTACTTATCAAGAAACTTGCATTTTTTGTCCTTAATGAGTGAGTAATTTATCCTAATTTCATTATCAGTCATACTAAGGCATTTCAACTTTTTAAATCCCAATTGATGTGACAATATGTCATTATTCATGTCTTTGTTCATTTTAAAATTTTATATGATGCAGAACAATCGACTGAGGCTTACAAGCATAAACCTAAAGGAACAAGAACCCTGGAATCCACCAAGAAGTTAAGAGAAAACCTCAATAGTTAATTTAATAAAATAACATCATAATTCGTCTAGCAATTGTAAAATTGCTTAAGTACGCTTAAAGAAACCCTAGGGCACAAACAACCTTATAATTAAGGCCCACGGGTATTACAAACCCAAATAAAATATAAACAAAATTAAATAAAAAGTCTTAAAAGTCTAAAATGCAGTTTTGAGGCCCTAAACTACCTCAGAAGGCCGAAAAAGCCCATACATCATAACATAGCGATGAGTTTGACTCGTCTCGCGATTCCCTTTGAAACGATATGCATTAGTGCCAGTTTTAGAGCCAAACCCTTCGACTAGTAGAAATCATTTCCCAAATTTCTTGGGTTTGCAACAATCAAGTTGTTGCATAAACTTCTCCATCAATTGTTCTGCATCATTATACCTCATTTCTTTACACAAAGTAAGAAACCCACCAACTTGTATTCCAAGTTTGAGATACCAACTCACGTGATACATGATATGTCAGTTTCTTACTTATTGGAATAAAAATAGGTCTATGAACAAACTACGTACATTGGTGACATTGTTAATCTATTTTTTATTTTTGTTTTTGTGGGGTGCATGACTTGGTTCATTATTGTGTGTTAGTTGGTGGAAGTTTTTAGATGTTGTAGCTAGGTTGGTACCTATGATGTGAATGTGATGTACAATGTGAAATATTGTGTTGTACCAATGGTTGTATATATGGGTACAATGTGATGAT
Source organism: Dryas octopetala (assembly GCF_963921425.1). NCBI lineage: Eukaryota > Viridiplantae > Streptophyta > Magnoliopsida > Rosales > Rosaceae > Dryas > Dryas octopetala. The sequence goes on from NC_141369.1 coordinate 8,733,777, forward strand.
ACCATATTCTAAAGTGTACCAATAACTATATTTGTACATTTTGTGGCAAGAATGACTTTTCTTATAGTGGTTTTGAAGGTAGGAATGAAGGGGATGAATGCTGCAGGGTTTGTAACTTACCATGGCCGTAAGGGTACAATGTGACAATACAATGTTCCAAAGTTTAATTGTACAATGATTCTTTGATGCTTCAATCGATCTTCCTGTGTTTTGATAATTTTAGAGGTGTCATGTCAGTCTAACCCATTAAAGTTGGGCTCATTTGTACTTCGTGTCGTGCCCATTTAATAACCATGTTGTACTCATGCCGGCCCACATAGCTAAGGCCTAGACCTAGCATGATTGGCGAGTAGTGACTGGCGACACATTCATGCTCATATGGTGCCTTAAGCCAGCAGGACCCACGGGCCTTTTTTTATCTTTTTTTTTTTTTGCTAAGAAATTATATTTTGTTATTATTTCTTTCTTATAATTAAATATTGACATTTATTGGGTGGAAATATTGAATTTTCTTTTTGAAAAGTTTTTTAAAAAAGTAAAAGAATTGCTAAAATGAGTCGTGCCTTGTTCGATCTCATTTTGTGTTCATGCTTGTGTCGTCAAGTGCTTGATGAGCCAAAAGATTAATTTGGTCCTGCCCGGCCTATTTATTTGTGTGGTGTTGATGTGGCCTAGCCCGTTTGACACCTATAATTAAGTTAGGTACATATTGGTTGCCATTTTTCCTTGCTTCACCATTACTTCAAGACTAGGACAATTTTTTAATAATTGTTGTTTATAATTATTTTGGACATTATTTTTTTTTCAATTTGTCCTTAAAATGGTTTTCTGATGTACGCCAAAAAGAGTCTTCTTTCGTAAACTAAATTGTAGCCTTAGTAGTTTTTTCTATTTAGTGACGCGTCTCGGCAGTAATTCTCACATTTGCATGTGATCTGCAAAGAATTTTACACGAGCAAATTCTATATGCCAATCTTGTATAAACTAGCAGTCCTATATGCCAATTCCATATATGTATGCATATACAATTGACATATAGGAATATTGTTGACCTTGGGATTAGCATATAAGATATTGCTCGCTCGTTTAAATAAAATTGGCATATAGGAGTGCTCGTATAGAATTTCATGCATACCACATATAGATAACTCGTGTGTGGATGCAAGAATTTTCCTATGTCTCGGGATTTTTACGATTAGAGTGACAAAATTGTAAAATTGAAAGTACAGGGACCTAAGTGAAACTTAACCTAAACTATAGAAAAATAAATAAAATAAAATAGAAGTGAAATTTACTCTTTGTTTAGAGATAGAAACCGTGATGTCAGATATATGCCACATCAATTAGTACACGGCCGATTTGTGGGATGCAACCGTGCAACTGGTGCAACCACACAGATTCCTCAAAGGGCCCCTCTTAAGGTGACCGTAGTTAACCTTAGCATTTCCTTTCTACCAATACATTTAGATAACAATATAGTTTTCATCATCAATATTCTAATCTTTGTATGACCTCTGTTCTAGCCTCTATAGTTTCTACTATTCAATGTAGATCAGCCACCTCTAGACTTTAAGGGCATGTTTGGTAATCTATTCAGAAACCTTTAAAACAAAAAATAAGAAAATGTTTTCTAGTCAACAAACATATTTGGCATACCATTTTCAAAACAATTTAAAGAAATTTTTTTTTTTTTTAAACGATAAAAAATTGTTTTTCTCTTCTTTTCTTTTTTTACGCTTTCTTCTTCTTTAGCTACCATTATTTTTAAAATTAAAAATTATTTTTCAATTTTCATACCAAACAAGTTTTCAAAAATAAAAAATTGATTTTGAAAACTCGAATTAAAAAAAAAAATTGAGTAAAATACCAAACAGAGCCTCAGATTTTCTGGACTCTCATCCTATCTTGAAATCTCATGGACTCATGCCTCGTTTGGAGGACGTGACTGGACATGATTAAGCAATTAAATGGCCTGGACAGTAACCCCTTGTCCTATGTTTGGTGGGCTTATTAAGAATTTTGGACAGGACTCGCACTTGGGACTATAGTCCAAATAACTAAGGATTTATGTCTTCTGCTCAAAGGTGGTCCACCATGGAACTAGCCTGTCCTGACTTGTCCTATCCTGTCCATATATAGGACACAGCTAGTCCTATCTCGTGTAGTCCTATCCTGCATTCCAAACGAGGCCTTATTACTCTACGTCTCTCGGTGTTAAGCTTAGTCTATTCTTCCATAGTGGTTTTGATTGGTTCGATTCTTTATCATCTTTAAATTTCACAGAAGAGTTTGTTTTTCTTGATATCGCTCATTTTGGATGCTTCTGCATCTTTTTCTTTTCAATTCTTTTTTCTTTATGCTAATGGATGACTCATATCGGTGTTATTTGGGCTAAATTTTGGATCTTCATATAGATTAAATGTGAATTCCAAATGGGCTTCTCTAATTAAAAAAGGGGAAAATTTTACATTTCTGACATAAAATTTAAGGTAAATCGCATTGAAAGACATATATTTTAAATCGTGCCACTGGAGGACATAAATTTTCATTTTGTGTTATTGTGGGATAGTCTATTATCTCTGTTAGATAATCCATTAAAAATATATCACGTGTCAAAATCAAATGACCATTTAATGAGGACAAATTGGTATATTCATATTAAATTTTAGGAAAATTCTATTCACACCCTAAAATTTTCCCTCTGTACCCCATTTTACCATCAAAAGAATAAGAATCGATTTTTTTTTAGAAGAATAAGAATATATTTTTTTAATTTTGATAGAAGAATAAGAATAGATTAAAAAATTAAAAGAAAAAATAGGGGAAAAAAAGAAGAAGAAAAGGGAGGATGGATGCGCAAAAGGTGCTTCTACCCCGCCCAGCCCCACCCTCCTCCCTCTTTCTCTCTCTCTTTACTAACCCCTCGAAGCCGTGAAGGGAGCCCAACGACCTAGCCGGACTCTAGATCGGTGGTTGACAACCTTTGATATGGAGGTCGTTTAGGTCGTTGGCTGCCCTTAGGGGTCCAGCAAGGTTAGTGGAAGAGAGAGAGAGATAATTAAAGAGAGATCGAAAGAAACATACAGATAAAGAGAAAGAGAAAAGGAGTTTGAGAGAGAGACACACACAGAGGCATAGATGGAGATGCTTCTGCGCATCTCCCTCTTCTTCTCCTTCTTTTTCTGTTTTAGTTTTAAATTTTTAATATTTTGTAATAAAATCCGACCAAAAAGATATAACCGACTAAAAAGTAAAATGATATTTTTACCCCTGAAAAGAGATCATGTGCGTGTCTCATTTCTTCTTTTAGACGAATTATCTAACGGAGGTTATAGAATATCCCGCAAAGACACAAAATAAAAATTTATGTCCTCCAATGACACGGTCCAAGATATAAGTACTCTAATGTGATTTACCCCAAATTTTATGTCATAAATGTAAAATTTTCCCTTAAAAAGAATAATAAACAAGCATTACAATTTTTCACTGAGGGTGACAACTCGCACAAGGAGCTCTTGATGTTCTTTGAGTAACGCCCTTTTCCTATTTTCTGACACTCTAAAGGCTTTGCAACCTTCTGAGTTGGTTGATCACACAACAGTAGGTGCCAAAGAAGAATGAGAAGAAGTCTGAAAAAAAAAAAAAAAAAAAAAAAGGAAACATAACCTCCGATACGATGCACAAAAGATGAGATGTGTCTAATTGTCGGCAAGAGTTTGCATTCTACCACTTGCGAGAGTCTACAATGTAGAAAATAAATTTTGCAGTTGAATACAAACGTTTCTCCCCCCCCCCCCCTTCTTGCACCCCACATGGATAGAAGTAGATAACCTTGAATTAATTCTAATTTCAGGCCGGGCACTACATAGGAGCGATAGCAAAGCCATGCCATATAAAGGCGAGCAATCGTAGCTAAAGGAAAGGAAATCAACTATGACCCCGTCAGTAGCGGCGAGCAAAAGCGGATAGGGACCCATACTCTAACCCCTTGCTTGCCCAAGCCTGCCGTGTGCTGCCCTAGTAAGAAGTTCATAAGGTGTCGTCGTTTTACTTTGGCACATGAGGTGGCAACCCCCAGAGAGAGATGACATGTCCATTCTTTATGCATTGAGGGGGAGGTCGTAAGCGTCTATGCCATAAAATCAATTTTCTATGAAATTAATGAGCTTTTCATGATTCCAATGTTATATCATATTTTTCTCTGGTTTCGAGATCTAGAGTCTTGGATGAATCCTCTTGAAACATTTTTTTTTCCCTATAAAATATACATTATATTTAGAAATAAGTAGAAAATTTTTTGATGTTAAACCATAGCATAAGTCTATTATTAAGCTTAAGAATTGAAAAATTCTTTACATAATTAAAATTAAATGACTTTTATCTTAATTTTTGCACAAGTTTCATAAATTTTTAAAAAGGTTATGAGATTATGTTAAAGAGATCGAGTTTCATTTTTTATTTTCACTCAAGCCTCTGAAATCTCATAAAATGACCCTGATCGAGTTGGTTATAAAAAGTTGGAATAATAATTATTGCAGGTATTCAGTACTATTGTTAAGTCCCTACCAAAAGATCCTAATGTGACAACTCTATGAACGAAGTAGATATTTTCACTGAAGTAGCAGGCTGGCTCCCTTGACTTCTTTTCTGCCGTCTGGCTCTTGTTGTTTATCTTTAGAGCTGGCTTATCTATTTCCCTTTTTTTGTTGTTCGTTTTTGCTGGCTTCTTGGTAGTTTCTTTGTTGTCCTGTTTTGCAAGTTGTACTTAATTTTGAGCCTTTTTTGCTTTTTTTTTATTAACATCTTTCATTTATCAAAATATATATATATATATATACTTGATTTAAAGAGAATATGTGGTTAACCTTTGGTTGGCTTTAATTAAGTATAGAAAGACACACCCATTTCAACGACATAAAGGAAAGGTTTCATATAAGTTTGCAAGTGAAAAGGACGAATCAAAAACAAATTTGGGTCCCAAACGTGCAAATTTAGCAATGGTGGGGACCACCAAAACTTCTCTCATGAATTGAAATGCAATCAATTGCGGGAAGCGATGGCCGAGACTTGAAACTCAGCATACTGCAAATGTCATGCACAATGGGCTGTCATGTTTAGGTCCTATTGCCGAATTGTCATCTTATTATATGTCACTAATGAGAAATGTACTCCACAAAAATTGATACCCAATCTAAAACATATCTTCAGAATATCTACTTGTATAGACGAAAGCAGTACACAGGCTCAATATTCCTTGTTGATTGTCGTAATTGATTAAACAACCCACCCAACATGCAGAGCAGACACAAATCAATAGATTACAAGCGAATAGGCTAGGATGAGATTCAAACATTTCATTTTAACTTGTTAGTCACCGAAAAAGCAAAAAGAAAATTGTTAATTAAAATCACATTATTACAACTAGCATCTCAGATCTTTAATATTTCAGAAGCAAACTCATAAAATCTCAATTAAAACCCCATAAATTAACCACCAGATCTGCAAGTATTCAAGTCAAACTACCAAAGACCCATAAAGCAAAAACAAAAACCGGCCATTAGAGAAAATTAAGCATGAAAATGGAACCTCTGAAGTGCAGATCTGGTACAAACATGGAGGGAAGGAGGAGGAAGCTGTTACTGTGTTTTTTCTTTTTGGCTTTTTTTTTTTGGTTAAAAAAAAAAAATCTCATTTGTAGGTATGAAGAGCAAAATTTAGACCCAAAAAGATCAAAATATTCCTTAAAAAAAAGATCATGTGCGACGCACAACAAATTTTAATTCAGTGGTAAACTTACACAATAATTTTGTTTTTTAAATAGTAAAATGAAATTAAGTGTAAACTTCAGGTCAATAAAGTGTAAAAGAACAATATGATAATATGAAGGTCTTAGGCCAACTCAGTCACCCCCAGATCTTGATTGGGAAAGTCCTTTGATCTACAAAGATAAAGAAGAACAGTAGGCCAAAAGACATGTTCCATATTTTGGGGTAGCAATCATCTGCATCTAGAAGTTAGACTTTGGGCGCAATACGTCCTCATCATCATCATATTTTATTTCCACGCAGGTTTATCTTAGCGCGTGGTGGCAGGTCGGAATGTAATCTCATTCCAAAGAAGAATTAGAGAATAGGTCGAAAGTTTAGGTTAGTAAAATATAATAAAATAAAAAAAATTTACCAAGTCTCTGATTGTGTCATGCATTCGTTAGGTTGGTGCCAACATGACCCTTGGCAGTTAGGTGTCATCTGCCAATCCTGTGTAAATAGACTGTTGGGGCGCAGAGCATACTAAAGACGCGCATGATGACATGAGGTACCTTTTTTGTAGTCCTGCATGTACCCCAGGTTAGCATAGTTTTCTTTATATATGATTGATGATAATTGTCTATAAGGTTGGGAATTAGTTCCAATAAAATTTGTGTGCCTTAGTGTGTGTGCTTGTTAACTTGGAATTAATTAATAACCAGGTGGGCAACCTAGTGCCATCATATATAACTGGTAAAAGAACTAGTGAAAAATCTAACTATGACATTAATAAGTGGCATTTGGCATTTTCTTTAAAAACAGTTTTCAAAAAAAAATTTCTTTATTTCATGAATAAATATGAAAGATGAAAATAAAAATCAGTTTTCAAAACTATTTTAAAAGACCTCAATTTTTATTTTCATGTACTTCCAATCAATTAAAATCTATTTGTAAATTCTTTTCATTTTAGTCTTGAACATATATATAGATATGTATACACAAATTCTCTTTGCAAGACGTCCGATATGGGTATTTTTATAATATTTTTAGGCTTTTTTTACAAGGTTCAACATTTTAGGGTGTTCTATATTTTAGGATAATTATTGTTTAAGGTTATATTTAACTCTCGAGTTTTAGGCAGTAAAACCTAAAATATAATATATTGAGAAATAGAAATTTAAATCATGAGAGTTACAACCAAGTAATAGGTCTTGATTGAAAATTTATACCCTAAAATATTAAACTCTACCAAAAATAAGATCAAAATATGAAAAAAAAAAAAAAAAAAAACCATAAAATATATGCATCCATTCTTTAGTTAAAAAACATGCAGAGAAAAAAGCTGGATATACATAATTAAAGAAGGCCAAATTATGATTTTACTCCCTGTAATTTAGTCTAAGTTAAACTTTGCTCTTGTAGTTTCAATGGCTGTCAATTACTACTAAAGGAAGAAAATTTCGTTTTTAGAAGAGGGGGAAATTTTATCTCAATTCCATAATTTTCTCAGTAATCATTCGATTATTTCGCCAAAATTTTGGGCGAAATTTCGCTGCCTTCTTACGTGTATGTCTGTCTTCTTTTCGCGAAATTTCGATGCTTGCTGCATTTTCACAACAATTCCCACCCCCCCCCCCCCACGACTTCACTGTACTTCACTTCACATCTTCACTCTTCACATTCTCTCTCTAGACTTCACCTTCCAAGGCCCAAGACCACCGGCGCATCCCTCACTCACTAGCAGGGGGCGAGGTGAGGCAGCTAAAAGTTGGAAGAGAAGAGAGAGAGAGAGAAGCTCCACCCACAAACTCCAAAGCCATGATTTCTTGTTACTTTGCAAATGAAATTGAGTGCAGTTGAAAGGGAAGTTACTATTGACCAGGGGAAGAAGAAGGATGACTTTGGTTTTTGATGTCTGAACTTGAGAGCATCTGTTCTTTGCTATTGATGACAGATGGACCCGTTTATGGACTAATGCAAAAGGAAACAATTTTTTTTTTGTTTTGTTAAGAAAAGGAAACAATTATTGACCGTGCAAAACAATTCTTTAATATGAACCATTCGTTTCTTATCTTTCTCAATTATTATTTGGTTGGGTTTCTTTTATACTAAATCTTAGTTAGTGAAAAGACTAAAATACCCATTAACCTTCGTTTGTCTATAACTCTCAAACCATAACTCCAAAATACGTTTTTTTTGCGTCTATGAGCTCATTGACCCGAGACCTTTCCAACAAAACTAAAATCAAGACTAGGCCTTTCCTAATTTTTATTGTTCCTCGATGGCCCGCCAAAATCACTAAAAATCCGAATAACTCACCAAAATTAACTTTGAGCTCGTTTCGATAAATTTTATTTTTCTACAACTTCAAATTCATTTATTGCCTTCCAAAATTCTTCAAAAAAATTCTAATATCTCCAAATTAACAAGATAATTATCAATAAATTACTATTTACTCTAAATAAATTATAAACCAACTTTTTGGAGAAAGGTAGTGTTAGTTTTTAGAAGACCAATGGTGCAGACCTTGTATTTTTTGGAGTTAGGGAGATTATCCTATGAATTTTTAAAGAATTCAGAGTATTTTAATTTTTTAAAAATAAATTTGGACTTTCTAAATTTTTTGGAAACTCTCAGAGGGCAAATTGATAATTTGACTCCATAGTAAATTACTATTAGTCAAGACGAGTTCGTAAGAATTTTCCGTGTATTTTTCTGAGTCCGGAACCATTTTTAATTAATTTTCAAAGTTTGTAAAAATAGGAAAAGAGAAATAAAAAAATGGTTGTACATGCAGCCACTTGTAATTGGTTGGGCTTTGCCACTCAGCACGGTGAGGTGGCAAAAGCTTCCCCACCCAAGTTCTTCTCTATGAAAAGACCAAAAAACCCATGAGAATTTGGATGGAGGTGGTAACTTGCAAACAAAATTTAATTCAGGAGGCAACTTGCTTCAATTTTTAATTTAGGTGATAACATGCAAATTGAGTCAAATTTTAGGTGGGTATCTTGCTAAAAAGTCTAAAATTTATCACGTAGTCAACCTTAATCTCTGACCTCCACGTCAAGGTCCACGTAAGCCAACACGTCACTCTCCTTATACCATGCACGCCAAAGCGACGAACACTAAGCATAAGGGGGCATCGATGTGGAACTGGCCAAAGACCCTCCAATGCTCAAGTCAGTAATCATACCTTATTTCAGAATAGTCTAAAGAGCTATTAGTTGTATATTTTACATGAGGGCTAACGTCCCTTATTTATAATGATTATGGTCGAGGGTCTCCTTGTCCTTATCGAACTAGGGTTCTGGATAGCTTACCGCGTAAGTCTTAGCCTAGGGTAAGTCATAACTCCTTATCTAAGTAGAACACATCTTCTACTATAGGCCAACTATCGCAGAGCTCGGGCCTTTTAACTAAAAAGCCCATCTATTCCAACCTAGTCGCCCACAGACCTCACCTTTTAGGACCCTTTTACCTGGGTTCCCAAGTACGATCCTGGGCTGGTACCAGGTCACATCCAGAGTGTCTCCCCTCTCGGGTGTATGCCTCTGAGACTCCCTTATTACAAAGCCCTAGGCTTGGATCCTTGGGCCTAGGCATTTTACCAGTGTCGAGGCTAAGCTATATTTAGCCTTACACTTTCTATGCCTCGAGGCCTACTTAGGCCTTGTGTCTCTATGGTTTCCAGTGCTCGTACCCATGAGTGCCTAGCTACCACTCGAGTTGAAACCAATGCTAACCTAACCTCGCCTCTTTTGGTCACCAAGCCTCCACGACATTGGCCTGTTGGTCGCCAAGCCCACAATTGGGCCTTGGTCATGTGGGTCTTGAGCTCGTGTTTGGGTCTCACACTAGACCCTTCAGACCTATGGATACGTTTTTAATCTCTTGGGCCTTTTTCCTTAGCCCATGTCCAAGCAAACAACGACCCGAACGTCATCCAAGTCTTGTCATTTCCATTTCTACGGCAGGTAGTTCTGCTCAGTCGTTCCATGTATCAACATATATCTTTTGGAAAAATAATGATGCAGTAGAAGAATAGAGACAACCAAGTATCTGTCACCTAGCTTGATATATTTTGCATGAGTAAATCATGAATTTCTTAGTAGGAAGTGTTAAATAGAGAATGTGAGTTATCATTGTAAAAGGAGCTGTTGATAATTAACATGAATGATATTTTTTATTATATCATGAGGTGGATACCAATTAGTTGGAGACAAGTTGTGGCATAGTTAGAGTAGATAGCTGTTATCTGGAGGTGGGAAGTCTATAAATAAGGACGTGGAGACGTTTTAGCTATAAATTGTTCTTCTATCTCTTGAAATGAGTAGAAGGAAAATTTAAGGTGCTTGTTACCCTAAAAAATCACGGCCAACTTTAGCCGTTGACCTAAGCAACATTTGTGTCCTTCCTTAATTAAATAAATGGGTGTGCCACTACATGGCCGAGAGGCCAAGTGTAGAGTTTGTTACAATTAATGTCTTGCGTCGTAAAACCAACTTCCAAATCAAACAACTGGATGACCAGGGAAGGAACAATCCCAATCTAGGTTCTTCTTGCCTTATATCCCAAGGACTTTCACTGATCGTAAGGAGGTTTCTGTTACTGTGTTTGTGAAATCAAAAGTGCGGATAATAGGCTCAAAAGTAATTGAGTTAAAACTCAAACAATGAACTTTGATGAAAAAAAGCATAAGAATCTGATTATCTTGAACTTGAATAACAATGGTTGTTCTAACAATAAATCTCATGAATAAATAAAATCAAATTTCAATCTCCAGCGCAATGCGTAGTTTGGCACAAAAAGTATTGCTTAATTGTGAGCACTGTGTGAAGCAGGCCAGTGGTGACTTTTTAGATTTTTCTTGTTCTTCTATTTCTATATAAAGCGTTACTTGGTTTGTTTGAAATAGCATGGAAGCTGATCGAGTAGAGATGAGAGAGAGAGAGAGAGAGAGAGAGAAAGAGAGAGAAATATTTTCTTGAAGCGTGAGTTGTACACTTAGGTCAAGTGAGGTGGATCATTATGCCTATAGCTTTACATGAGGTAGGGGAAACAAATCCGGGTCAAGAACGAACATTGTGCATAGAGAATTTATGTATACAAACTCCTTAAATAAATTTGAGAGATCCCCAAATTGAAGGGGCCTGTATATAAGCCCCTTCTATTGAAGACTCCTAGTTTAAGGGTAAATAAATAATTTCTTGTGGGACACACTCCACATTATATTTTAATGATCGGAATCGTCTACATTTTATCTCTCCATTAAAGGAGTTAAATCAGAAACCATTTACCCATTTGATTAAATGATTATCATTTTAAGTGTTTATTAAAAATATTTTATTCGTCTATTTATTTTATTAAAATTAGATAGCTTAATGATTTCCAATTGTCTATTTTTTTGCAATGATGATCTTTGAATAGAAACCTAAAAAACATATAGTTAAGAACATTGAAATACTATATGGAGTGGGTCCCATGAGGAACTCCATAAATAAAATTATTTGAAGATTCCTCAATAGAAGGAGTCTGTATATATATACACACACACATACACAAAGTCTCTCTGCAGGACGTCTGCTCTTTAACTAAAAACATAAAAGGGTATTTTTATGATATTTTGTCATTTTTTGGCAATTGTTTTACAAGGTTCAACATTTTAGGGTATATAGTTATATATTTTAGGGTATATAATTATTGTTCGAGGTTAAAACCTAAAATCTAACCAATAAATGAGAACTCATGACCATGATAGTTAAAACCAAGGAGTATGTATTGATTCATGATTTATACCTTAAAAGGATTAAACCCCATCAAGAATAAGATCAAAAAGTGAAAAAAACCCATAAAATATGTGTCAGTTCTTTAATTAAAGAATGGACATCTTGCAGAGAGAAAAGCTATATACATATATATATATATATAGAGGGAGCTTCAAGTAAGGATGTCATTATTTTAAGAAAGTAAGAACATCATCTCTGTGTATCACCTGACAATGCAGTTAGGTGATCAGAACCGTTCATTATTTAGGTCCTTCCTCAAGGATCATTCCTGTAAAAAATCAACCAAATAAGTACTTGTTTGGTTATTAAACTAATCAAACAAATACAGTCCATTAGATAAAATTGAAATAATATTGACTGTAATAAACTGGCTAAACAGTTTTTGATTTGGCTGATTTTTTGCAAAGTTGATTTCTTATAATGCTCATCCACCTCATAATTTAATGGTCAAAACCATCAAATTTTCTAATTTTCCTTTAGGAATTTTCATTGC